>NC_087539.1:4029874-4397208 GCF_963921805.1 Phalacrocorax carbo
AGCTCGGGGTCGTACCAGGAGGCGTAGAGGACAACAGCAGCCAGAGCAAAGCCGACAGCCAGCTGCAGGCTGACCAAGAGCAGGATGAGCGTCCTGTGGGGCAGAAGAGGGATGGGAGGCAGGGCAGGCTGGATGCGTCCCAACCAGATCCTGCCTATGGGATGCAGGGTGTGTTCTGGGAGCCCCACAGCCTGCTTCCCCCGCCATTTCTCATTGCTCCCCCGGGCAGGGTGGTGCACGAGACGCCGCAAGCCCAGGAAAGAGCCCTGGCTCAGGGAAAAGCAACGCTGAGCACTTCCCAGCTGCAAAGCCCACAGCCAGCCAGCTGCTCCCCAGCTTGTGAGCCCTGCTGGCTGGAGCAGGGGTCCGGCCCATGCCAGCCGCTGCCCGGGAGCGGGCCCCACGGCACCCACTGGGGACACTCACTGCAGCCAATAAATGAAGCCGCGTCTCCTCGCCAGCATGTCCCTCTCCTGCAGGTCAACACAGAGCAAGGACACTTGTCGCGCCCTGCAGCGCAGCCGGGACAGCTGGAGTTGCTCGGTGCCACTGGCCTCTGCCTCACGCAGGAGCATAGCCCGTGCGTGGCTGTGACCTCCATGGACCCCGGTTCCCAGGGAGACCCCGCTGGCCAGGGCAGGGGCTGGCACGGGCATCCCCCTTTCCAGCTGTGCTTCCACCAGCTCCGGCAGTGTAGTCCCCGGCACCTCTGCCTCCTTCTTCCTCTGCTGCTGGCTGCAGGCAACAGGGCATGGTTGGACGAGTTACAGACCTCCAGGGCCATGCATTGGGTCCCCTTCCAACCATACAGCACCCCAGGCAGGCAGGGAATGGGCTCCCCTGTCACACCGTGTGCTGCACATACCCCCCACACCATTGCCTGGCTCCAGCACTGGCAGCCCCATCGCTCTGGGTGCTGCAGAGACCGCCCTAGGCACCTGTGTGGGGCGAGGGGCCCAACTCACCACATCTCCTCCTCCTCCAGTGCCTCTTCAAGACTTTTTATTTGCTGACGCAGCACCTGGGAGAAGGAAGGGTCTGAGTCCCGGAGTCCGCTGCCACCCTTCTCCAGCCCTCCCACCCCGGGGCCTGTGGGCACCCATCTCTTTTCCCCCAGCCCTTTCAGTGCTACCTCAGTCCCCTGGTTAAACTCCTGCAGCCAGGACACCATGTGGGCAGAGTGCTTTTCCACCTGCAAAACCACCGGCGTATCACCCTCGTCCCTCTCCAGCCCCAGGGCCATGCCCACTTGCTGCCCCACTGCCCCAGGGCACTGGGAGACTGGGCAAATCACAGGGCCACGCATAGCGAAGGGATGGACACCCCCATCTCCTGGGGAAAATGTCCTCCCCAGTCACGCTTCTGCCCGCAGCCGCTGGCCCAGCGCAGCGAGGTGACCCTCCTTGCGCAGCGGGGCCGGACGAGACAAGATGACCTCCAGCGGCCCCTTCGAACCGCTGAGCCCCAGCCTGCGCAGCTCTGGGACGTGGGCAGAGGAGGGGACACCAGCCTTACTGCTGAGCATCTGCAGGGCATCGTGCGTGCCCTGATGGTTCTCCTCCTGCATGCGGAAAGGAGAGCAGGGGCTCAGGGTCTGCAGAAACACCTCTTGGTCACCTGCAAGCGCTCCTCTCAGCCAGGAGCAGCCACCAGGCACCCGGGCACTCTCACGAGTGCACTCCCCTCCGCATTATGGCCCACACAGCTCCCCTCGGGCACTGCCTTCTCCCTCGTGCCCCCTCTCTTCTCCGGCCTCGCAGGCACCGGCCGGGGGGCGCCAGGCAGGGGCACCCTCAGGCCTAACTCTGCACACGGCCCACATCTGACCACCCTCTGCACCCAACACCCCCAGCGAGCACCACCTACCCACCCCTGCTCAACCACCCTCCTATAGGGTGCAGCAGCCAATCAGCGCCCTCCGGCCTTCTGCTCTACCAACGAGCAAGCAGCTCCTGCTGCAAGGGGCGTGGCCGCTCACACACCCATCATGGCTCCTCACAGCCGGCCCCGCCCCGTCGGCAGTGCTCCCGGGCCCCGAAGCGGCGGCAGTCACACCGGCCTCGCCCCCTCCTGGCTGCCCTCCCCCACGCCCCCCTCTGCTGCATTTGAGCCCTGCTCAGGCTCCTTTGCACGCCTTTCTGCCTTTGCTCGCTGGCGGGAGAGCAAACCTCTGCTACAGCACCGCTCTCGGGCCGAAACGGGAACCATCTCCAGCAGGAACCACTGGAAGGAGCAAACCGGCCTTGCCGGTGCTCGGTGCAACCGGCTGGATTTAGTTTTCCCTGTGAATTGTCCCCAGCTGCCTTGCTATGTTCTTCTGTGGTGTCACCACTCCCGGGTGGGGAGGCAACAAGTCCCCACCCTCAGCCTCCCCCCTGTTTGGTGGGAACAGCTCCCCACCATCGCCCTCCGCCCAGACTGTGGCAGGCAGAATAACTCCCTCCCATTGCCCAAATCCCTCGAAAATGCCCCCCAGCCACACCTGACCCCAAGTAGGCTGACTTGCCCAGCATCATGAGTGTGGGGCCTGGTCAGGGACCGGGCCAGGGGGGTTCTGGAGGAAGCAGGACCTTGAGGGGACTAGGTACCTGGGGTACCTGAAAGGAGCGGGCTTTCTGGGGGCAACTGGCGGGATCGGGAGGGTCTGGGTAGGGGGAACTGCGGGGGCTGGGGGTGTCTGGAGAGAACTGAGATGATGGGGTGCCTGCCGAGAAGTGAAGGCAATGGAGGGTGTGCAGGGGGGACCTGAGGAGAAGGAGGGAGGGACCGTGAGAGGAACTGAAGGGATTCGATGTGTCTGAAGAGGGGAGCTGAGGGGTCAGGGTCTGCGGGGGGGAACTGACGGGTGTGGGCTTTGACTGAAGCCTAGAGCATTACTAGGGGGAAGATGTGGATCTTCACGTCCCCCTTAGCGTGGGTCCCATGCGTACACCCCCTGGCAACAATAATCAGGGTGACACGGGAATGGCCACGCAGCTCCGCCCCGGTTGCGTCACAGGCATCCCACAAAGCCCGGCAAGTTGGTGCTCTCTGAGTGTGGCCTACATCTACATGCAGCCCAGCTCTAGGGGACACCGAGGTGGCTCAACCCCCTGCGGCTCTTCCCGAGTGACCTCCCCAGGGTGGCAGGCTGAAGCGTGGAGCACTTTGGCAGAAGGTGCCTTTGCTGCCTGCATACCTCTCGGAGAGCCGGGGGGGTGAGACGGACACCTGGAGGATGCTCTGCTGAATGTGGCTGGGTTAAAGAGCCCAACCTTCGGGTCGGGCTCTCTCCAAAGTGACTCAGAGAAGCAAGAAATTCTGCCAGCTCTCCCGTGGGACAATCTCCTTTGGGAAGGCCTGACAGTGCTCCTCGTGCTTGCTCCGGCGGAGCATCTCACCAAAGTGTCAATTTTGGTGGTAAACAAGCTACTTAAGGAGCGAATCCCACCCCCTTTACCTGGCAGGAGGCGCCACAGCTTCCTGAAGCAGAGCCAGAGACTCTGCCATAAGAGCCCTTTTTTGCCAAGGAACGCACGCTGTGGAGCCCTCCCGCCCCGGGGCCTGTGGGCACCCATCTCTTTTCCCCCAGCCCTTTCAGCACTCCCTCATTTTCCTGCTTAACCTCCTGCAGCCAGGACACCATGCGGGCACAGTGCTTTTCCACCTGCAAAACAACCGGCGTATCACCCTCGTCCCTCTCGATGCCTCTCGCTCTCTGCGCCTCATTTTCACCGGAGGCAGGCTCCAAAGTTCACAATGTCCAAGAACTGCTCCCACACAAAAGGTGCCAGCACTGAAAGCTATTGCTGGGCCTCAGCAGCCCTTGGCAGCCCTTTCACAGCCGCACCAGCAGTGGGGCTCTGCGCCTGCCTAGCCTCCCAAAACTCCAAGCGTTCTCTCCCTCTCTGGCTCTCATTTTCACCAGAGACCATGGGTGTGTGCACGTGCACGGACGGCCACACCGCGTGGGCTCCAGCACAGGGCTCAAGCATCCATCCCCAACGGGATCCAGCATCCAGCCCCGAGGCGGAACCACAGCCCAGGAAGGGGAAACATAAAGAGCAGCCCTCTGCTCTAGCCCCCGCAGGCACTGGGCTTGCGGGCTCCCAAGAGCAATGGGGTCTCCCTCTTGCTCAGAGCGCAGCTGCGGCACGCGGGGGGACAGCAGGAGGAAGGGGTGGGGGCAGGGGGCAGGCAGGCAGTGACCCACGTGCTTCAGCTGCACCCTTGGAGCGGCTGCGTGCAGCGGCGCCGCGTTCAGGGCTTGGCAGGTCGGGTGGCTCCAGCCTCCACGCGACAGGGCCTTTGCCCTCGGAGGGCAAACCTGCGAGCGGCTGGAGAAGCTGGCAGGGAGCAGCCGGGGCCGTGCCGGGCGGTGGCTGTGGGGTCAGCAGGGGCGGGGCCCTGGGGACAGGGCCAGTGGCTACGAGATTGCTAGAACGAGACCCGTGGGAGCGACCGGCAACGGGGCCATGGGGAGCGCACCGCTGGGGATGGGGCCGAGGAGCCACAGGGCTGTGGGACCACCAGCGATGAGAGCCTGGGCAGGCGGGGAGACCAAGGTCATGGGGACTTTGGGGAGGGAGAAGGACACAGGGTTGGGTGCTGTGGCGTGGGATGGGCCGCGTGGGGTCCATAGGGGCTGTAAGGTGAGAGGGCAGGTGAGTACCTGCAGGGTTGTGGGGAGCTGTGGGGAGGAAGGCAGTGGAGCATGCGGGGGCCATGGGGCTGGCCTGCGAGGAAATGTGTCCCCAGTTCCTGGTGCCTCAGTACTCTCAGACTCACTTACAGGGGCTGGCCAGGACATTGCTAAAGGGTTGCCAGCCTCCAATGGTGGAGAATAAAATCTACCGTGGCCTGAGAAGACGGTGGTTCCGCCTGGTTCTACAGTGGCATCAATACCGTGCGGGGACGGAGGGCAGGAGGGAGGGCAGCTGAGGCTGGCACGCAGGGACCCAGCTTGCGGCAGGCGGCGGGGTGGCACCCAGTGCCTAGCAGCTGAGACTGGCCCTGGTCTCGAGGGTATGCAGGGACTGGCATGCGGGGCAAGACCCTCTCCGCGCGCCCCAACAAACACACCCCAGTACATGGAGGTTCAGGTAGAAAAGGCTTTATTGAGGGTGGGGGGCTGTCAGAAGGGCAGCGGCCCGTCCATGACCCTGGGGAAGATCTTTCCCATGCAATTGCCTGGTCGATGTTGGTCTCACACAGCACATGCAACAGCAGGCGGTGGAAGAGCTCGGGGTCGTACCAGGAGGCGTAGAGGACAACAGCAGCCAGAGCAAAGCCGACAGCCAGCTGCAGGCTGACCAAGAGCAGGATGAGCGTCCTGTGGGGCAGAAGAGGGATGGGAGGCAGGGCAGGCTGGATGCGTCCCAACCAGATCCTGCCTATGGGATGCAGGGTGTGTTCTGGGAGCCCCACAGCCTGCTTCCCCCGCCATTTCTCATTGCTCCCCCGGGCAGGGTGGTACACGAGACGCCGCAAGCCCAGGAAAGAGCCCTGGCTCAGGGAAAAGCAACGCTGAGCACTTCCCAGCTGCAAAGCCCACAGCCAGCCAGCTGCTCCCCAGCTTGTGAGCCCTGCTGGCTGGAGCAGGGGTCCGGCCCATGCCAGCCGCTGCCCGGGAGCGGGCCCCACGGCACCCACTGGGGACACTCACTGCAGCCAATAAATGAAGCCGCGTCTCCTCGCCAGCATGTCCCTCTCCTGCAGGTCAACACAGAGCAAGGACACTTGTCGCGCCCTGCAGCGCAGCCGGGACAGCTGGAGTTGCTCGGTGCCACTGGCCTCTGCCTCACGCAGGAGCATAGCCCGTGCGTGGCTGTGACCTCCATGGACCCCGGTTCCCAGGGAGACCCCGCTGGCCAGGGCAGGGGCTGGCACGGGCATCCCCCTTTCCAGCTGTGCTTCCACCAGCTCCGGCAGTGTAGTCCCCGGCACCTCTGCCTCCTTCTTCCTCTGCTGCTGGCTGCAGGCAACAGGGCATGGTTGGACGAGTTACAGACCTCCAGGGCCATGCATTGGGTCCCCTTCCAACCATACAGCACCCCAGGCAGGCAGGGAATGGGCTCCCCTGTCACACCGTGTGCTGCACATACCCCCCACACCATTGCCTGGCTCCAGCACTGGCAGCCCCATCGCTCTGGGTGCTGCAGAGACCGCCCTAGACACCTGTGTGGGGCGAGGGGCCCAACTCACCACATCTCCTCCTCCTCCAGTGCCTCTTCAAGACTTTTTATTTGCTGACGCAGCACCTGGGAGAAGGAAGGGTCTGAGTCCCGGAGTCCGCTGCCACCCTTCTCCAGCCCTCCCACCCCGGGGCCTGTGGGCACCCATCTCTTTTCCCCCAGCCCTTTCAGTGCTACCTCAGTCCCCTGGTTAAACTCCTGCAGCCAGGACACCATGTGGGCAGAGTGCTTTTCCACCTGCAAAACCACCGGCGTATCACCCTCGTCCCTCTCCAGCCCCAGGGCCATGCCCACTTGCTGCCCCACTGCCCCAGGGCACTGGGAGACTGGGCAAATCACAGGGCCACGCATAGCGAAGGGATGGACACCCCCAGCTCCTGGGGAAAATGTCCTCCCCAGTCACGCTTCTGCCCGCAGCCGCTGGCCCAGTGCAGCGAGGTGACCCTCCTTGAGCAGCGGGGCTGGACGAGACAAGATGACCTCCAGCGGCCCCTTCGAACCGCTGAGCCCCAGCCTGCGCAGCTCTGGGACGTGGGCAGAGGAGAGGACACCAGCCTTACTGCTGAGCATCTGCAGGGCATCGTGCGTGCCCTGATGGTTCTCCTCCTGCATGCGGAAAGGAGAGCAGGGGCTCAGGGTCTGCAGAAACACCTCTTGGTCACCTGCAAGCGCTCCTCTCAGCCAGGAGCAGCCACCAGGCACCCGGGCACTCTCACGAGTGCACTCCCCTCCGCATTATGGCCCACACAGCTCCCCTCGGGCACTGCCTTCTCCCTCGTGCCCCCTCTCTTCTCCGGCCTCGCAGGCACCGGCCGGGGGGCGCCAGGCAGGGGCACCCTCAGGCCTAACTCTGCACACGGCCCACATCTGACCACCCTCTGCACCCAACACCCCCAGCGAGCACCACCTACCCACCCCTGCTCAACCACCCTCCTATAGGGTGCAGCAGCCAATCAGCGCCCTCCGGCCTTCTGCTCTACCAACGAGCAAGCAGCTCCTGCTGCAAGGGGCGTGGCCGCTCACACACCCATCATGGCTCCTCACAGCCGGCCCCGCCCCGTCGGCAGTGCTCCCGGGCCCCGAAGCGGCGGCAGTCACGCCGGCCTCGCCCCCTCCTGGCTGCCCTCCCCCACGCCCCCCTCTGCTGCATTTGAGCCCTGCTCAGGCTCCTTTGCACGCCTTTCTGCCTTTGCTCGCTGGCGGGAGAGCAAACCTCTGCTACAGCACCGCTCTCGGGCCGAAACGGGAACCATCTCCAGCAGGAACCACTGGAAGGAGCAAACCGGCCTTGCCGGTGCTCGGTGCAACCGGCTGGATTTAGTTTTCCCTGTGAATTGTCCCCAGCTGCCTTGCTATGTTCTTCTGTGGTGTCACCACTCCCGGGTGGGGAGGCAACAAGTCCCCACCCTCAGCCTCCCCCCTGTTTGGTGGGAACAGCTCCCCACCATCGCCCTCCGCCCAGACTGTGGCAGGCAGAATAACTCCCTCCCATTGCCCAAATCCCTCGAAAATGCCCCCCAGCCACACCTGACCCCAAGTAGGCTGACTTGCCCAGCATCATGAGTGTGGGGCCTGGCCAGGGACCGGGCCAGGGGGGTTCTGGAGGAAGCAGGACCTTGAGGGGACTAGGTACCTGGGGTACCTGAAAGGAGCGGGCTTTCTGGGGGCAACTGGCGGGATCGGGAGGGTCTGGGTAGGGGGAGCTGCGGGGGCTGGGGGTGTCTGGAGAGAACTGAGATGATGGGGTGCCTGCCGAGAAGTGAAGGCAATGGAGGGTGTGCAGGGGGGACCTGAGGAGAAGGAGGGAGGGACCGTGAGAGGAACTGAAGGGATTCGATGTGTCTGAAGAGGGGAGCTGAGGGGTCAGGGTCTGCGGGGGGGAACTGACGGGTGTGGGCTTTGACTGAAGCCTAGAGCATTACTAGGGGGAAGATGTGGATCTTCACGTCCCCCTTAGCGTGGGTCCCATGCGTACACCCCCTGGCAACAATAATCAGGGTGACACGGGAATGGCCACGCAGCTCCGCCCCGGTTGCGTCACAGGCATCCCACAAAGCCCGGCAAGTTGGTGCTCTCTGAGTGTGGCCTACATCTACACGCAGCCCAGCTCTAGGGGACACCGAGGTGGCTCAACCCCCTGCGGCTCTTCCCGAGTGACCTCCCCAGGGTGTCAGGCTGAAGCGTGGAGCACTTTGGCAGAAGGTGCCTTTGCTGCCTGCATACCTCTCGGAGAGCCGGGGGGGTGAGACGGACACCTGGAGGATGCTCTGCTGAATGTGGCTGGGTTAAAGAGCCCAACCTTCGGGTCGGGCTCTCTCCAAAGTGACTCAGAGAAGCAAGAAATTCTGCCAGCTCTCCCGTGGGACAATCTCCTTTGGGAAGGCCTGACAGTGCTCCTCGTGCTTGCTCCGGCGGAGCATCTCACCAAAGTGTCAATTTTGGTGGTAAACAAGCTACTTAAGGAGCGAATCCCACCCCCTTTACCTGGCAGGAGGCGCTACAGCTTCCTGAAGCAGAGCCAGAGACTCTGCCATAAGAGCGCTTTTTTGCCAAGGAACGCACGCTGTGGAGCCCTCCCGCCCCGGGGCCTGTGGGCACCCATCTCTTTTCCCCCAGCCCTTTCAGCACTCCCTCATTTTCCTGCTTAACCTCCTGCAGCCAGGACACCATGCGGGCACAGTGCTTTTCCACCTGCAAAACAACCGGCGTATCACCCTCGTCCCTCTCGATGCCTCTCGCTCTCTGCGCCTCATTTTCACCGGAGGCAGGCTCCAAAGTTCACAATGTCCAAGAACTGCTCCCACACAAAAGGTGCCAGCACTGAAAGCTATTGCTGGGCCTCAGCAGCCCTTGGCAGCCCTTTCACAGCCGCACCAGCAGTGGGGCTCTGCGCCTGCCTAGCCTCCCAAAACTCCAAGCGTTCTCTCCCTCTCTGGCTCTCATTTTCACCAGAGACCATGGGTGTGTGCACGTGCACGGACGGCCACACCGCGTGGGCTCCAGCACAGGGCTCAAGCATCCATCCCCAACGGGATCCAGCATCCAGCCCCGAGGCGGAACCACAGCCCAGGAAGGGGAAACATAAAGAGCAGCCCTCTGCTCTAGCCCCCGCAGGCACTGGGCTTGCGGGCTCCCAAGAGCAATGGGGTCTCCCTCTTGCTCAGAGCGCAGCTGCGGCACGCGGGGGGACAGCAGGAGGAAGGGGTGGGGGCAGGGGGCAGGCAGGCAGTGACCCACGTGCTTCAGCTGCACCCTTGGAGCGGCTGCGTGCAGCGGCGCCGCGTTCAGGGCTTGGCAGGTCGGGTGGCTCCAGCCTCCACGCGACAGGGCCTTTGCCCTCGGAGGGCAAACCTGCGAGCGGCTGGAGAAGCTGGCAGGGAGCAGCCGGGGCCGTGCCAGGACATTGCGTTTTGCACACCGGGCAAACGAATGCGCTTTTTGGGATAACAATCCCACGGTGGCGCTGAGCACCCTCCTCTCAGACCAGGCACGCTTTCGGCCCTTTTGAGTGAGTTTCTGAGCCCCTTTGTGCCCTACGCGGGTGCCTGCAGCCTCCCTTTGCAGGTGCCAGCCATGGAAGCCCTTGCCTTGCGCAGGAGACTGAATTGGACCGAAGCGTGCTTGTCTGTGAAGACTGGCAACTTTATTTCCAGAACTAAGTCACCTTCAGCGTTTGCGGGCACTCGAGGAGCACGGGCAGGACAGAGCAGGCCTTAGACACGGAGGCGGCCGTTGCAGCAGCAGGCGTTGCCCCAGGGGGAAATGGTCGTGGTACACCGCAGCCTGCGCTGCGTGCTCTTCATGCTGCTGCTCAAGCCCTTTTTCCCCTCAGGACCTGCAGGAGCTCCTGCAGCACATTAAAGAATTCCACCAGCTTCTGGCGTGGAAACGGGCAGGGCGTAAACCTGCCCGGTTGCGTTGGTGTTGGCCTCGGCCTCTGAAAGGGGGTTGAGGTGAAGCCTGGCCGTGGCGCTGGAGTAGCCGTTACTGCTGGGCGCAGGCCCATCTGCACCGAGATCCAGTCGTAAAAGTGCTGAGTGGAGGTGTAGACTCCGGGCTGTTTTGCTCTGGCACAGCCTTTCCCCCAGCTCGTCACTCCGACAAGCCAGAAGTAGTCCGCGTTGTTGTCTTTGCAGACGAGAGGACCACCGCTGTCACCCTGCAGCGGAGGATTAAGAGCGGCTTAGGGTGGTGTTGGGTGGCCTCTGCCAGCGCTGTGGCTGTCTCCTCCTGTCTCTCAGCACCTGCCGGAGCTGTATTCAGCGCAGAGCACGGCTCTGCTGAGGCGCTGGAGCCTAGAGAAGCTTTTCTAGGAAGGGGCGATGGGCCTGCAAGGCAGGGCTCTCATCTCATCTCTCCACTCTGATGCTGGGTATGTGGCAGGCGGCTGTTGCAGGACCGGGATCTGCCAAGAGCATTGGCTGGGCTTTCTGGGCAGAGTCGCAGGCCTCCGGGACAAGGGGGGCACTGGGCAGGGACGTGCAGCTGGGGAAGGGGAGGTGAGCGCCAGCCCCAAGAGCGGTGGGAGGGTGACCTGGCAAGCAACGCGCACGCCAGGGTACGCCTGGGCGGTGGTGCCAGGGCTGCCTGTGCTGCTGGGGCTTGACTTGTAGCGCGCTCCCACCTGGCAGGTGTCGATGCCACCCTGCGCATAGCCGGCACACAAGTTGTGGCTGTGGATGGCCCCTCTATACCACCAGCTGCTGTTGCAGAGGTTGACGTCAATGAGGTGGACCTTGGCCTCCTGCAGGACATCAGTCGAGCCTCCAGCTGTGAGCACAGAAAGGAATTAAGACCCAGCAGCTGGCTGCCAGTTCTCCCCCCCTCTCGGGGTGAACCCCTTCCCTAGGGCTTGGCTTTGCATCCTGAGAGGCATCGTACCGCTGCGTCCCTTCGGTCTTGCTTTGGGTAAAGGGTCAGGCCCGCCTCTCTCTAGGCGTACGTCCCCACAGCCTGACTCCGGCTTTCGCCTCTGCTGCCCGGAAGCCCAAGCCCAGTCTCCCCAGCGTGCCAAGCCTGCCCTCAGGACACGAGTACTCGTTGGGAACTCACATCTTGCAGTCGTGGAACCCCAACCACTGATGTAGCAGGCTGTCATCTCTGACACTCTCAGCGAGGCGTCAGGCACGCAGGCAAGCTGTATGTAGGAGCTGCACTGGACAGGCTGGTCCAATTCCAGCAACGCAATGTCGTTCCTCTCCGAGATACTAGTGTAGTGTTCGTGAGCCAGGAGCCGCTTAATATTGCGCACTTGGGCCTCGGGGCCCAGCTGAGTCAACCGAGTGGCCCCGATCACCACGCGCCACATGGTGATGTGCCTGGAAGGCAGATGGAGAGAGAGGTGAGGGGAGCAGAGCCACGTGCTGCAGCAGTCCAGCAGCTCCCTGCCTTCTGCTTGCCCGGGGAGAGCGGGAAGCAGCGCTACGGAGGGTGCGACTGCCCTAGCACGCCTTAGGCTGCAGGAACGTCGAGCTGGAGGCTGCTAGGAAGCAGCGGCACGAGCCCAGCCTTGTCCTGAGCAGCGTCTCAGGAGGGCTCTGCAGTGCCCAGGCACTGGGCGTACTGCAAGGAAGCGGGGTGGGAGTAGCACGTGGTGCTGCGGATGTGGTACCTGCCGGTGGTGTGGGGCTGTCCCCGTTGCCTGGTCCTCCTTACCTAGCCTTGATGAAGCAGTGGGCTGCTGTGAGGACCCACTGTGGGCTGATGAGGGACCCTCCGCATATATGCCCCGTGCCTGTTTTCCCAGGATCCTGGATGCTGACGATCCAGGGCCAGGCCCCTGGCTGGGCATCTGTGCCGCCCACGACGCGCAACGTGCTGTAGTGAGAAGCCATGGGCCGGAGCCCGCAGGTCCCTCTGTAACCAGAAACTCCTTACTGTCGTGCTGGCTGGCTGGCTGGCTGCTGTTGAGGCTGAATGTCAGCCGTCTTCCCTCCCCACAAGGCGCTGCATGGCCAGCAGGGCCAGGGAACGCCGTGGGGCGTGAGTCCGTCCGCCCCAGTTCCTGTTGTAGCCCTGTAGGCGAGTTGTGCCAGCAGCCTGGGTGCCGGCGAGGAAAGGAGGCTCCCACATAGGGCTCGGGAAGCTGTGGGGCGGTCACAGAGGACAAGCGGGCACCCTCCGGTGAACGCCCTAAGGGGGGCCCCAGCTCCCTCCCCGAGCCTCGGGCCACTTACCCACAGTTGTCCCATGTGCCGTACACAGGCCAGCACACGGCCAGCAGGACCAGGACGGCCAGCAAAGTCATTGCCGACAGCGTCACGTGGCAGCTGCAAGACCGGAGGGCTCGTCGCCACCAGTGCAGCAGGCGACGTAGTGCCCGCAGTGCTCGCGCTGCCTGCGGAGCCCTCGGCCCTGGGGCTGATGTCACAGAGTCGCTGGTTCCGGGCACTGGGTGTGGTGGGCTCTCGGGGAGGCGGGGGGAGTCATGGCGGGTTCAGAGCAGGGGGGGATGCAGAACCTGGGATCGGACACCCCCGACAGGGCCCCGTGGAACGCTCTGCTTGCAGGGTGAGGGTGTGCAGGCCCCCCCGTGGCAGGCAGCAGCGCCTGGCTCCGAGCACTGCCTGCTAAAAGCTAGCAGGAAAAACCCACTGGGGCTCTGTGCCTGCCCAGCCTCCCAAACACCCGAACGCTCTCTCCGCCTCTGCGCCTCATTTTCACCGGAGACCATGGGTGTGTGCACCGGCTACAAGATTGCTAGGATGAGACCCGTGGGAGCAACCAGCAACCAACTGGAACGGGGTCGCTCTCTTGCTCAGAGCGCAGTGTTTTCCTTGACGCCGAAGAAAGTAGTTGCCATTTTGAGATGCATCCCAACAAAACCTCTGAAACTGTACCGGTGTGTATTGGGAACGGATGTGCTTGGGTGAGAACCCTTTGTGAGGGTATATTTCTCAGCAATGTTACTGCAGATATAAGCAATCACTCAAATAGCTGTATCCGTGATTTTGCCAAAATTCTGGCATGCGCTTTAACTATTCAGCTCGTGTCAGGTCTCAGCATTTACTACAGTCTAACTGGACATGGTACCAAGATTTGTTCCCTACACCCATTGGAACAAACCTTACGTTGGTAAGAAAGCAATTGCAGCATGGTCATCTCTACTGATTCACAGAATCACAGAATCCCAGGTTGGAAGGGACCTCAGGGATCATCTAGTCCAACCTTTCTAGGAAGAGCGCAGTCTAGATAAGACGGCCCAGCACCCTGCCCAGACAACTCTTGAAGGTGCCCAACGAGGCCGAGTCAGCCACTTCCCTGGGGAGATTACTCCAATGGTGACTGTCCTCACTGTGAAACACTTCCCTCTCGTGTCCAATCGGCATCTCCCCAAGAGCAACTTGTGTCCATCCCCCTTGTCCTCTCCATGGGACTCCGTGTGAAAAGGGAGTCTCCGTCTTCTTTGTCGCTACCCCTTAAGTACTGGTACGTGGTGATGAGATCCCCTCTGAGCCTCCTTTTCTCAAGGCTGAACAAATCCAGCTCTCCCAGCCTATCCTTGTATGGCAGCTGCCCAGTCCTGTGATCATCCTGGTGGCCCTTCTCTGGGCCCCTTCCAGCCTGGCCACATCCTTTTTGTACAGCGGGGCCAGAACTGCACACAGTGCTCCAGGTGTGGCCTGACCAGCGCTGAGCAGAGCGGGATAATGACTTCTTTCTCTCTGCTGGCGATGCCCTTTTTGATGCAGCCCAGCATCCCGTTGGCCTTCTTGGCCGCAGCAGCCACTGTTCCCTCATGTTGAGGCTCCCGTCCACCAGGACCCCCAGGGCCCTTTCCACAGAGCTGCCCTCCAGCCAGGTGGATCCCAGTCTGTGCCGCACTCCCGGATTATGTTTTCCCAGGTGCATGATCTTACACTCCTCCTTGCTGAACTTCATAAGGTTCCTGCTGGACCACTCTTCCAGCCTACCCAGACCTCCCTGCAGAGCAGCTCTCCCTTCTGGAGCGTCTACTTCCCCACTCAACTTGGTGTCATCCGCAAACTTCATCAGGCTACACTGGATCCCGTTATCCAGATCACTCAGGAAGATATTGAATAACATTGGGCCCAATATCGATCCCTGGGGGGCCCCACTAGTGGCAGGTCACCACTTGGAAAAGGAGCTATTTACCAGCACCCTTTGGGTGCGGCCTGTCAGCCAGGTCCCCACCCACTGCACAGACCCCTTGTCTGGGCCTTAATGCTTTAATTTCTCCAGGAGGAGACTGTGGGGGACCGTATCAAACGCCTTGGAGAAGTCCAGGCAGACAATGTCCACTGCCTGCCCCATGTCAACCAGGCAAGTCACTCTGTCATAGAAGGCCACCAGGTTTGTCAAGCACGATCTGCCTTTAGCGAAGCCGTGTTAACTCTTCCCAATCAACGTGCTTCATTTGACTTGTGATGGCCCCCAGGAGGATTCATTCCATAACTTTCCCAGGGATTGAAGTAAGGCTGATGGGCCTATAGTAGCCTGGACCCTCCCGCGAGCCTTTCTTGTAGATAGGGGTAACATTTGCCTTCCTCCAGTCCTCTGGGACATCCCCCGTTCTCCACGACTTCTCAAAGATTACGGAGAGTGGCCTTGCGATGGTGTCAGCCAGCTCTCTCAACACCCTTGGGTGGATGGGTCAGGGCCCATGGATTTGTAGGGGTCAAGCTCCTGTAGTAATGCATGTACTAACTATTCCTTCACTGTTGGTGGGTCGGTGTTTGGATCAACTGGCAATTTTGTTCCCAAAGCCTGGGACGCGGCAGTGCTGGTAAAGACAGAGGTGAAGAAATTGTTGAGGACCTCTGCCTTTTCTGCCTCATTGGTGATTGACTCTCCTTTGCCATTTAAGAGTGGGCCTATGTTTTCCTTCTTTTCCTGCTTATGGTTGATACACCTGAAGAAACCTTTCTTGTTATTTTTCACATCTACAGCCAGTTTCAATTCGAGCTGGGCTTTTGCTTTTCTAACTGCATCTCTGCACACTCTGGCAATGCTCTTGTAGCTCTTGACGGATAATCCTCCACTTCTCCATCTCTGGTGTGCTTCCCTTTTGGATTTGAGAAGACCCAGGAGGTCATGGTTGAGCCAAGGGGGCCTCTTGCTCCGCTGACTTCCCTTTCCTTTGTAGGGGATAAACAGGTTTTGTGCTTCCAATAGAAAGTTCTTGAAGAATTCCCAGCTCTCGCTAGCTCCTTTGTATTCCATGGAAGCCTCCCACCGAATCCCTCCCAGCTGAGCCCTGAGTGCACTGAGGTTTGCTCTTCTAAGTGTTCTAAGATCCAGAACCCTTGTCTTAGAGCTGACCTTCAGCACGCTCAGCAGGACCCCGAACTCCACAATATTGTGGTCCCTGCAGCCAAGGCTCTCACTAACCGAGATCCTACAGAGCAGGTTTTCTCGGTTTGTGAATAACAAGACCAGCAGTACCTCATTCCTGGTTGGCACATCTAACATTTGTATCAGGAAACAGCCCTCTATCCATTCCAGAAATTTGGTGGATGACATGCGAGCTGCTGTCTTGTTCTTCCAGCAGATGTCTGCGTAGTGGAAGTCACCCATCAGGACCAGGTTCCGTTGGCCAGAAGCTTCCTTTAGTGCCCCACTAAAGCTGAAACAAGTTCAAGACAGTGGACAAAGAAGCCCGATTACAGTTCATTATGATGATGCAAAAGAAATGCACCATGTTCCGGAAAGAGTGAAAAGGGATGGAGAACATCATGGGTGGGATACCTTACTTGGTGGTCACCGAGAGCAACAGGAACTTTGAATCTAGTGCTTCATCCAGTTGTGCTTTTATTAGCTCGCACATTATTATGTGTCTTACTTCTAATCACTCTGTATGTAAAGGTCAATGGGAGGGTCCCCTTTGCTCTTTCCATCTCCGGTCTCTTTGTGAGTCATTCTAGGTTGATTCTGACTCCACCACCAAAAAACAGAGGAGGATGTTGGGAGGAGTGATTTCTTGCCCCCAAAATGCAGGAGGGCCATGGAGGGGGTTGGTATTTTCCATCAGAACAGGGTTGGTAGCACAGGAAAAGATCACAGAAAGGGACCTGGGAAAGGGAGAGGGAAGTGCTGCGTGTTTGCAGTGAGCATGGGTCTGGAGCGGCCAGCACGAGGTGGGTCCGTGTGGGTCTCTGGGACACGTGCTCAGCAGCGGCAGTGCCCGTGGGGCAGCAGCCTTGCGTGTTTCGTGGAGGAGCTGGTGGTGGTGCCCCCGTGCAGGGGCTGAAGAGGAAGGAGCTGCCTGTGTCCTCTGGAGGTTTCGCTGGGGTCTGGAGCTCTACAGAAGCAGGAGAGGGGCCACGGGCAGCGGCTCCTGCCGACACAGCGAGGGCAGCCGCTCGTGCAGGATGTGTGTTTCATAACACACAAGGCTGCTGCCCCACGGGCACTGCTGTTACTGAGCACGTGTCCCAGAGACCCACGTGGACCCACCTCACACGTCCCCTTCATGCTCCACATCGAGCCTTTGCCCTCCACATCTCCAAGAGCCCCTCCTCGCTGGTGCAGATGAGCTCAGCAGAGCTCCTCTCCTCCTCGTTGGCTCCTCGGTCACTTGGAGGAGGATGTTCTCATCGACACTCTGAGGGGCCTCCTGGACTACTTGTTGTCCCGCTGTGCTGCCCCTCCAGCAGGGCTCTCTGAAGCCTCCCATGAGGACCCGGTTCCTGTGGACATGGGGCTGCTCCAACCTGTCTGTCGATGGCCTCACCCGCTTGTTCTCCCTGCTCAGGCAGCCTGTGGCTGGCACCCTCTACAACGTCACCCTTCCCTGTCTGCTCGTTCATCCTCGCCCAGGATCGCTCACTTGGCTCAGCCAGCGTTCAGCGCCCCACCGAAGTACAGGGAGGCTGTGACTGAGGACACGATTTGCTCTATCAACCTACTACGGTTGCAGCAGGTGAGCCTCTCAACGTCCTGTTGTGGCCTCGTTGTCCACCATGAGTGCGCCAGGCTCGAATGGGTGTTCAGGATGGAGTTGTAGGGCAGCACCACGGCTGTGGAGGCCTGCAGGACTCGGCAGATGGAAAACTCCAGCCTGGACATCTTGCTGTCCTTGAGGCAGAGGGCCTCCATGAGCAGGGAGGTAAAGCTGGAGCTGGTGCCGCCCCCAAAGCTGTGGAAGACCAGGAATCCCTGCAGCTTCGTGCACTGGTCAGTCTGGAAGAAGGGGAGAGAAAACAAGACAGGTCCATCAGTAATTCTGAATTTAAGCTGCTACCAAGTTGCCCAGGAAGGAAAATATTCACCCCAGGGTCTCAGGCCTTTGGGGACTCTTGTCTCGGGGACGCAGGCAGGGGCAGGCACCTGCCCGAGTGCCCCAGCTCTGCTTCCAGCCACGGCGCCCTGTGCATTGGCATGACCTGCCCTCAGGGAAAGGGGCCGCTTCCCGCAGGGACTGGGGGACAGCCGGCTCCTTCCTGCTCCAGGAGCTGCCCCTTGCAGTGCCTGTGCCCAGCACAACCCAAGGGGTCTGCTGTGGGGAAACGGAACCCACGGAGGGAGATGCACTCATGCTGCGGGGGCAAAGATGGGGGCTCAGGCTTGGCTGGGGGCAGCCCCCCCCACTAACGCTGCTTGGAGCCTTTCAGCCCGCCACTGCCCCAGAGCTGAGAGCTGGGCTTCCCCAGGGTTCCCAGGTTCCCCAGTCCCCTCCAGCCAAGGCCTGCACCGGGACAGCGACAACTTCAGTCCCTTCACTGCAGGGATGCCTATCACCCCCTCCCACTTCCAGTGCACCCCCGGTCCCCACAGAAAGAGGAATCCCCCTTTTCTCTGCCAGCCCTTGCACCACCCCACACAGTCCCAGCACCGCCATCACCCCCTGCTTGGGAAGAGTTTCCCCCATTGCAGACACTGCTGCTCGTGCCCAGGGCGCTGTGAGAGCGGCGGCTGCCCCTGCCATCGCTCCACACCGCCGTGAACCGCTCCCACCCGTGCTCCCATCGAGGGGCGCTCCCTTTCCGAAGGAGAGGGCGGCAGTAGGGTCCCACTGGCACCCCCCACTCCCTGCTCTGGGCAGCTTCCCCTCGCAGCTCAGGGAGACTCCAGGGCACCCAGGGGGTCTGTGGGAGCCTGGCCCACACAGTGTACCCCAGAGGGGCAGGGAGCCTGGAGGGGAGACAGTCGGCGGTGGGAGCACGCAGCCTGCAAGCCCTGGCTAGGGGGCTGTCGTGGTTTAGCGGCAGCTCAGCCCCACACAGTCGCTCGCTCACTCCCCCACCGGTAGATGGGGGAGAGAATCACAAGGGTAACGCTCGTGGGTTGGGATAAGAACAGTTTAACAATTAAAATTAAAAGAAAACAACAGTAGAAATGCAATGTAAAGGAGAACAACGAGAGGCGCAAAGCCCCGGGGTGGGGGGGGGAAGGGAGGGGAGAGGGGGAATGAACCACCGGAACAAACTGCCCGCGCCGCAGCCGCTCGCCGCCCGCCGACCCGACGCCGCGCCGCCTCCGCGCTGGCGCTGCAACTGCCCCCCCCTCAATATATTGGTCATGGTGTCACATGGTATGGAATGAACCTGCCATTGGCCAGTCGGGGTCAGCCGTCCCCACCATGGCCCTGCCCCTCCCAGCCCCCCCCGCCACGCGGCAGAGCGCGGGAAGCTGGAAAGGTAGCCGACCCCCACAGTGAGGAGAATTAACCCCTTCTCAGCCAAAACCAGCACACCATCCCACTTCTTCATGTCCTCTCCGTGATCACACAGGTAGAACCATAGGGTGCCCCGTCGTGTGTATCCCTTCTCTTGAGCCAAGGGACGCTTACTCCTAATGGCTGAGATACTGGTCCGTACTGGTGGGGAGCAGGACCTATCTTCCTTGAGTTGCTGGACCTCTCGGGACAGTTTCTCAACAGCAGAGGCGAGCGAGGAAGAGAGATTCGCTTCATATTCTCGGAGTCTATCAATCAACTCAGCCACCGTTGGTGTCTCGTCATCTTTCCAGGACATCACTGCCAATGAGTTGCATACGAGGATGGTGCGCTCCGTACAAACTTCTGCCACATGGGTCGTGTGCACTCGGCTTCATCTGGATCTTTGGAGGACCGTTGATCGTCCAGGTCACCATAAACCACCTCAAGCACGGCTAATTCCCTTAGATGCTGAATGCCTTTCTCCATGGTCATCCATTTTCCTAGGCGAAATACAATATCTTCTTTGAAGGGATACCTCTCTCTCACCGCGGACAGGAGCCGCCTCCAGAGGCTGAGGGCTTGTGTTCCTTTTCCAATTGCTTTATCAATGCCCCCTTCCCTAGAGAGGGATCCCAGTTGTCTGGCTTCCTTCCCCTCTAATTCCAAACTACTGGCCCCATTATCCCAGCATCGGAGCAGCCAGGTGAGAACGTGCTCACCTGAATGACGCCCGAAATCTTTCCGTATATCCCGCAACTCACTCAAGGATAGGGATCGGGTAGTTTCCGTTTCTTGTACACATGGTTCCTCCTCCTCCTCCTCTTCTCATGATGGCCCTGGTTCCTCGTAATCTCTTTCTAAACGAGTTGACCTTCTCTTCCATGATTTCTTCTTGCGTATAGGGGCGACTGATACTGGCACAGGTTGGTCCTCTGGTTTAGCTGCAGTGCTTGGCACTGGGGTTGGAGTAGCTGCAGTGCCTGTCGTGGGGGTTTGGGTGGCCG
Source organism: Phalacrocorax carbo (assembly GCF_963921805.1). Classification (NCBI taxonomy): domain Eukaryota; kingdom Metazoa; phylum Chordata; class Aves; order Suliformes; family Phalacrocoracidae; genus Phalacrocorax; species Phalacrocorax carbo. The sequence continues at coordinate 4,049,671 of NC_087539.1, forward strand.
CAGTGCTTGTCACGGGGGTTGGAGTAGCTGCAGTGTCTGTCGTGGGGGTTTGGGTGGCCGCAGTGCTTGTCACGGGGGTTGGAGTAGCTGCAGTGTCTGTCGTGGGGGTTTGGGTGGCCGCAGTGCTTGTCACGGGGGTTGGAGTAGCTGCAGTGTCTGTCGTGGGGGTTTGGGTGGCCGCTGTGCTTGTCACGGGGGTTGGAGTAGCTGCAGCGTCTGTCGTGGGGGTTTGGGTGGCCGCCGTGCTTGTCACGGGGGTTGGAGTAGCTGCAGTGTCTGTCGCAGCAGGTTGGGTGGCCGCAGTGCTTGTCACGGGGGTTGGAGTAGCTCCCTTCTCTTTCCATTGGGGGCACTGAATAGTGTTAAATAGGGCTCGATAGGCGTGAGCCAGACCCCAGCACATGGCAGTGATTTGTATCTCTCTGGAACTGCCAGGGTGACAACATACTTCCTCCAAATGTTCTACTAATTTTCAGGATTCTGCACTGGTTCAGGGGTGAAGTCCCACACCACAGGGGGTGCCCACTGTCTTAGGCATTTGCCCATACTATCCCACATACCCTGCCACGCATAGCTATCGAGCCTTGGGGCAGATCTCTGGGTGAGATTCTTAACTTGCTTACTAACCTTAGGCAGATCTGATACCACCTGCCAAAGCAATATCAACAGATGTATCTGGACTACACAAGGATGTTCAAGATACTGAAAAGTTGTTGTAATGAAGGAGGAGACATTATATAAGATGGTAGCCAAGGTGCCATTCTGTATTTCCTCCATAAAAAGCCTCTCAGAGGAGGAGGCGTAATTGCTAATTGCCTCCATGAGGTGGCAGCTGAAGTACAGTAAAGGCTTCCACGCAAGACCTAAATAACCGATAACGGTCAAGGCCAGTGTTTTAATAACAAGCCTCCTAGGAAAAACATCTCTAATCACTGCAGAGCACAGCAAACTGCAAAAACCAACAGCAATTTTTAACATGTACTTTACAATCGGCATGGGAAAGACTGGACAAGCTAATACTGCGAGCACATGAATCAATGCTGTGACCAGCAACTGTTATTATCTCAAACCCTTCGTGCCCCACGTTGGGCGCCAAAAATTGACTGTCGTGGTTCAGCCTCAGCTGGCAACTGAACACCCGGCAGCCGCTCGCTCACACCCCCCCCACCCCTGTGGGATGGGGAAGAGAATCGGACGAGCAAAAGAACTTGTGGGTTGAGATAAGCACAGTTTAATAACTACAATAGAATGATGATGATAAATGATTATGATAATAATGACAATAATGTTACTATAATAAAATGGAAAAGGAAGGGAAAGGGAAAACAGGAAAAAACCCACAGAAACACAAGGGACACAGCCGCTCCCCCCCCGCCGACCGACACTGCCCGTCCCCGAGCCGCGACTGCTGCCCCCTCCCCCGGCCAGCCCCTCCCAGGTACCGCACTGGGCATGACGTTCCATGAGATGGAATATCCCTTTGGCCAGTTTGGATCCGCTCTCTCGGCTGTGCCCCCTCCCCTCCCGGCTCCTTGTGCCCCCCGCAGAGCCTGGGAAGCTGGAAATGCCCTTGGCTGGTACAAGCGCTGCCCAGCAACAGCCCAGACATCTGTGTGTTATCTCAACAGGTTTTTTTCCGTGCTAATTTCAAAGCACAGCACTATACCAGCTAGAGTGAAGAGAATTAACTCTATCCCAGCTAAAACCATGACAGAGGGTTTTTCCCCCTGCCCCGTGTAATTCTCCTCTGCAGAAGGAAGCAGGAAACCCTGGCAAAACCAGGAGCCGTCCGTGGGTGTCTGGGGTAGAAAGGGGGCCGGCAGGCGGAGCGCTGGGTCCCGCCAGCCCCGCGTGTAACCAGGGTGATGAAGTGAACCAGCCGTGGATGCTGCTGTGTCCCGCAACTGAACGTTAAGTCTGGGGACAGCCAGTGTATTCTTTAATCATGAATGCAATAGATAATGTGCTTCTGTCAGAACCCCGCTCCTTTCAGACTCAAAGCCTAAGTTTCAGATCCCCAAAGCCTCACCCCTAGAGCTTAGGGGCCAAACCTCTGTTTTAAGGGCTACATTACAGCCTCACGTTTAGGCAGCGATGATTCAGGGTATAAATGGTTGGGAGTTACTGATACAGTCTAGTGCAGCTCAGCTAAGGCTGGGACCCGGAGCCAAAACCTGGCCGGGATAAGGAGGCAGCCGAAACAAGAACAGCCTGCACGAGGACTAAAGCTTGTTGCTTTAGGGAGTCAGAGAGGCCTCGAGATTCGAAGGACCTAAACAAAGTCACGATGACGTTTGGCCTTAAGAAAAGCAGCCGTACAGAGCCACAAAGGTGAGGAACTGCAGAGCAGAGACTCAGCCAGAACAGAGCAGCCCTCACGGGCAGCACGGGCGTCATCTCAGAAGCGAGTTGGCGGGAACACAAGGGTTAAGTAGCGGACACCGGGAGGAAGAGTATGTCCTTCATCCAGAGCCCCCTGAGGAGCAGCCGGAGACACCAGCAGGCGTGGGCAAGTAACCTCTGCCTATCTGTAGCTGTTATCAGAAAGCTAATGAATGTGCCTGGGAAGCACGTACTTAACGGGCACAAAGAGACCTGCGGGGTGCCCGGTAGGAGGAGGATCCCCCGTGCAGCCGCCCCCCCCCCGCAAATACAGAATGCTGCCTTTTAACTCTGCGCTGGTGCCACCAGGCTCAGCCCCGAGCTCGGGGACATCAAGAGCAAAACCAAAGCTGCGCCTGGAGAAGGGGCTGCGCTCGGGCACCTCGGGGAAGCCCGGGTCGCTCTGTAAACCAGCAATTGCCAAGGCAGCTGCCAGCGTGTCGCAGCCCCCTGAGGCCGGGGAGATGCAGACCCCCGCGGAGCCCGCACTTCACTACAACCCACTTGGCTTTTCCCTCCGGGGTGGGTTTCTTTTGTTCCGAAGTTGCAGAGATGCCTGGCCCGGGCTGAAACCGACCCCAGCCCCCGGCCCTGCTCCCTGCGAGGAGGGAGCGCAATCCGGCTGGGCTCTCCTTGTGCACAGGGGAGAAGGAAAACGGGGAAAACCAGCGTTCTCCTTTCTTTAGGAGGGCGATAATTGCGTTTCAGGGGCAGGGCGGCAGGGACCGGTCCCACCCGCCCAGCCCCGCAGCCAGGGCTCTTCACTGGCTCAGACCCCCACGGGAACGGAGGGTCATTGCCCAAGCGGAGGAGAGCGCAGGGCTCCCGGCCACCGGCAGCTTTCCCCTCCGGGCAGGCAGAGGCGGCGGGTCGGAGCAGCCAGCGCAGCCCCACGCTCAGAGCACAGGAAGGCAGCGTGGACAGGGCGCGCACGGGCGTCACGGGGGGAGAGCGGCAGGAAAACCCAGCCTTTGCCCCCTGCCCTTTCTCCAAGCCTCGATTTTTAGCCTCCCCTCCTTTTCAAAGAGCTAACCCAGCCTCCTCCCCCTCCGACAGTTACCGTGCCGAGCTGGCTCCGGTCAAAGTACCCTTTGCAAAACCCCATGAAAGGGGGAGTTACTGAATGCCGCCTTTGCCTGGGCCTTTACTGCTAAGGCCGGCCCTCCGGCATCTCAGCCCCCAGAGGAGAGAGCACAAATCGGGAGAAGGGAAGACTTACCAGCGGCTCAGAAGGACTGGCTCAGAGACCACCTGTGCAAACTGGGTCCTCGCCAACCCACGGGCCCCGATGGGATGCACCCACGGGTGCTGAGGGAGCTGGCGGAGGGATTCTGGCCCAGCCCCTGTGCATCATCTTTGAAAGGCCGTGGGGGACAGGAGAGGTGCCCGAGGGCTGGAGGACAGCAAATGTCACTCCAGTCCTGAAAAAGGGCAGGAAGGAGGAGCTGGGGAACTCTAAGCCAGGCAGCCTCACCTCCGTCCCTGGAGAGGGGATGGAGCACTTCATCCTGGAGGTCATCTCCAGGCACGCAGGGGACAAGAAGGTTATCAGGAAGAGTCAGCATGGATGCACCAAGGGAAGCTCATGCCTGACCAACCCGACAGCCTTCTCTGATGGCGTGACTGGCTGGGTGGACGACAGGAGAGCAGTGGGTGTTGTCAGTCTTGACTTGAGTAAGGCATTCGACACCGTCTCCCACAGCATCCTCACAGGCAAGCTAAGGCAGTGGGGGTTGGAGGAGGGGACAGTGAGGTGGCCAGAGCCCTGGCTCAACAACAGAGGTCAGAGGGTCGTGATCAGTGGAGCAGAGCCTGGCTGGAGGCCTGTCACTAGTGGTGTTCCCCAGGGGTCTGTGCTGGGCCCAGTCCTGGCCAACATATCCATCAGTGACCTGGATGATGGGATCGAGTGTCACCTCAGCAAGTTCCCTGCCGATGCCAAGCTGGGAGGAGCGGCTGATGCACCAGAGGGCCGTGCTGCCACCCAGCGAGACCTGGCCAGGCTGGAGAGCTGGGCCCAGGGGACCTGATGAAATTCAACACGAGCACGTGCAGGGTCCTGCCCCGGGGGAGGAAGAACCCCCCGCACCGGCACAGGCTGGGGGCTGAACTGCTGGGGAGTGGCTCTCTTGAGAAGGCCCTGGGAGTGCTGGGGGGCAGCGAGGTGACCCTGAGCCAGCACCGGGCCCTTTGGGCCAGGAAGGCCAATGGTACCCAAGGATGCATGAAAAGGCGTGTGGAGCATCTCCCTTGGGAGGAAAGGCTGAGAGAGCAGGGTCTGTTCAGCCGCAGAAGAGGAGGCTGAGGGGGGATCCCATCAGTACCTATAAATATCTGAAGGGTGGGTGTCAGGGGGATGGGGCCGGGCTCTTTTCAGCGGTGCCCAGCGACAGGCCAAGGGGCCACGGGCACAAGGTGGAACACGGGAAGTTCCACCTCAGTATAAGGACAAACCCCTTCCCTGTGCGGGTGCCAGAGCAGGGGCACAGGCTGCCCAGAGGGGCTGTGGGGTCCCTTCCCTGGAGACATTCACCCCCCGCCTGGACGCGGCCCTGTGCCCCTGCTCTGGGGGTGCCTGCTCGGGCAGGGGGTGGGACGGGGTGAGCTCCCGAGGGCCCTGCCAGCCCCCACCATGCTGGGATTCTGTGAAAAGCCCTCTGATGTTGGCCTTTGCTTGTGACGTGCTGCTTTCATCCTCCCAGAGCCATTTTGTATTTATATCAACTGTGTATTTTCTATAACCTCATTCATCTTTATTTTCTCTCCCCTTTGCAAGGAGCGACAACCTGCTGTTGGCATCTCGGGTTGGGTTGATGCACGAAAAGGCTCCCGCAGCGGATGGGAGAAGCCGACGGCAGGAGGGGGTGCGGCTCCGTCCCAGCTGGGCACGGGGCACCGCCTGCAGATGCCAAGAGCCTGGAGCCCGTGCTGAGCCCACAGCGAGGCGCAGGGATGCAAGGGCACCTTTTCTTCCAGGTCCTCCTCTCCTCCCAGGCTCCAGAGCCACCCGACCCGACCGCGCGTGCCGGGGGTGACACCACGGCCCAGCAACCCCCCAGACTGCGAAGGGAGCACAACAACCAGCTCTGCTTGACGGCTTCTTCCTGCAAAGCGGCAGGAAAGGAAAGGCAGGAGGGAAAAAGCACCTGCCCGCTTCCCTCCTGGCTCGTCCCTCCCTGTGAGAGAAAAGGCTTTGCAAGGACAGGGGTGAAGAAGAAACCACCCAGAGTCCCCGGGAGGTAAAAGGCAGGGAAGCGGCGGAACAAGGCAGGGGACAGCCCCGGGGCGCAGAGCCCCACGCCTCACCTGCCCGCTCCCACGACCACACGCTGCACTCAAGGCGCTCCATGTTCAGTGCTCCCTTCCATTCAGGTGACAGCCAGGGGACAAGAAGGGGGCATTTCTGCACTTTGCACCTTCCCGGCCGACGGCAGAGCCAAAGCAAAGGCGAGAAATCAAAACAAGAACCAAAGGGGGCGGAACTGGAGCGCAGGCAGCAAATGCTCGTCCTTCGCCTGGGCCCAACTGCTCGGAGGGTCCTTCCACTGCCCCGCCACGGAGGGCGTCCCTCTCGGCCCAGGGAGAGACGCGGGAGTGAACTCAAGGGAGGAGCCCGAGCCAGAGCACGAACCTTTTCGGGACGAAGAGGCAAGCGCAGAACGCGTCACACCTCACAGAAGGTGTTTGTGTACATTCAGAGTTTATATTTGGAGAAAAGAGAAAGGCGAGGAGGAATTGGAGACTGAAAAAATAGCCCTGAATGAGGGAGCGGTAGCAGCCCCTCGACCACTACAAAACCGCACCAACACACGCACGTACACACGGAGGCGTAACAACACCCAGCTCCCACGGACTGTGACGCGCCCCTCAGTTTGCTGCTCTGGGGATACTGAACGCCTGAAGCACACCCAGGGTAACCGACAACATCTGCATGGCTTTAATGGGAATCCTCCGGCTGAAGGGAAGCGGTTTCTCCCCGGGCCTGCGTCGGCACATCCCGCAGTCACGTTCTCACTCCCCTCATTCAGAGTCAACATTCCTAGTTGTGAAAAGTGGGGCGGGGGGAAAGAGAAGAAGAGGGAGAGCGTCGTCAGCGCCAGAGCGGCCGGCTGCTGCCGATTCAGCCCCGTGTGTGGCACCAGCCCGGCGGGGAGGAGCTGGTTTGCATGCCACGGCCCCTGCTGCCTGTGCCCAGGGCCGGGCCGCTCGCTCGGCAGTGCTGGCCAGAGCACGGCACAGCCGTAGGCACGCGCCGTCGCCGCAGAGGAGCACGGTCGCCCTCACGGGCCAGCCTTTACCTCTTTCCTCCCCAGAGTCAGAGCGTTTCCCTCTTCATCGTCAGCGCCTTCCACACGGTCATGTTGGACATCTCCTCTGAGATATTAATCTCCGAAGGATCAGCCCTGCAATAAATATTGCCCAGGGCAACGCGTGATTCTGGGAACTGACGGCACCAAGTGCGTTAGCGTCGGCGAGAGGAACAGGGGGGCTCGGAGGAGCAAAGCTCAGCACAGGCACAGGGGCCTTTGCCGCGGGAGGAGGTTTGGGAGGCGAGCCCGAGAGCTGCAGAGCAACGGCTCCGTGCAACGGCTCTCGCTGCTGTGCAGCCCTGGAGCGGGCTCCTAAGCCACTGCTGCTACAGATCATGCCTGCAGCTCCTCAGCTGGAAGTACGAGGCTCTCCAGCTGCGTAAAGTCACTGACGATGAGGGTGCCCGGGCTCAAACGTGAGCTGTGCAGCCACTCTGCTTGGAGGCAGAGCCCTGCCATCGCCTCCTGCAGCCCTGATTTTCCCCCCAAGCTGACTGCTGGTGCCTAAGGGATGCTCAGGAAAGAGGCAAGTGGAGAAGATTGGGCCAAACCCCTGCAAATCCATCCTGCCAGGGGCCCTGGGCCTCCACGGGGCTTTACCTGTCACTGGGTTGCTGTGGGATATCCAAGCCGCTGGTCTCCCCCAGTTCCAGCTGAACGCAATTTGCAGCAGCAGCTTCCATCATCTTCTGGGACTCCTGGCGTAAAAAGGGACAAATCAATTTCTCCGTCTGTGACCAAAGTGGAGAGAAACACACCAGGCGGTAAAAGCGCTGCATGTGCCCTCTCCTTGGCACCCATGGCAGCTTCAGCTCTTAGTGCAGCAGGGTATCGACCTCCGCTCCAAATGTTTTGCAAGGCTTAAAAACACTATTAGCAGCAAATCTTCCCACCGTGAGTATCACCATCATCATCATCTTCCTCACCTTTTTTCCTCAAAGACTACTCTTTAAAATTCTCCCTCACTCAAGTGTTAAGCTCACTGCTAATTCAGGGAAAGACACGCTGAAGCTGTGGGATCCGGGCTATTGGGATCTATTTCTATTGCGTTCTGCTCCTCCCCCAACATTTCAAGACCAGCTGGGACAGAAAGAGGCCATCTCACAGCCCAAGGGAGACATCCGGCCCCGAGCCCCCAGCAAGCGTTACCTCTTCTTCTTGGGCTTTGGTTTTGGCGTCGCCCAACCTCTGCTTCTTGCTTTCTGGCATCAGGTCATCCAGAAAGCTGAGCTCTCGCTTGGAGAAGCAGAAATCCATCACTTTGCGCACAAAAACGAGAGCCAACACCTTTGTGAGGAAGAGGGAAGATGCGGTGAGGCCAGAGGCGACGTTACATCTCCCTCCAACGCTGCAAACCTCCTGCTGCCGACACCGGCAGCGGCTCTTACCATCATGGGAAAGATGATGGCGGCACGGGACGCCTTGATGCCCCAGAGCAGGACGAGGCAGATCAGCTGGATGGCGGTGAAGAAATGCACCTTTCGCAAGGGCACGTGCCGCAGGTAGATGAAATCCGGCTGGTGTTTCGCCGGCATCCAGAACAGCTTCAAGCGATCGAAGAACTGCAAAAAGCCAAGGGGGAAAAGTTGCCACCGTGGGACTGCGGAAGGTTTCTGGCCCTGTGGAGACGCGGACGCAGTTCTCAGGGTCTCGCTTGCAAGGAGAGGTCGTGGAGCCCGCTCGCTTCCTCCTGGGAGCAGCCCCCAGTTTCCCTTCGCTCCACCCAGCTTGCCCGCCAGAGCTGCCCACCAAATTGCAAGGAGTCCACGTTCTTCTCTCAGCACCATTTCTTGGCCCACCCAATCCCCCGGCAAGGATTTCCACCGGTGGCAGAAACTGCCTTCCCTTGGCACTGAATTCCCCCGCTTCCACCTCACCAAAGCCCGACCTGCCCTAAGCCGTGACACAGAGAGCCCTGACCGTGCCCGCTCCCCCAGCCCTACGCCCCTCCTGGGCCTCCCCCGAGCTGCTGCTCACACAAAACACTTTCAGCGCTTGCTCCCGGAGAGGTGTTTTCCCACGCCACTGCTTTCTGCCCGCTCCTACGGCCGGGAAATACCAGGGAGCAGGCGTGCCGCGCGCTGTAACAGAGCCCCTACCTGAATTCCTCTGAGGGACGACACACCCATGTAGAGGAAGACGCCGTAAAGCACAGGCATTGGGATGAACTGAAAACAAGAATGGAATCCTTCGTTTTGTTCTCCATCACATTTTCACTCTTACCACTCTCTTCTACGGGCACTGCCTGAAGTTGCCCAAAGCTCTGCAGCTCCCACGGGCTTGGAGGTGGGTCAGATTTTAACCGGGAGAGATTTTGTGTGTGCAAGGGAGCCAACGCTCTGCTTCAGGCTGAACAGACTCTGAGTTCCCTTTTGTCACAATAAGCCTCTTTTCCAGAGAGGTGGGAGGAAAAGAGGCCACTTCACCCGTGCCACCGCGTACCGCGCTCTGTGACGGTAGAAAACCATTTCTACGTGTTCTTGTGGCAATGCGCAAAGGCGCTGGGCCTCCTTTTAGCCTAGAGATGGCATTATTTTGTGGGAGGAACACGCAAGGAAGCCCTCGGGGACCATTTTGGCGTGTTTGGCTACTTGGAATGGCTGTTCTGAGGCGCTTGCGGGAGCCAGTCGCCACCGAGAAGGTGCTGCCTGTTTGAAAGGGAGCAGAGGTACTGCTCTGAGGAGGTGCTGGAGCTTGTTCCTGAGCAGCTGGACAAGCAGAGGATGTGGTGAGGAGTCTGTGCCATGCCCACTCTGAGGGGCCTTCCCCCCACAAGCATGTGACCCCCCCGTCCCTCCTGTCCTCAGTACCTTAATGACCTCAACCTGCTCCTTAACAGCTGTAACCAGTTCTGCGCACTGACGCCACTGCAAAGCAAGTGGGACACACTGCAGGGAGCCATGGTGTGAAAGGGCACCCCCAGTCAGTCCCCAGGGCACTGGGAGGTGAGGGCAGGGCCAGGGCGTGCTGGGAGGGAAGAGGGAACAGGAACGTCTGTCTCCAGGAGGGGCAGGGGGTGGAGGAGGCCCCCCATGACACCAGCTGGGGCCCAGTGCCAGAGTATCCAGCAACCCCCTCCAGCCCATGCCTGGCAGGCCGTTACACGCGGCTTCCCCTGACACACAAGGGAGGGTCACTCATCCCACCCCCTTCCCAAAGCCATGCTGCTGTGCCTGCCGACCCACATCAGGCTCCCCTCTGCAGCACAGCCACAGCCAGGAGCCTGGGGGACGTCCAGAGGCCCAAGCCCTCCATCACGGATGCCCTATCCCGGAGTAAATCTCCTCCCCAGCCACACCACTGACTCTGGCTGCTGGGCTGTGTGGACCCAGCACTGGCACCCCGTTCCCTGACCCTTTCAGCACACGCCTCCTTTTCCCCTCTACCTTCTGCTCCTCTTGCAGGCTCGCGGCTGCTTCCATCATTGCCACTTGGACGTGGGCCTGCAGGAGAGGAGGGGAAGAGGAGATGCCATCAGGGCACCCGGGCACTGCCACGAGTGCACTGCCCTTGGCATTATCCCCTCCCAGACCCCCTCGGGCTCTGCCTTTGCCCTCGCGTCCCCTTTCCTTCCCCGGCCCTGCAGGCGCTAGGGGCAGGCAGAGGGAGGGACCCCCAGGCCCAACTCTGGGCACGCTCCACATCTGGACATGGTCCCGAGCAGGTGGCTCTCGCTGACCCTGCTTCAGCAGGGCCATTGGACAAGGCCAGATGATCTCCAGAGGCCCCTTCCAGCCTCAACCAGCCTGTGATTCTGTGAGCTGACCTTCATCTGGGCCACCAGCCCCTCCAGCCGCTGCAGCTCCTGGCAGTTGTTCTCGAAACACTGCGCCACAGCACGGTTCTGGAAGAGGAGCCGGACACAGGCACTCAGCCCCTGGCACAGCCACAGGAGCCGCAGCTGGGGCCAGGGCAGAGGAGGGGACACTGACCTTCTGGCTGAGCTCCTGCATGGTTTCCTGCAGCTCCTGCTGCTTCTTCCCCTGCGTGGGGAAAGGAAGGGTCAGGGGCTCAGCGCTCGCAGCTGCAGCCCCTGGGGACAAGGGCAGCACTGCACACCTACCAGGCACTGCAGCAGCTCCTTGTGCCTTTTGGTCTCGGCAGAACAGCGCACCAGGCGCTCCCGGAGCTTGCGGAGCTCTTCCTTAGCCACTTCGGTCTGCATGGCTGCACCTGCGCGTCGGGAGGCAGCAGGGTGTGAGGGGCAGAGCCACGTGCCCTATCGGCAGGGACAGTGGCAGGGATGCTGCCCTACCCAGACACACAATCGTACACGGACACGCGGGTGCGCTTAGAGGAATGCACCCCCCGCACAGCTGAGCACAGCCACGCCACCCTGCTCACCTGTAGCTGTGCCCAGCACCGTGGGTGCTGCCACAGGTGCAGTCGTACGCGCGTGGGCACAGCCACGCACGACCCTGTGCTCCCCAAGCACAGGAGTACCCACGCTCTCTCACGCACCGGGCATGGCCACACACATGCAGAGTCGGGGCAGAAGAGGGATGGGAGGCAGGGCAGGCTGGATGCGTCCCAACCAGATCCTGCCTATGGGATGCAGGGTGTGTTCTGGGAGCCCCACAGCCTGCTTCCCCCGCCATTTCTCATTGCTCCCCCGGGCAGGGTGGTGCACGAGACGCCGCAAGCCCAGGAAAGAGCCCTGGCTCAGGGAAAAGCAACGCTGAGCACTTCCCAGCTGCAAAGCCCACAGCCAGCCAGCTGCTCCCCAGCTTGTGAGCCCTGCTGGCTGGAGCAGGGGTCCGGCCCATGCCAGCTGCTGCCCGGGAGCGGGCCCCACGGCACCCACTGGGGACACTCACTGCAGCCAATAAATGAAGCCGCGTCTCCTCGCCAGCATGTCCCTCTCCTGCAGGTCAACACAGAGCAAGGACACTTGTCGCGCCCTGCAGCACAGCCGGGACAGCTGGAGTTGCTCGGTGCCACTGGCCTCTGCCTCATGCAGGAGCATAGCCCGTGCGTGGCTGTGACCTCCATGGACCCCGGTTCCCAGGGAGACCCCGCTGGCCAGGGCAGGGGCTGGCACGGGCATCCCCCTTTCCAGCTGTGCTTCCACCAGCTCTGGCAGTGTAGTCCCCGGCACCTCTGCCTCCTTCTTCCTCTGCTGCTGGCTGCAGGCAACAGGGCATGGTTGGACGAGTTACAGACCTCCAGGGCCATGCATTGGGTCCCCTTCCAACCATACAGCACCCCAGGCAGGCAGGGAATGGGCTCCCCTGTCACACCGGGTGCTGCACATACCCCCCACACCATTGCCTGGCTCCAGCACTGGCAGCCCCATCGCTCTGGGTGCTGCAGAGACCGCCCTAGACACCTGTGTGGGGCGAGGGGCCCAACTCACCACATCTCCTCCTCCTCCAGTGCCTCTTCAAGACTTTTTATTTGCTGACGCAGCACCTGGGAGAAGGAAGGGTCTGAGTCCCGGAGTCCGCTGCCACCCTTCTCCAGCCCTCCCACCCCGGGGCCTGTGGGCACCCATCTCTTTTCCCCCAGCCCTTTCAGTGCTACCTCAGTCCCCTGGTTAAACTCCTGCAGCCAGGACACCATGTGGGCAGAGTGCTTTTCCACCTGCAAAACCACCGGCGTATCACCCTCGTCCCTCTCCAGCCCCAGGGCCATGCCCACTTGCTGCCCCACTGCCCCAGGGCACTGGGAGACTGGGCAAATCACAGGGCCACGCATAGCGAAGGGATGGACACCCCCATCTCCTGGGGAAAATGTCCTCCCCAGTCACGCTTCTGCCCGCAGCCGCTGGCCCAGCGCAGCGAGGTGACCCTCCTTGAGCAGCGGGGCTGGACGAGACAAGATGACCTCCAGCGGTCCCTTCGAACCGCTGAGCCCCAGCCTGCGCAGCTCTGGGACGTGGGCAGAGGAGAGGACACCAGCCTTACTGCTGAGCATCTGCGGGGCATCGTGCGTGCCCTGATGGTTCTCCTCCTGCATGCGGAAAGGAGAGCAGGGGCTCAGGGTCTGCAGAAACACCTCTTGGTCACCTGCAAGCGCTCCTCTCAGCCAGGAGCAGCCACCAGGCACCCGGGCACTCTCACGAGTGCACTCCCCTCCGCATTATGGCCCACACAGCTCCCCTCGGGCACTGCCTTCTCCCTCGTGCCCCCTCTCTTCTCCGGCCTCACAGGCACCGGCCGGGGGGCGCCAGGCAGGGGCACCCTCAGGCCTAACTCTGCACACGGCCCACATCTGACCACCCTCTGCACCCAACACCCCCAGCGAGCACCACCTACCCACCCCTGCTCAACCACCCTCCTATAGGGTGCAGCAGCCAATCAGCGCCCTCCGGCCTTCTGCTCTACCAACGAGCAAGCAGCTCCTGCTGCAAGGGGCGGGGTCGGTTGCGAGCGCCCTGTGCTGCGTGGCCGCTCACACACCCATCATGGCTCCTCACAGCCGGCCCCGCCCCGTCGGCAGTGCTCCCGGGCCCCGAAGCGGCGGCAGTCACACCGGCCTCGCCCCCTCCTGGCTGCCCTCCCCCACGCCCCCCTCTGCTGCATTTGAGCCCTGCTCAGGCTCCTTTGCATGCCTTTCTGCCTTTGCTCGCTGGCGGGAGAGCAAACCTCTGCTACAGCACCGCTCTCGGGCCGAAACGGGAACCATCTCCAGCAGGAACCACTGGAAGGAGCAAACCGGCCTTGCCGGTGCTCGGTGCAACCGGCTGGATTTAGTTTTCCCTGTGAATTGTCCCCAGCTGCCTTGCTATGTTCTTCTGTGGTGTCACCACTCCCGGGTGGGGAGGCAACAAGTCCCCACCCTCAGCCTCCCCCCTGTTTGGTGGGAACAGCTCCCCACCATCGCCCTCCGCCCAGACTGTGGCAGGCAGAATAACTCCCTCCCATTGCCCAAATCCCTCGAAAATGCCCCCCAGCCACACCTGACCCCAAGTAGGCTGACTTGCCCAGCATCATGAGTGTGGGGCCTGGCCAGGGACCGGGCCAGGGGGGTTCTGGAGGAAGCAGGACCTTGAGGGGACTAGGTACCTGGGGTACCTGAAAGGAGCGGGCTTTCTGGGGGCAACTTCGGGATCGGGAGGGTCTGGGTAGGGGGAGCTGCGGGGGCTGGGGGTGTCTGGAGAGAACTGAGATGATGGGGTGCCTGCCAAGAAGTGAAGGCAATGGAGGGTGTGCAGGGGGGACCTGAGGAGAAGGAGGGAGGGACCGTGAGAGGAACTGAAGGGATTCGATGTGTCTGAAGAGGGGAGCTGAGGGGTCAGGGTCTGCGGGGGGGAACTGACGGGTGTGGGCTTTGACTGAAGCCTAGAGCATTACTAGGGGGAAGATGTGGATCTTCACGTCCCCCTTAGCGTGGGTCCCACGCGTACACCCCCTGGCAACAATAATCAGGGTGACACGGGAATGGCCACGCAGCTCCGCCCCGGTTGCGTCACAGGCATCCCACAAAGCCCGGCAAGTTGGTGCTCTCTGAGTGTGGCCTACATCTACACGCAGCCCAGCTCTAGGGGACACCGAGGTGGCTCAACCCCCTGCGGCTCTTCCCGAGTGACCTCCCCAGGGTGGCAGGCTGAAGCGTGGAGCACTTTGGCAGAAGGTGCCTTTGCTGCCTGCATACCTCTCGGAGAGCCAGGGGGGTGAGACGGCCACCTGGAGGATGCTCTGCTGAATGTGGCTGGGTTAAAGAGCCCAACCTTCGGGTCGGGCTCTCTCCAAAGTGACTCAGAGAAGCAAGAAATTCTGCCAGCTCTCCCGTGGGACAATCTCCTTTGGGAAGGCCTGGCAGTGCTCCTCGTGCTTGCTCCGGCGGACCATCTCACCAAAGTGTCAATTTTGGTGGTAAACAAGCTACTTAAGGAGCGAATCCCACCCCCTTTACCTGGCAGGAGGCGCCACAGCTTCCTGAAGCAGAGCCAGAGACTCTGCCATAAGAGCGCTTTTTTGCCAAGGAAAGCACGCTGTGGAGCCCTCCCGCCCCGGGGCCTGTGGGCACCCATCTCTTTTCCCCCAGCCCTTTCAGCACTCCCTCATTTTCCTGCTTAACCTCCTGCAGCCAGGACACCATGCGGGCACAGTGCTTTTCCACCTGCAAAACAACCGGCGTATCACCCTCGTCCCTCTCGATGCCTCTCGCTCTCTGCGCCTCATTTTCACCGGAGGCAGGCTCCAAAGTTCACAGTGTCCAAGAACTGCTCCCACACAAAAGGTGCCAGCACTGAAAGCTATTGCTGGGCCTCAGCAGCCCTTGGCAGCCCTTTCACAGCCGCACCAGCAGTGGGGCTCTGCGCCTGCCTAGCCTCCCAAAACTCCAAGCGTTCTCTCCCTCTCTGGCTCTCATTTTCACCAGAGACCATGGGTGTGTGCACGTGCACGGACGGCCACACCGCGTGGGCTCCAGCACAGGGCTCAAGCATCCATCCCCAACGGGATCCAGCATCCAGCCCCGAGGCGGAACCACAGCCCAGGAAGGGGAAACATAAAGAGCAGCCCTCTGCTCTAGCCCCCGCAGGCACTGGGCTTGCGGGCTCCCAAGAGCAATGGGGTCTCCCTCTTGCTCAGAGCGCAGCTGCGGCACGCGGGGGGACAGCAGGAGGAAGGGGTGGGGGCAGGGGGCAGGCAGGCAGTGACCCACGTGCTTCAGCTGCACCCTTGGAGCGGCTGCGTGCAGCGGCGCCGCGTTCAGGGCTTGGCAGGTCGGGTGGCTCCAGCCTCCACGCGACAGGGCCTTTGCCCTCGGAGGGCAAACCTGCGAGCGGCTGGAGAAGCTGGCAGGGAGCAGCCGGGGCTGTGCCGGGCGGTGGCTGTGGGGTCAGCAGGGGCGGGGCCCTGGGGACAGGGCCAGCGGCTACGAGATTGCTAGAACGAGACCCGTGGGAGCGACCGGCAACGGGGCCATGGGGAGCGCACCGCTGGGGATGGGGCCGAGGAGCCACAGGGCTGTGGGACCACCAGCGATGAGAGCCTGGGCAGGCGGGGAGACCAAGGTCATGGGGACTTTGGGGAGGGAGAAGGACACAGGGTTGGGTGCTGTGGCGTGGGATGGGCCGCGTGGGGTCCATAGGGGCTGTAAGGTGAGAGGGCAGGTGAGTACCTGCAGGGTTGTGGGGAGCTGTGGGGAGGAAGGCAGTGGAGCATGCGGGGGCCATGGGGCTGGCCTGCGAGGAAATGTGTCCCCAGTTCCTGGTGCCTCAGTACTCTCAGACTCACTTACAGGGGCTGGCCAGGACATTGCTAAAGGGTTGCCAGCCTCCAATGGTGGAGAATAAAATCTACCGTGGCCTGAGAAGACGGTGGTTCCGCCTGGTTCTACAGTGGCATCAATACCGTGCGGGGACGGAGGGCAGGAGGGAGGGCAGCTGAGGCTGGCACGCAGGGACCCAGCTTGCGGCAGGCGGCGGGGTGGCACCCAGTGCCTAGCAGCTGAGACTGGCCCTGGCCTCGAGGGTATGCAGGGACTGGCATGCGGGGCAAGACCCTCTCCGCGCGCCCCAACAAACACACCCCAGTACATGGAGGTTCAGGTAGAAAAGGCTTTATTGAGGGTGGGGGGCTGTCAGAAGGGCAGCGGCTCGTCCATGACCCTGGGGAAGATCTTTCCCAGTGCAATTGCCTGGTCGATGTTGGTCTCACACAGCACATGCAACAGCAGGCGGTGGAAGAGCTCGGGGTCGTACCAGGAGGCGTAGAGGACAACAGCAGCCAGAGCAAAGCCGACAGCCAGCTGCAGGCTGACCAAGAGCAGGATGAGCGTCCTGTGGGGCAGAAGAGGGATGGGAGGCAGGGCAGGCTGGATGCGTCCCAACCAGATCCTGCCTATGGGATGCAGGGTGTGTTCTGGGAGCCCCACAGCCTGCTTCCCCCGCCATTTCTCATTGCTCCCCCGGGCAGGGTGGTGCACGAGACGCCGCAAGCCCAGGAAAGAGCCCTGGCTCAGGGAAAAGCAACGCTGAGCACTTCCCAGCTGCAAAGCCCACAGCCAGCCAGCTGCTCCCCAGCTTGTGAGCCCTGCTGGCTGGAGCAGGGGTCCGGCCCATGCCAGCCGCTGCCCGGGAGCGGGCCCCACGGCACCCACTGGGGACACTCACTGCAGCCAATAAATGAAGCCGCGTCTCCTCGCCAGCATGTCCCTCTCCTGCAGGTCAACACAGAGCAAGGACACTTGTCGCGCCCTGCAGCGCAGCCGGGACAGCTGGAGTTGCTCGGTGCCACTGGCCTCTGCCTCATGCAGGAGCATAGCCCGTGCGTGGCTGTGACCTCCATGGACCCCGGTTCCCAGGGAGACCCCGCTGGCCAGGGCAGGGGCTGGCACGGGCATCCCCCTTTCCAGCTGTGCTTCCACCAGCTCCGGCAGTGTAGTCCCCGGCACCTCTGCCTCCTTCTTCCTCTGCTGCTGGCTGCAGGCAACAGGGCATGGTTGGATGAGTTACAGACCTCCAGGGCCATGCATTGGGTCCCCTTCCAACCATACAGCACCCCAGGCAGGCAGGGAATGGGCTCCCCTGTCACACCGGGTGCTGCACATACCCCCCACACCATTGCCTGGCTCCAGCACTGGCAGCCCCATCGCTCTGGGTGCTGCAGAGACCGCCCTAGACACCTGTGTGGGGCGAGGGGCCCAACTCACCACATCTCCTCCTCCTCCTCCAGTGCCTCTTCAAGACTTTTTATTTGCTGACGCAGCACCTGGGAGAAGGAAGGGTCTGAGTCCCGGAGTCCGCTGCCACCCTTCTCCAGCCCTCCCACCCCGGGGCCTGTGGGCACCCATCTCTTTTCCCCCAGCCCTTTCAGTGCTACCTCAGTCCCCTGGTTAAACTCCTGCAGCCAGGACACCATGTGGGCAGAGTGCTTTTCCACCTGCAAAACCACCGGCGTATCACCCTCGTCCCTCTCCAGCCCCAGGGCCATGCCCACTTGCTGCCCCACTGCCCCAGGGCACTGGGAGACTGGGCAAATCACAGGGCCACGCATAGCGAAGGGATGGACACCCCCATCTCCTGGGGAAAATGTCCTCCCCAGTCACGCTTCTGCCCGCAGCCGCTGGCCCAGCGCAGCGAGGTGACCCTCCTTGAGCAGCGGGGCTGGACGAGACAAGATGACCTCCAGCGGTCCCTTCGAACCGCTGAGCCCCAGCCTGCGCAGCTCTGGGACGTGGGCAGAGGAGAGGACACCAGCCTTACTGCTGAGCATCTGCGGGGCATCGTGCGTGCCCTGATGGTTCTCCTCCTGCATGCGGAAAGGAGAGCAGGGGCTCAGGGTCTGCAGAAACACCTCTTGGTCACCTGCAAGCGCTCCTCTCAGCCAGGAGCAGCCACCAGGCACCCGGGCACTCTCACGAGTGCACTCCCCTCCGCATTATGGCCCACACAGCTCCCCTCGGGCACTGCCTTCTCCCTCGTGCCCCCTCTCTTCTCCGGCCTCGCAGGCACCGGCCGGGGGGCGCCAGGCAGGGGCACCCTCAGGCCTAACTCTGCACACGGCCCACATCTGACCACCCTCTGCACCCAACACCCCCAGCGAGCACCACCTACCCACCCCTGCTCAACCACCCTCCTATAGGGTGCAGCAGCCAATCAGCGCCCTCCGGCCTTCTGCTCTACCAACGAGCAAGCAGCTCCTGCTGCAAGGGGCGGGGTCGCTCACACACCCATCATGGCTCCTCACAGCCGGCCCCGCCCCGTCGGCAGTGCTCCCGGGCCCCGAAGCGGCGGCAGTCACACCGGCCTCGCCCCCTCCTGGCTGCCCTCCCCCACGCCCCCCTCTGCTGCATTTGAGCCCTGCTCAGGCTCCTTTGCACGCCTTTCTGCCTTTGCTCGCTGGCGGGAGAGCAAACCTCTGCTACAGCACCGCTCTCGGGCCGAAATGGGAACCATCTCCAGCAGGAACCACTGGAAGGAGCAAACCGGCCTTGCCGGTGCTCGGTGCAACCGGCTGGATTTAGTTTTCCCTGTGAATTGTCCCCAGCTGCCTTGCTATGTTCTTCTGTGGTGTCACCACTCCCGGGTGGGGAGGCAACAAGTCCCCACCCTCAGCCTCCCCCCTGTTTGGTGGGAACAGCTCCCCACCATCGCCCTCCGCCCAGACTGTGGCAGGCAGAATAACTCCCTCCCATTGCCCAAATCCCTCGAAAATGCCCCCCAGCCACACCTGACCCCAAGTAGGCTGACTTGCCCAGCATCATGAGTGTGGGGCCTGGCCAGGGACCGGGCCAGGGGGGTTCTGGAGGAAGCAGGACCTTGAGGGGACTAGGTACCTGGGGTACCTGAAAGGAGCGGGCTTTCTGGGGGCAACTGGCGGGATCGGGAGGGTCTGGGTAGGGGGAGCTGCGGGGGCTGGGGGTGTCTGGAGAGAACTGAGATGATGGGGTGCCTGCCGAGAAGTGAAGGCAATGGAGGGTGTGCAGGGGGGACCTGAGGAGAAGGAGGGAGGGACCGTGAGAGGAACTGAAGGGATTCGATGTGTCTGAAGAGGGGAGCTGAGGGGTCAGGGTCTGCGGGGGGGAACTGACGGGTGTGGGCTTTGACTGAAGCCTAGAGCATTACTAGGGGGAAGATGTGGATCTTCACGTCCCCCTTAGCGTGGGTCCCATGCGCACACCCCCTGGCAACAATAATCAGGGTGACACGGGAATGGCCACGCAGCTCCGCCCCGGTTGCGTCACAGGCATCCCACAAAGCCCGGCAAGTTGGTGCTCTCTGAGTGTGGCCTACATCTACACGCAGCCCAGCTCTAGGGGACACCGAGGGGGCTCAACCCCCTGCGGCTCTTCCCGAGTGACCTCCCCAGGGTGGCAGGCTGAAGCGTGGAGCACTTTGGCAGAAGGTGCCTTTGCTGCCTGCATACCTCTCGGAGAGCCGGGGGGGTGAGACGGCCACCTGGAGGATGCTCTGCTGAATGTGGCTGGGTTAAAGAGCCCAACCTTCGGGTCGGGCTCTCTCCAAAGTGACTCAGAGAAGCAAGAAATTCTGCCAGCTCTCCCGTGGGACAATCTCCTTTGGGAAGGCCTGACAGTGCTCCTCGTGCTTGCTCCGGCGGAGCATCTCACCAAAGTGTCAATTTTGGTGGTAAACAAGCTACTTAAGGAGCGAATCCCACCCCCTTTACCTGGCAGGAGGCGCCACAGCTTCCTGAAGCAGAGCCAGAGACTCTGCCATAAGAGCGCTTTTTTGCCAAGGAACGCACGCTGTGGAGCCCTCCCGCCCCGGGGCCTGTGGGCACCCATCTCTTTTCCCCCAGCCCTTTCAGCGCTACCTCATTTTCCTGCTTAACCTCCTGCAGCCAGGACACCATGTGGGCACAGTGCTTTTCCACCTGCAAAACAACCGGCGTATCACCCTCGTCCCTCTCGATGCCTCTCGCTCTCTGCGCCTCATTTTCACCGGAGGCAGGCTCCAAAGTTCACAATGTCCAAGAACTGCTCCCACACAAAAGGTGCCAGCACTGAAAGCTATTGCTGGGCCTCAGCAGCCCTTGGCAGCCCTTTCACAGCCGCACCAGCAGTGGGGCTCTGCGCCTGCCTAGCCTCCCAAAACTCCAAGCGTTCTCTCCCTCTCTGGCTCTCATTTTCACCAGAGACCATGGGTGTGTGCACGTGCACGGACGGCCACACCGCGTGGGCTCCAGCACAGGGCTCAAGCATCCATCCCCAACGGGATCCAGCATCCAGCCCCGAGGCGGAACCACAGCCCAGGAAGGGGAAACATAAAGAGCAGCCCTCTGCTCTAGGCCCCGCAGGCACTGGGCTTGCGGGCTCCCAAGAGCAATGGGGTCTCCCTCTTGCTCAGAGCGCAGCTGCGGCACGCGGGGGGACAGCAGGAGGAAGGGGTGGGGGCAGGGGGCAGGCAGGCAGTGACCCACGTGCTTCAGCTGCACCCTTGGAGCGGCTGCGTGCAGCGGCGCCGCGTTCAGGGCTTGGCAGGTCGGGTGGCTCCAGCCTCCACGCGACAGGGCCTTTGCCCTCGGAGGGCAAACCTGCGAGCGGCTGGAGAAGCTGGCAGGGAGCAGCCGGGGCCGTGCCGGGCGGTGGCTGTGGGGTCAGCAGGGGCGGGGCCCTGGGGACAGGGCCAGCGGCTACGAGATTGCTAGAACGAGACCCGTGGGAGCGACCGGCAGCGGGGCCATGGGGAGCGCACCGCTGGGGATGGGGACGAGGAGCCACAGGGCTGTGGGACCACCAGCGATGAGAGCCTGGGCAGGTGGGGAGACCAAGGTCATGGGGACTTTGGGGAGGGAGAAGGACACAGGGTTGGGTGCTGTGGCGTGGGATGGGCCGCGTGGGGTCCATAGGGGCTGTAAGGTGAGAGGGCAGGTGAGTACCTGCAGGGTTGTGGGGAGCTGTGGGGAGGAAGGCAGTGGAGCATGCGGGGGCCATGGGGCTGGCCTGCGAGGAAATGTGTCCCCAGTTCCTGGTGCCTCAGTACTCTCAGACTCACTTACAGGGGCTGGCCAGGACATTGCTAAAGGGTTGCCAGCCTCCAATGGTGGAGAATAAAATCTACCGTGGCCTGAGAAGACGGTGGTTCCGCCTGGTTCTACAGTGGCATCAATACCGTGCGGGGACGGAGGGCAGGAGGGAGGGCAGCTGAGGCTGGCACGCAGGGACCCAGCTTGCGGCAGGCGGCGGGGTGGCACCCAGTGCCTAGCAGCTGAGACTGGCCCTGGCCTCGAGGGTATGCAGGGACTGGCATGCGGGGCAAGACCCTCTCCGCGCGCCCCAACAAACACACCCCAGTACATGGAGGTTCAGGTAGAAAAGGCTTTATTGAGGGTGGGGGGCTGTCAGAAGGGCAGCGGCTCGTCCATGACCCTGGGGAAGATCTTTCCCATGCAATTGCCTGGTCGATGTTGGTCTCACACAGCACATGCAACAGCAGGCGGTGGAAGAGCTCGGGGTCGTACCAGGAGGTGTAGAGGACAACAGCAGCCAGAGCAAAGCCGACAGCCAGCTGCAGGCTGACCAAGAGCAGGATGAGCGTCCTGTGGGGCAGAAGAGGGATGGGAGGCAGGGCAGGCTGGATGCGTCCCAACCAGATCCTGCCTATGGGATGCAGGGTGTGTTCTGGGAGCCCCACAGCCTGCTTCCCCCGCCATTTCTCATTGCTCCCCCGGGCAGGGTGGTGCACGAGACGCCGCAAGCCCAGGAAAGAGCCCTGGCTCAGGGAAAAGCAACGCTGAGCACTTCCCAGCTGCAAAGCCCACAGCCAGCCAGCTGCTCCCCAGCTTGTGAGCCCTGCTGGCTGGAGCAGGGGTCCGGCCCATGCCAGCCGCTGCCCGGGAGCGGGCCCCACGGCACCCACTGGGGACACTCACTGCAGCCAATAAATGAAGCCGCGTCTCCTCGCCAGCATGTCCCTCTCCTGCAGGTCAACACAGAGCAAGGACACTTGTCGCGCCCTGCAGCGCAGCCGGGACAGCTGGAGTTGCTCGGTGCCACTGGCCTCTGCCTCACGCAGGAGCATAGCCCGTGCGTGGCTGTGACCTCCATGGACCCCGGTTCCCAGGGAGACCCCGCTGGCCAGGGCAGGGGCTGGCACGGGCATCCCCCTTACCAGCTGTGCTTCCACCAGCTCCGGCAGTGTAGTCCCCGGCACCTCTGCCTCCTTCTTCCTCTGCTGCTGGCTGCAGGCAACAGGGCATGGTTGGATGAGTTACAGACCTCCAGGGCCATGCATTGGGTCCCCTTCCAACCATACAGCACCCCAGGCAGGCAGGGAATGGGCTCCCCTGTCACACCGTGTGCTGCACATACCCCCCACACCATTGCCTGGCTCCAGCACTGGCAGCCCCATAGCTCTGGGTGCTGCAGAGACCGCCCTAGACACCTGTGTGGGGCGAGGGGCCCAACTCACCACATCTCCTCCTCCTCCTCCAGTGCCTCTTCAAGACTTTTTATTTGCTGACGCAGCACCTGGGAGAAGGAAGGGTCTGAGTCCCGGAGTCCGCTGCCACCCTTCTCCAGCCCTCCCACCCCGGGGCCTGTGGGCACCCATCTCTTTTCCCCCAGCCCTTTCAGTGCTACCTCAGTCCCCTGGTTAAACTCCTGCAGCCAGGACACCATGTGGGCAGAGTGCTTTTCCACCTGCAAAACCACCGGCGTATCACCCTCGTCCCTCTCCAGCCCCAGGGCCATGCCCACTTGCTGCCCCACTGCCCCAGGGCACTGGGAGACTGGGCAAATCACAGGGCCACGCATAGCGAAGGGATGGACACCCCCATCTCCTGGGGAAAATGTCCTCCCCAGTCACGCTTCTGCCCGCAGCCGCTGGCCAAGCGCAGCGAGGTGACCCTCCTTGAGCAGCGGGGCTGGACGAGACAAGATGACCTCCAGCGGCCCCTTCGAACCGCTGAGCCCCAGCCTGCGCAGCTCTGGGACGTGGGCAGAGGAGAGGACACCAGCCTTACTGCTGAGCATCTGCAGGGCATCGTGCGTGCCCTGATGGTTCTCCTCCTGCATGCGGAAAGGAGAGCAGGGGCTCAGGGTCTGCAGAAACACCTCTTGGTCACCTGCAAGCGCTCCTCTCAGCCAGGAGCAGCCACCAGGCACCCGGGCACTCTCACGAGTGCACTCCCCTCCGCATTATGGCCCACACAGCTCCCCTCGGGCACTGCCTTCTCCCTCGTGCCCCCTCTCTTCTCCGGCCTCGCAGGCACCGGCCGGGGGGCGCCAGGCAGGGGCACCCTCAGGCCTAACTCTGCACACGGCCCACATCTGACCACCCTCTGCACCCAACACCCCCAGCGAGCACCACCTACCCACCCCTGCTCAACCACCCTCCTATAGGGTGCAGCAGCCAATCAGCGCCCTCCGGCCTTCTGCTCTACCAACGAGCAAGCAGCTCCTGCTGCAAGGGGCGTGGCCGCTCACACACCCATCATGGCTCCTCACAGCCGGCCCCGCCCCGTCGGCAGTGCTCCCGGGCCCCGAAGCGGCGGCAGTCACACCGGCCTCGCCCCCTCCTGGCTGCCCTCCCCCACGCCCCCCTCTGCTGCATTTGAGCCCTGCTCAGGCTCCTTTGCACGCCTTTCTGCCTTTGCTCGCTGGCGGGAGAGCAAACCTCTGCTACAGCACCGCTCTCGGGCCGAAACGGGAACCATCTCCAGCAGGAACCACTGGAAGGAGCAAACCGGCCTTGCCGGTGCTCGGTGCAACCGGCTGGATTTAGTTTTCCCTGTGAATTGTCCCCAGCTGCCTTGCTATGTTCTTCTGTGGTGTCACCACTCCCGGGTGGGGAGGCAACAAGTCCCCACCCTCAGCCTCCCCCCTGTTTGGTGGGAACAGCTCCCCACCATCGCCCTCCGCCCAGACTGTGGCAGGCAGAATAACTCCCTCCCATTGCCCAAATCCCTCGAAAATGCCCCCCAGCCACACCTGACCCCAAGTAGGCTGACTTGCCCAGCATCATGAGTGTGGGGCCTGGCCAGGGACCGGGCCAGGGGGGTTCTGGAGGAAGCAGGACCTTGAGGGGACTAGGTACCTGGGGTACCTGAAAGGAGCGGGCTTTCTGGGGGCAACTGGCGGGATCGAGAGGGTCTGGGTAGGGGGAGCTGCGGGGGCTGGGGGTGTCTGGAGAGAACTGAGATGATGGGGTGCCTGCCGAGGAGTGAAGGCAATGGAGGGTGTGCAGGGGGGACCTGAGGAGAAGGAGGGAGGGACCGTGAGAGGAACTGAAGGGATTCGATGTGTCTGAAGAGGGGAGCTGAGGGGTCAGGGTCTGCGGGGGGGAACTGACGGGTGTGGGCTTTGACTGAAGCCTAGAGCATTACTAGGGGGAAGATGTGGATCTTCACGTCCCCCTTAGCGTGGGTCCCATGCGTACACCCCCTGGCAACAATAATCAGGGTGACACGGGAATGGCCACGCAGCTCCGCCCTGGTTGCGTCACAGGCATCCCACAAAGCCCGGCAAGTTGGTGCTCTCTGAGTGTGGCCTACATCTACATGCAGCCCAGCTCTAGGGGACACCGAGGTGGCTCAACCCCCTGCGGCTCTTCCCGAGTGACCTCCCCAGGGTGGCAGGCTGAAGCGTGGAGCACTTTGGCAGAAGGTGCCTTTGCTGCCTGCATACCTCTCGGAGAGCCGGGGGGGTGAGACGGCCACCTGGAGGATGCTCTGCTGAATGTGGCTGGGTTAAAGAGCCCAACCTTCGGGTCGGGCTCTCTCCAAAGTGACTCAGAGAAGCAAGAAATTCTGCCAGCTCTCCCGTGGGACAATCTCCTTTGGGAAGGCCTGACAGTGCTCCTCGTGCTTGCTCCGGCGGAGCATCTCACCAAAGTGTCAATTTTGGTGGTAAACAAGCTACTTAAGGAGCGAATCCCACCCCCTTTACCTGGCAGGAGGCGCCACAGCTTCCTGAAGCAGAGCCAGAGACTCTGCCATAAGAGCGCTTTTTTGCCAAGGAACGCACGCTGTGGAGCCCTCCCGCCCCGGGGCCTGTGGGCACCCATCTCTTTTCCCCCAGCCCTTTCAGCGCTACCTCATTTTCCTGCTTAACCTCCTGCAGCCAGGACACCATGTGGGCACAGTGCTTTTCCACCTGCAAAACAACCGGCGTATCACCCTCGTCCCTCTCGATGCCTCTCGCTCTCTGCGCCTCATTTTCACCGGAGGCAGGCTCCAAAGTTCACAATGTCCAAGAACTGCTCCCACACAAAAGGTGCCAGCACTGAAAGCTATTGCTGGGCCTCAGCAGCCCTTGGCAGCCCTTTCACAGCCGCACCAGCAGTGGGGCTCTGCGCCTGCCTAGCCTCCCAAAACTCCAAGCGTTCTCTCCCTCTCTGGCTCTCATTTTCACCAGAGACCATGGGTGTGTGCACGTGCACGGACGGCCACACCGCGTGGGCTCCAGCACAGGGCTCAAGCATCCATCCCCAACGGGATCCAGCATCCAGCCCCGAGGCGGAACCACAGCCCAGGAAGGGGAAACATAAAGAGCAGCCCTCTGCTCTAGCCCCCGCAGGCACTGGGCTTGCGGGCTCCCAAGAGCAATGGGGTCTCCCTCTTGCTCAGAGCGCAGCTGCGGCACGCGGGGGGACAGCAGGAGGAAGGGGTGGGGGCAGGGGGCAGGCAGGCAGTGACCCACGTGCTTCAGCTGCACCCTTGGAGCGGCTGCGTGCAGCGGCGCCGCGTTCAGGGCTTGGCAGGTCGGGTGGCTCCAGCCTCCACGCGACAGGGCCTTTGCCCTCGGAGGGCAAACCTGCGAGCGGCTGGAGAAGCTGGCAGGGAGCAGCCGGGGCCGTGCCGGGCGGTGGCTGTGGGGTCAGCAGGGGCGGGGCCCTGGGGACAGGGCCAGCGGCTACGAGATTGCTAGAACGAGACCCGTGGGAGCGACCGGCAACGGGGCCATGGGGAGCGCACCGCTGGGGATGGGGCCGAGGAGCCACAGGGCTGTGGGACCACCAGCGATGAGAGCCTGGGCAGGCGGGGAGACCAAGGTCATGGGGACTTTGGGGAGGGAGAAGGACACAGGGTTGGGTGCTGTGGCGTGGGATGGGCCGCGTGGGGTCCATAGGGGCTGTAAGGTGAGAGGGCAGGTGAGTACCTGCAGGGTTGTGGGGAGCTGTGGGGAGGAAGGCAGTGGAGCATGCGGGGGCCATGGGGCTGGCCTGCGAGGAAATGTGTCCCCAGTTCCTGGTGCCTCAGTACTCTCAGACTCACTTACAGGGGCTGGCCAGGACATTGCTAAAGGGTTGCCAGCCTCCAATGGTGGAGAATAAAATCTACCGTGGCCTGAGAAGACGGTGGTTCCCCCTGGTTCTACAGTGGCATCAATACCGTGCGGGGACGGAGGGCAGGAGGGAGGGCAGCTGAGGCTGGCACGCAGGGACCCAGCTTGCGGCAGGCGGCGGGGTGGCACCCAGTGCCTAGCAGCTGAGACTGGCCCTGGCCTCGAGGGTATGCAGGGACTGGCATGCGGGGCAAGACCCTCTCCGCGCGCCCCAACAAACACACCCCAGTACATGGAGGTTCAGGTAGAAAAGGCTTTATTGAGGGTGGGGGGCTGTCAGAAGGGCAGCGGCTCGTCCATGACCCTGGGGAAGATCTTTCCCAGTGCAATTGCCTGGTCGATGTTGGTCTCACACAGCACATGCAACAGCAGGCGGTGGAAGAGCTCGGGGTCGTACCAGGAGGCGTAGAGGACAACAGCAGCCAGAGCAAAGCCGACAGCCAGCTGCAGGCTGACCAAGAGCAGGATGAGCGTCCTGTGGGGCAGAAGAGGGATGGGAGGCAGGGCAGGCTGGATGCGTCCCAACCAGATCCTGCCTATGGGATGCAGGGTGTGTTCTGGGAGCCCCACAGCCTGCTTCCCCCGCCATTTCTCATTGCTCCCCCGGGCAGGGTGGTGCACGAGACGCCGCAAGCCCAGGAAAGAGCCCTGGCTCAGGGAAAAGCAACGCTGAGCACTTCCCAGCTGCAAAGCCCACAGCCAGCCAGCTGCTCCCCAGCTTGTGAGCCCTGCTGGCTGGAGCAGGGGTCCGGCCCATGCCAGCCGCTGCCCGGGAGCGGGCCCCACGGCACCCACTGGGGACACTCACTGCAGCCAATAAATGAAGCCGCGTCTCCTCGCCAGCATGTCCCTCTCCTGCAGGTCAACACAGAGCAAGGACACTTGTCGCGCCCTGCAGCGCAGCCGGGACAGCTGGAGTTGCTCGGTGCCACTGGCCTCTGCCTCACGCAGGAGCATAGCCCGTGCATGGCTGTGACCTCCATGGACCCCGGTTCCCAGGGAGACCCCGCTGGCCAGGGCAGGGGCTGGCACGGGCATCCCCCTTTCCAGCTGTGCTTCCACCAGCTCCGGCAGTGTAGTCCCCGGCACCTCTGCCTCCTTCTTCCTCTGCTGCTGGCTGCAGGCAACAGGGCATGGTTGGACGAGTTACAGACCTCCAGGGCCATGCATTGGGTCCCCTTCCAACCATACAGCACCCCAGGCAGGCAGGGAATGGGCTCCCCTGTCACACCGGGTGCTGCACATACCCCCCACACCATTGCCTGGCTCCAGCACTGGCAGCCCCATCGCTCTGGGTGCTGCAGAGACCGCCCTAGACACCTGTGTGGGGCGAGGGGCCCAACTCACCACATCTCCTCCTCCTCCTCCAGTGCCTCTTCAAGACTTTTTATTTGCTGACGCAGCACCTGGGAGAAGGAAGGGTCTGAGTCCCGGAGTCCGCTGCCACCCTTCTCCAGCCCTCCCACCCCGGGGCCTGTGGGCACCCATCTCTTTTCCCCCAGCCCTTTCAGTGCTACCTCAGTCCCCTGGTTAAACTCCTGCAGCCAGGACACCATGTGGGCAGAGTGCTTTTCCACCTGCAAAACCACCGGCGTATCACCCTCGTCCCTCTCCAGCCCCAGGGCCATGCCCACTTGCTGACCCACTGCCCCAGGGCACTGGGAGACTGGGCAAATCACAGGGCCACGCATAGCGAAGGGATGGACACCCCCATCTCCTGGGGAAAATGTCCTCCCCAGTCACGCTTCTGCCCGCAGCCGCTGGCCCAGCGCAGCGAGGTGACCCTCCTTGCGCAGCGGGGCCGGACGAGACAAGATGACCTCCAGCGGCCCCTTCGAACCGCTGAGCCCCAGCCTGCGCAGCTCTGGGACGTGGGCAGAGGAGAGGACACCAGCCTTACTGCTGAGCATCTGCGGGGCATCGTGCGTGCCCTGATGGTTCTCCTCCTGCATGCGGAAAGGAGAGCAGGGGCTCAGGGTCTGCAGAAACACCTCTTGGTCACCTGCAAGCGCTCCTCTCAGCCAGGAGCAGCCACCAGGCACCCGGGCACTCTCACGAGTGCACTCCCCTCCGCATTATGGCCCACACAGCTCCCCTCGGGCACTGCCTTCTCCCTCGTGCCCCCTCTCTTCTCCGGCCTCGCAGGCACCAGCCGGGGGGCGCCAGGCAGGGGCACCCTCAGGCCTAACTCTGCACACGGCCCACATCTGACCACCCTCTGCACCCAACACCCCCAGCGAGCACCACCTACCCACCCCTGCTCAACCACCCTCCTATAGGGTGCAGCAGCCAATCAGCGCCCTCCGGCCTTCTGCTCTACCAACGAGCAAGCAGCTCCTGCTGCAAGGGGCGGGGTCGCTCACACACCCATCATGGCTCCTCACAGCCGGCCCCGCCCCGTCGGCAGTGCTCCCGGGCCCCGAAGCGGCGGCAGTCACACCGGCCTCGCCCCCTCCTGGCTGCCCTCCCCCACGCCCCCCTCTGCTGCATTTGAGCCCTGCTCAGGCTCCTTTGCACGCCTTTCTGCCTTTGCTCGCTGGCGGGAGAGCAAACCTCTGCTACAGCACCGCTCTCGGGCCGAAACGGGAACCATCTCCAGCAGGAACCACTGGAAGGAGCAAACCGGCCTTGCCGGTGCTCGGTGCAACCGGCTGGATTTAGTTTTCCCTGTGAATTGTCCCCAGCTGCCTTGCTATGTTCTTCTGTGGTGTCACCACTCCCGGGAGGGGAGGCAACAAGTCCCCACCCTCAGCCTCCCCCCTGTTTGGTGGGAACAGCTCCCCACCATCGCCCTCCGCCCAGACTGTGGCAGGCAGAATAACTCCCTCCCATTGCCCAAATCCCTCGAAAATGCCCCCCAGCCACACCTGACCCCAAGTAGGCTGACTTGCCCAGCATCATGAGTGTGGGGCCTGGCCAGGGACCGGGCCAGGGGGGTTCTGGAGGAAGCAGGACCTTGAGGGGACTAGGTACCTGGGGTACCTGAAAGGAGCGGGCTTTCTGGGGGCAACTGGCGGGATCGGGAGGGTCTGGGTAGGGGGAGCTGCGGGGGCTGGGGGTGTCTGGAGAGAACTGAGATGATGGGGTGCCTGCCGAGAAGTGAAGGCAATGGAGGGTGTGCAGGGGGGACCTGAGGAGAAGGAGGGAGGGACCGTGAGAGGAACTGAAGGGATTCGATGTGTCTGAAGAGGGGAGCTGAGGGGTCAGGGTCTGCGGGGGGGAACTGACGGGTGTGGGCTTTGACTGAAGCCTAGAGCATTACTAGGGGGAAGATGTGGATCTTCACGTCCCCCTTAGCGTGGGTCCCATGCGTACACCCCCTGGCAACAATAATCAGGGTGACACGGGAATGGCCACGCAGCTCCGCCCCGGTTGCGTCACAGGCATCCCACAAAGCCCGGCAAGTTGGTGCTCTCTGAGTGTGGCCTACATCTACATGCAGCCCAGCTCTAGGGGACACCGAGGTGGCTCAACCCCCTGCGGCTCTTCCCGAGTGACCTCCCCAGGGTGGCAGGCTGAAGCGTGGAGCACTTTGGCAGAAGGTGCCTTTGCTGCCTGCATACCTCTCGGAGAGCCGGGGGGGTGAGACGGCCACCTGGAGGATGCTCTGCTGAATGTGGCTGGGTTAAAGAGCCCAACCTTCGGGTCGGGCTCTCTCCAAAGTGACTCAGAGAAGCAAGAAATTCTGCCAGCTCTCCCGTGGGACAATCTCCTTTGGGAAGGCCTGACAGTGCTCCTCGTGCTTGCTCCGGCGGAGCATCTCACCAAAGTGTCAATTTTGGTGGTAAACAAGCTACTTAAGGAGCGAATCCCACCCCCTTTACCTGGCAGGAGGCGCCACAGCTTCCTGAAGCAGAGCCAGAGACTCTGCCATAAGAGCGCTTTTTTGCCAAGGAACGCACGCTGTGGAGCCCTCCCGCCCCGGGGCCTGTGGGCACCCATCTCTTTTCCCCCAGCCCTTTCAGCGCTACCTCATTTTCCTGCTTAACCTCCTGCAGCCAGGACACCATGTGGGCACAGTGCTTTTCCACCTGCAAAACAACCGGCGTATCACCCTCGTCCCTCTCGATGCCTCTCGCTCTCTGCGCCTCATTTTCACCGGAGGCAGGCTCCAAAGTTCACAATGTCCAAGAACTGCTCCCACACAAAAGGTGCCAGCACTGAAAGCTATTGCTGGGCCTCAGCAGCCCTTGGCAGCCCTTTCACAGCCGCACCAGCAGTGGGGCTCTGCGCCTGCCTAGCCTCCCAAAACTCCAAGCGTTCTCTCCCTCTCTGGCTCTCATTTTCACCAGAGACCATGGGTGTGTGCACGTGCACGGACGGCCACACCGCGTGGGCTCCAGCACAGGGCTCAAGCATCCATCCCCAACGGGATCCAGCATCCAGCCCCGAGGCGGAACCACAGCCCAGGAAGGGGAAACATAAAGAGCAGCCCTCTGCTCTAGCCCCCGCAGGCACTGGGCTTGCGGGCTCCCAAGAGCAATGGGGTCTCCCTCTTGCTCAGAGCGCAGCTGCGGCACGCGGGGGGACAGCAGGAGGAAGGGGTGGGGGCAGGGGGCAGGCAGGCAGTGACCCACGTGCTTCAGCTGCACCCTTGGAGCGGCTGCGTGCAGCGGCGCCGCGTTCAGGGCTTGGCAGGTCGGGTGGCTCCAGCCTCCACGCGACAGGGCCTTTGCCCTCGGAGGGCAAACCTGCGAGCGGCTGGAGAAGCTGGCAGGGAGCAGCCGGGGCCGTGCCGGGCGGTGGCTGTGGGGTCAGCAGGGGCGGGGCCCTGGGGACAGGGCCAGCGGCTACGAGATTGCTAGAACGAGACCCGTGGGAGCGACCGGCAACGGGGCCATGGGGAGCGCACCGCTGGGGATGGGGCCGAGGAGCCACAGGGCTGTGGGACCACCAGCGATGAGAGCCTGGGCAGGCGGGGAGACCAAGGTCATGGGGACTTTGGGGAGGGAGAAGGACACAGGGTTGGGTGCTGTGGCGTGGGATGGGCCGCGTGGGGTCCATAGGGGCTGTAAGGTGAGAGGGCAGGTGAGTACCTGCAGGGTTGTGGGGAGCTGTGGGGAGGAAGGCAGTGGAGCATGCGGGGGCCATGGGGCTGGCCTGCGAGGAAATGTGTCCCCAGTTCCTGGTGCCTCAGTACTCTCAGACTCACTTACAGGGGCTGGCCAGGACATTGCTAAAGGGTTGCCAGCCTCCAATGGTGGAGAATAAAATCTACCGTGGCCTGAGAAGACGGTGGTTCCGCCTGGTTCTACAGTGGCATCAATACCGTGCGGGGACGGAGGGCAGGAGGGAGGGCAGCTGAGGCTGGCACGCAGGGACCCAGCTTGCGGCAGGCGGCGGGGTGGCACCCAGTGCCTAGCAGCTGAGACTGGCCCTGGCCTCGAGGGTATGCAGGGACTGGCATGCGGGGCAAGACCCTCTCCGCGCGCCCCAACAAACACACCCCAGTACATGGAGGTTCAGGTAGAAAAGGCTTTATTGAGGGTGGGGGGCTGTCAGAAGGGCAGCGGCTCGTCCATGACCCTGGGGAAGATCTTTCCCAGTGCAATTGCCTGGTCGATGTTGGTCTCACACAGCACATGCAACAGCAGGCGGTGGAAGAGCTCGGGGTCGTACCAGGAGGCGTAGAGGACAACAGCAGCCAGAGCAAAGCCGACAGCCAGCTGCAGGCTGACCAAGAGCAGGATGAGCGTCCTGTGGGGCAGAAGAGGGATGGGAGGCAGGGCAGGCTGGATGCGTCCCAACCAGA
This sequence comes from Phalacrocorax carbo, assembly GCF_963921805.1. Classification (NCBI taxonomy): domain Eukaryota; kingdom Metazoa; phylum Chordata; class Aves; order Suliformes; family Phalacrocoracidae; genus Phalacrocorax; species Phalacrocorax carbo. The sequence goes on from NC_087539.1 coordinate 4,081,813, forward strand.
TCCTGCCTATGGGATGCAGGGTGTGTTCTGGGAGCCCCACAGCCTGCTTCCCCCGCCATTTCTCATTGCTCCCCCGGGCAGGGTGGTGCACGAGACGCCGCAAGCCCAGGAAAGAGCCCTGGCTCAGGGAAAAGCAACGCTGAGCACTTCCCAGCTGCAAAGCCCACAGCCAGCCAGCTGCTCCCCAGCTTGTGAGCCCTGCTGGCTGGAGCAGGGGTCCGGCCCATGCCAGCCGCTGCCCGGGAGCGGGCCCCACGGCACCCACTGGGGACACTCACTGCAGCCAATAAATGAAGCCGCGTCTCCTCGCCAGCATGTCCCTCTCCTGCAGGTCAACACAGAGCAAGGACACTTGTCGCGCCCTGCAGCGCAGCCGGGACAGCTGGAGTTGCTCGGTGCCACTGGCCTCTGCCTCACGCAGGAGCATAGCCCGTGCGTGGCTGTGACCTCCATGGACCCCGGTTCCCAGGGAGACCCCGCTGGCCAGGGCAGGGGCTGGCACGGGCATCCCCCTTACCAGCTGTGCTTCCACCAGCTCCGGCAGTGTAGTCCCCGGCACCTCTGCCTCCTTCTTCCTCTGCTGCTGGCTGCAGGCAACAGGGCATGGTTGGATGAGTTACAGACCTCCAGGGCCATGCATTGGGTCCCCTTCCAACCATACAGCACCCCAGGCAGGCAGGGAATGGGCTCCCCTGTCACACCGGGTGCTGCACATACCCCCCACACCATTGCCTGGCTCCAGCACTGGCAGCCCCATCGCTCTGGGTGCTGCAGAGACCGCCCTAGACACCTGTGTGGGGCGAGGGGCCCAACTCACCACATCTCCTCCTCCTCCTCCAGTGCCTCTTCAAGACTTTTTATTTGCTGACGCAGCACCTGGGAGAAGGAAGGGTCTGAGTCCCGGAGTCCGCTGCCACCCTTCTCCAGCCCTCCCACCCCGGGGCCTGTGGGCACCCATCTCTTTTCCCCCAGCCCTTTCAGTGCTAACTCAGTCCCCTGGTTAAACTCCTGCAGCCAGGACACCATGTGGGCAGAGTGCTTTTCCACCTGCAAAACCACCGGCGTATCACCCTCGTCCCTCTCCAGCCCCAGGGCCATGCCCACTTGCTGCCCCACTGCCCCAGGGCACTGGGAGACTGGGCAAATCACAGGGCCACGCATAGCGAAGGGATGGACACCCCCATCTCCTGGGGAAAATGTCCTCCCCAGTCACGCTTCTGCCCGCAGCCGCTGGCCCAGCGCAGCGAGGTGACCCTCCTTGAGCAGCGGGGCTGGACGAGACAAGATGACCTCCAGCGGCCCCTTCGAACCGCTGAGCCCCAGCCTGCGCAGCTCTGGGACGTGGGCAGAGGAGAGGACACCAGCCTTACTGCTGAGCATCTGCGGGGCATCGTGCGTGCCCTGATGGTTCTCCTCCTGCATGCGGAAAGGAGAGCAGGGGCTCAGGGTCTGCAGAAACACCTCTTGGTCACCTGCAAGCGCTCCTCTCAGCCAGGAGCAGCCACCAGGCACCCGGGCACTCTCACGAGTGCACTCCCCTCCGCATTATGGCCCACACAGCTCCCCTCGGGCACTGCCTTCTCCCTCGTGCCCCCTCTCTTCTCCGGCCTCGCAGGCACCGGCCGGGGTGCGCCAGGCAGGGGCACCCTCAGGCCTAACTCTGCACACGGCCCACATCTGACCACCCTCTGCACCCAACACCCCCAGCGAGCACCACCTACCCACCCCTGCTCAACCACCCTCCTATAGGGTGCAGCAGCCAATCAGCGCCCTCCGGCCTTCTGCTCTACCAACGAGCAAGCAGCTCCTGCTGCAAGGGGCGGGGTCGGTTGCGAGCGCCCTGTGCTGCGTGGCCGCTCACACACCCATCATGGCTCCTCACAGCCGGCCCCGCCCCGTCGGCAGTGCTCCCGGGCCCCGAAGCGGCGGCAGTCACACCGGCCTCGCCCCCTCCTGGCTGCCCTCCCCCACGCCCCCCTCTGCTGCATTTGAGCCCTGCTCAGGCTCCTTTGCACGCCTTTCTGCCTTTGCTCGCTGGCGGGAGAGCAAACCTCTGCTACAGCACCGCTCTCGGGCCGAAACGGGAACCATCTCCAGCAGGAACCACTGGAAGGAGCAAACCGGCCTTGCCGGTGCTCGGTGCAACCGGCTGGATTTAGTTTTCCCTGTGAATTGTCCCCAGCTGCCTTGCTATGTTCTTCTGTGGTGTCACCACTCCCGGGTGGGGAGGCAACAAGTCCCCACCCTCAGCCTCCCCCCTGTTTGGTGGGAACAGCTCCCCACCATCGCCCTCCGCCCAGACTGTGGCAGGCAGAATAACTCCCTCCCATTGCCCAAATCCCTCGAAAATGCCCCCCAGCCACACCTGACCCCAAGTAGGCTGACTTGCCCAGCATCATGAGTGTGGGGCCTGGCCAGGGACCGGGCCAGGGGGGTTCTGGAGGAAGCAGGACCTTGAGGGGACTAGGTACCTGGGGTACCTGAAAGGAGCGGGCTTTCTGGGGGCAACTGGCGGGATCGAGAGGGTCTGGGTAGGGGGAGCTGCGGGGGCTGGGGGTGTCTGGAGAGAACTGAGATGATGGGGTGCCTGCCGAGGAGTGAAGGCAATGGAGGGTGTGCAGGGGGGACCTGAGGAGAAGGAGGGAGGGACCGTGAGAGGAACTGAAGGGATTCGATGTGTCTGAAGAGGGGAGCTGAGGGGTCAGGGTCTGCGGGGGGGAACTGACGGGTGTGGGCTTTGACTGAAGCCTAGAGCATTACTAGGGGGAAGATGTGGATCTTCACGTCCCCCTTAGCGTGGGTCCCATGCGTACACCCCCTGGCAACAATAATCAGGGTGACACGGGAATGGCCACGCAGCTCCGCCCCGGTTGCGTCACAGGCATCCCACAAAGCCCGGCAAGTTGGTGCTCTCTGAGTGTGGCCTACATCTACATGCAGCCCAGCTCTAGGGGACACCGAGGTGGCTCAACCCCCTGCGGCTCTTCCCGAGTGACCTCCCCAGGGTGGCAGGCTGAAGCGTGGAGCACTTTGGCAGAAGGTGCCTTTGCTGCCTGCATACCTCTCGGAGAGCCGGGGGGGTGAGACGGACACCTGGAGGATGCTCTGCTGAATGTGGCTGGGTTAAAGAGCCCAACCTTCGGGTCGGGCTCTCTCCAAAGTGACTCAGAGAAGCAAGAAATTCTGCCAGCTCTCCCGTGGGACAATCTCCTTTGGGAAGGCCTGACAGTGCTCCTCGTGCTTGCTCCGGCGGAGCATCTCACCAAAGTGTCAATTTTGGTGGTAAACAAGCTACTTAAGGAGCGAATCCCACCCCCTTTACCTGGCAGGAGGCGCCACAGCTTCCTGAAGCAGAGCCAGAGACTCTGCCATAAGAGCGCTTTTTTGCCAAGGAACGCACGCTGTGGAGCCCTCCCGCCCCGGGGCCTGTGGGCACCCATCTCTTTTCCCCCAGCCCTTTCAGCACTCCCTCATTTTCCTGCTTAACCTCCTGCAGCCAGGACACCATGCGGGCACAGTGCTTTTCCACCTGCAAAACAACCGGCGTATCACCCTCGTCCCTCTCGATGCCTCTCGCTCTCTGCGCCTCATTTTCACCGGAGGCAGGCTCCAAAGTTCACAATGTCCAAGAACTGCTCCCACACAAAAGGTGCCAGCACTGAAAGCTATTGCTGGGCCTCAGCAGCCCTTGGCAGCCCTTTCACAGCCGCACCAGCAGTGGGGCTCTGCGCCTGCCTAGCCTCCCAAAACTCCAAGCGTTCTCTCCCTCTCTGGCTCTCATTTTCACCAGAGACCATGGGTGTGTGCACGTGCACGGACGGCCACACCGCGTGGGCTCCAGCACAGGGCTCAAGCATCCATCCCCAACGGGATCCAGCATCCAGCCCCGAGGCGGAACCACAGCCCAGGAAGGGGAAACATAAAGAGCAGCCCTCTGCTCTAGGCCCCGCAGGCACTGGGCTTGCGGGCTCCCAAGAGCAATGGGGTCTCCCTCTTGCTCAGAGCGCAGCTGCGGCACGCGGGGGGACAGCAGGAGGAAGGGGTGGGGGCAGGGGGCAGGCAGGCAGTGACCCACGTGCTTCAGCTGCACCCTTAGAGCGGCTGCGTGCAGCGGCGCCGCGTTCAGGGCTTGGCAGGTCGGGTGGCTCCAGCCTCCACGCGACAGGGCCTTTGCCCTCGGAGGGCAAACCTGCGAGCGGCTGGAGAAGCTGGCAGGGAGCAGCCGGGGCCGTGCCGGGCGGTGGCTGTGGGGTCAGCAGGGGCGGGGCCCTGGGGACAGGGCCAGCGGCTACGAGATTGCTAGAACGAGACCCGTGGGAGCGACCGGCAACGGGGCCATGGGGAGCGCACCGCTGGGGATGGGGCCGAGGAGCCACAGGGCTGTGGGACCACCAGCGATGAGAGCCTGGGCAGGCGGGGAGACCAAGGTCATGGGGACTTTGGGGAGGGAGAAGGACACAGGGTTGGGTGCTGTGGCGTGGGATGGGCCGCGTGGGGTCCATAGGGGCTGTAAGGTGAGAGGGCAGGTGAGTACCTGCAGGGTTGTGGGGAGCTGTGGGGAGGAAGGCAGTGGAGCATGCGGGGGCCATGGGGCTGGCCTGCGAGGAAATGTGTCCCCAGTTCCTGGTGCCTCAGTACTCTCAGACTCACTTACAGGGGCTGGCCAGGACATTGCTAAAGGGTTGCCAGCCTCCAATGGTGGAGAATAAAATCTACCGTGGCCTGAGAAGACGGTGGTTCCGCCTGGTTCTACAGTGGCATCAATACCGTGCGGGGACGGAGGGCAGGAGGGAGGGCAGCTGAGGCTGGCACGCAGGGACCCAGCTTGCGGCAGGCGGCGGGGTGGCACCCAGTGCCTAGCAGCTGAGACTGGCCCTGGCCTCGAGGGTATGCAGGGACTGGCATGCGGGGCAAGACCCTCTCCGTGCGCCCCAACAAACACACCCCAGTACATGGAGGTTCAGGTAGAAAAGGCTTTATTGAGGGTGGGGGGCTGTCAGAAGGGCAGCGGCCCGTCCATGACCCTGGGGAAGATCTTTCCCAGTGCAATTGCCTGGTCGATGTTGGTCTCACACAGCACATGCAACAGCAGGCGGTGGAAGAGCTCGGGGTCGTACCAGGAGGCGTAGAGGACAACAGCAGCCAGAGCAAAGCCGACAGCCAGCTGCAGGCTGACCAAGAGCAGGATGAGCGTCCTGTGGGGCAGAAGAGGGATGGGAGGCAGGGCAGGCTGGATGCGTCCCAACCAGATCCTGCCTATGGGATGCAGGGTGTGTTCTGGGAGCCCCACAGCCTGCTTCCCCCGCCATTTCTCATTGCTCCCCCGGGCAGGGTGGTGCACGAGACGCCGCAAGCCCAGGAAAGAGCCCTGGCTCAGGGAAAAGCAACGCTGAGCACTTCCCAGCTGCAAAGCCCACAGCCAGCCAGCTGCTCCCCAGCTTGTGAGCCCTGCTGGCTGGAGCAGGGGTCCGGCCCATGCCAGCCGCTGCCCGGGAGCGGGCCCCACGGCACCCACTGGGGACACTCACTGCAGCCAATAAATGAAGCCGCGTCTCCTCGCCAGCATGTCCCTCTCCTGCAGGTCAACACAGAGCAAGGACACTTGTCGCGCCCTGCAGCGCAGCCGGGACAGCTGGAGTTGCTCGGTGCCACTGGCCTCTGCCTCACGCAGGAGCATAGCCCGTGCGTGGCTGTGACCTCCATGGACCCCGGTTCCCAGGGAGACCCCGCTGGCCAGGGCAGGGGCTGGCACGGGCATCCCCCTTTCCAGCTGTGCTTCCACCAGCTCCGGCAGTGTAGTCCCCGGCACCTCTGCCTCCTTCTTCCTCTGCTGCTGGCTGCAGGCAACAGGGCATGGTTGGACGAGTTACAGACCTCCAGGGCCATGCATTGGGTCCCCTTCCAACCATACAGCACCCCAGGCAGGCAGGGAATGGGCTCCCCTGTCACACCGTGTGCTGCACATACCCCCCACACCATTGCCTGGCTCCAGCACTGGCAGCCCCATCGCTCTGGGTGCTGCAGAGACCGCCCTAGACACCCGTGTGGGGCGAGGGGCCCAACTCACCACATCTCCTCCTCCTCCAGTGCCTCTTCAAGACTTTTTATTTGCTGACGCAGCACCTGGGAGAAGGAAGGGTCTGAGTCCCGGAGTCCGCTGCCACCCTTCTCCAGCCCTCCCACCCCGGGGCCTGTGGGCACCCATCTCTTTTCCCCCAGCCCATTCAGCGCTACCTCAGTCCCCTGGTTAACCTCCTGCAGCCAGGACACCATGTGGGCAGAGTGCTTTTCCACCTGCAAAACCACCGGCGTATCACCCTCGTCCCTCTCCAGCCCCAGGGCCATGCCCACTTGCTGCCCCACTGCCCCAGGGCACTGGGAGACTGGGCAAATCACAGGGCCACGCATAGCGAAGGGATGGACACCCCCATCTCCTGGGGAAAATGTCCTCCCCAGTCACGCTTCTGCCCGCAGCCGCTGGCCCAGCGCAGCGAGGTGACCCTCCTTGAGCAGCGGGGCTGGACGAGACAAGATGACCTCCAGCGGCCCCTTCGAACCGCTGAGCCCCAGCCTGCGCAGCTCTGGGACGTGGGCAGAGGAGAGGACACCAGCCTTACTGCTGAGCATCTGCGGGGCATCGTGCGTGCCCTGATGGTTCTCCTCCTGCATGCGGAAAGGAGAGCAGGGGCTCAGGGTCTGCAGAAACACCTCTTGGTCACCTGCAAGCGCTCCTCTCAGCCAGGAGCAGCCACCAGGCACCCGGGCACTCTCACGAGTGCACTCCCCTCCGCATTATGGCCCACACAGCTCCCCTCGGGCACTGCCTTCTCCCTCGTGCCCCCTCTCTTCTCCGGCCTCGCAGGCACCGGCCGGGGGGCGCCAGGCAGGGGCACCCTCAGGCCTAACTCTGCACACGGCCCACATCTGACCACCCTCTGCACCCAACACCCCCAGCGAGCACCACCTGCCCACCCCTGCTCAACCACCCTCCTATAGGGTGCAGCAGCCAATCAGCGCCCTCCGGCCTTCTGCTCTACCAACGAGCAAGCAGCTCCTGCTGCAAGGGGCGGGGTCGGTTGCGAGCGCCCTGTGCTGCGTGGCCGCTCACACACCCATCATGGCTCCTCACAGCCGGCCCCGCCCCGTCGGCAGTGCTCCCGGGCCCCGAAGCGGCGGCAGTCACACCGGCCTCGCCCCCTCCTGGCTGCCCTCCCCCACGCCCCCCTCTGCTGCATTTGAGCCCTGCTCAGGCTCCTTTGCACGCCTTTCTGCCTTTGCTCGCTGGCGGGAGAGCAAACCTCTGCTACAGCACCGCTCTCGGGCCGAAACGGGAACCATCTCCAGCAGGAACCACTGGAAGGAGCAAACCGGCCTTGCCGGTGCTCGGTGCAACCGGCTGGATTTAGTTTTCCCTGTGAATTGTCCCCAGCTGCCTTGCTATGTTCTTCTGTGGTGTCACCACTCCCGGGTGGGGAGGCAACAAGTCCCCACCCTCAGCCTCCCCCCTGTTTGGTGGGAACAGCTCCCCACCATCGCCCTCCGCCCAGACTGTGGCAGGCAGAATAACTCCCTCCCATTGCCCAAATCCCTCGAAAATGCCCCCCAGCCACACCTGACCCCAAGTAGGCTGACTTGCCCAGCATCATGAGTGTGGGGCCTGGCCAGGGACCGGGCCAGGGGGGTTCTGGAGGAAGCAGGACCTTGAGGGGACTAGGTACCTGGGGTACCTGAAAGGAGCGGGCTTTCTGGGGGCAACTGGCGGGATCGGGAGGGTCTGGGTAGGGGGAGCTGCGGGGGCTGGGGGTGTCTGGAGAGAACTGAGATGATGGGGTGCCTGCCGAGAAGTGAAGGCAATGGAGGGTGTGCAGGGGGGACCTGAGGAGAAGGAGGGAGGGACCGTGAGAGGAACTGAAGGGATTCGATGTGTCTGAAGAGGGGAGCTGAGGGGTCAGGGTCTGCGGGGGGGAACTGACGGGTGTGGGCTTTGACTGAAGCCTAGAGCATTACTAGGGGGAAGATGTGGATCTTCACGTCCCCCTTAGCGTGGGTCCCATGCGTACACCCCCTGGCAACAATAATCAGGGTGACACGGGAATGGCCACGCAGCTCCGCCCCGGTTGCGTCACAGGCATCCCACAAAGCCCGGCAAGTTGGTGCTCTCTGAGTGTGGCCTACATCTACATGCAGCCCAGCTCTAGGGGACACCGAGGTGGCTCAACCCCCTGTGGCTCTTCCCGAGTGACCTCCCCAGGGTGGCAGGCTGAAGCGTGGAGCACTTTGGCAGAAGGTGCCTTTGCTGCCTGCATACCTCTCGGAGAGCCGGGGGGGTGAGACGGCCACCTGGAGGATGCTCTGCTGAATGTGGCTGGGTTAAAGAGCCCAACCTTCGGGTCGGGCTCTCTCCAAAGTGACTCAGAGAAGCAAGAAATTCTGCCAGCTCTCCCGTGGGACAATCTCCTTTGGGAAGGCCTGACAGTGCTCCTCGTGCTTGCTCCGGCGGAGCATCTCACCAAAGTGTCAATTTTGGTGGTAAACAAGCTACTTAAGGAGCGAATCCCACCCCCTTTACCTGGCAGGAGGCGCCACAGCTTCCTGAAGCAGAGCCAGAGACTCTGCCATAAGAGCGCTTTTTTGCCAAGGAACGCACGCTGTGGAGCCCTCCCGCCCCGGGGCCTGTGGGCACCCATCTCTTTTCCCCCAGCCCTTTCAGCACTCCCTCATTTTCCTGCTTAACCTCCTGCAGCCAGGACACCATGTGGGCACAGTGCTTTTCCACCTGCAAAACAACCGGCGTATCACCCTCGTCCCTCTCGATGCCTCTCGCTCTCTGCGCCTCATTTTCACCGGAGGCAGGCTCCAAAGTTCACAATGTCCAAGAACTGCTCCCACACAAAAGGTGCCAGCACTGAAAGCTATTGCTGGGCCTCAGCAGCCCTTGGCAGCCCTTTCACAGCCGCACCAGCAGTGGGGCTCTGCGCCTGCCTAGCCTCCCAAAACTCCAAGCGTTCTCTCCCTCTCTGGCTCTCATTTTCACCAGAGACCATGGGTGTGTGCACGTGCACGGACGGCCACACCGCGTGGGCTCCAGCACAGGGCTCAAGCATCCATCCCCAACGGGATCCAGCATCCAGCCCCGAGGCGGAACCACAGCCCAGGAAGGGGAAACATAAAGAGCAGCCCTCTGCTCTAGCCCCCGCAGGCACTGGGCTTGCGGGCTCCCAAGAGCAATGGGGTCTCCCTCTTGCTCAGAGCGCAGCTGCGGCACGCGGGGGGACAGCAGGAGGAAGGGGTGGGGGCAGGGGGCAGGCAGGCAGTGACCCACGTGCTTCAGCTGCACCCTTGGAGCGGCTGCGTGCAGCGGCGCCGCGTTCAGGGCTTGGCAGGTCGGGTGGCTCCAGCCTCCACGCGACAGGGCCTTTGCCCTCGGAGGGCAAACCTGCGAGCGGCTGGAGAAGCTGGCAGGGAGCAGCCGGGGCCGTGCCGGGCGGTGGCTGTGGGGTCAGCAGGGGCGGGGCCCTGGGGACAGGGCCAGCGGCTACGAGATTGCTAGAACGAGACCCGTGGGAGCGACCGGCAACGGGGCCATGGGGAGCGCACCGCTGGGGATGGGGCCGAGGAGCCACAGGGCTGTGGGACCACCAGCGATGAGAGCCTGGGCAGGCGGGGAGACCAAGGTCATGGGGACTTTGGGGAGGGAGAAGGACACAGGGTTGGGTGCTGTGGCGTGGGATGGGCCGCGTGGGGTCCATAGGGGCTGTAAGGTGAGAGGGCAGGTGAGTACCTGCAGGGTTGTGGGGAGCTGTGGGGAGGAAGGCAGTGGAGCATGCGGGGGCCATGGGGCTGGCCTGCGAGGAAATGTGTCCCCAGTTCCTGGTGCCTCAGTACTCTCAGACTCACTTACAGGGGCTGGCCAGGACATTGCTAAAGGGTTGCCAGCCTCCAATGGTGGAGAATAAAATCTACCGTGGCCTGAGAAGACGGTGGTTCCGCCTGGTTCTACAGTGGCATCAATACCGTGCGGGGACGGAGGGCAGGAGGGAGGGCAGCTGAGGCTGGCACGCAGGGACCCAGCTTGCGGCAGGCGGCGGGGTGGCACCCAGTGCCTAGCAGCTGAGACTGGCCCTGGCCTCGAGGGTATGCAGGGACTGGCATGCGGGGCAAGACCCTCTCCGCGCGCCCCAACAAACACACCCCAGTACATGGAGGTTCAGGTAGAAAAGGCTTTATTGAGGGTGGGGGGCTGTCAGAAGGGCAGCGGCCCGTCCATGACCCTGGGGAAGATCTTTCCCATGCAATTGCCTGGTCGATGTTGGTCTCACACAGCACATGCAACAGCAGGCGGTGGAAGAGCTCGGGGTCGTACCAGGAGGCGTAGAGGACAACAGCAGCCAGAGCAAAGCCGACAGCCAGCTGCAGGCTGACCAAGAGCAGGATGAGCGTCCTGTGGGGCAGAAGAGGGATGGGAGGCAGGGCAGGCTGGATGCGTCCCAACCAGATCCTGCCTATGGGATGCAGGGTGTGTTCTGGGAGCCCCACAGCCTGCTTCCCCCGCCATTTCTCATTGCTCCCCCGGGCAGGGTGGTGCACGAGACGCCGCAAGCCCAGGAAAGAGCCCTGGCTCAGGGAAAAGCAACGCTGAGCACTTCCCAGCTGCAAAGCCCACAGCCAGCCAGCTGCTCCCCAGCTTGTGAGCCCTGCTGGCTGGAGCAGGGGTCCGGCCCATGCCAGCCGCTGCCCGGGAGCGGGCCCCACGGCACCCACTGGGGACACTCACTGCAGCCAATAAATGAAGCCGCGTCTCCTCGCCAGCATGTCCCTCTCCTGCAGGTCAACACAGAGCAAGGACACTTGTCGCGCCCTGCAGCACAGCCGGGACAGCTGGAGTTGCTCGGTGCCACTGGCCTCTGCCTCATGCAGGAGCATAGCCCGTGCGTGGCTGTGACCTCCATGGACCCCGGTTCCCAGGGAGACCCCGCTGGCCAGGGCAGGGGCTGGCACGGGCATCCCCCTTTCCAGCTGTGCTTCCACCAGCTCCGGCAGTGTAGTCCCCGGCACCTCTGCCTCCTTCTTCCTCTGCTGCTGGCTGCAGGCAACAGGGCATGGTTGGACGAGTTACAGACCTCCAGGGCCATGCATTGGGTCCCCTTCCAACCATACAGCACCCCAGGCAGGCAGGGAATGGGCTCCCCTGTCACACCGTGTGCTGCACATACCCCCCACACCATTGCCTGGCTCCAGCACTGGCAGCCCCATCGCTCTGGGTGCTGCAGAGACCGCCCTAGACACCCGTGTGGGGCGAGGGGCCCAACTCACCACATCTCCTCCTCCTCCAGTGCCTCTTCAAGACTTTTTATTTGCTGACGCAGCACCTGGGAGAAGGAAGGGTCTGAGTCCCGGAGTCCGCTGCCACCCTTCTCCAGCCCTCCCACCCCGGGGCCTGTGGGCACCCATCTCTTTTCCCCCAGCCCATTCAGCGCTACCTCAGTCCCCTGGTTAACCTCCTGCAGCCAGGACACCATGTGGGCAGAGTGCTTTTCCACCTGCAAAACCACCGGCGTATCACCCTCGTCCCTCTCCAGCCCCAGGGCCATGCCCACTTGCTGCCCCACTGCCCCAGGGCACTGGGAGACTGGGCAAATCACAGGGCCACGCATAGCGAAGGGATGGACACCCCCATCTCCTGGGGAAAATGTCCTCCCCAGTCACGCTTCTGCCCGCAGCCGCTGGCCCAGCGCAGCGAGGTGACCCTCCTTGCGCAGCGGGGCTGGACGAGACAAGATGACCTCCAGCGGCCCCTTCGAACCGCTGAGCCCCAGCCTGCGCAGCTCTGGGACGTGGGCAGAGGAGAGGACACCAGCCTTACTGCTGAGCATCTGCAGGGCATCGTGCGTGCCCTGATGGTTCTCCTCCTGCATGCGGAAAGGAGAGCAGGGGCTCAGGGTCTGCAGAAACACCTCTTGGTCACCTGCAAGCGCTCCTCTCAGCCAGGAGCAGCCACCAGGCACCCGGGCACTCTCACGAGTGCACTCCCCTCCGCATTATGGCCCACACAGCTCCCCTCGGGCACTGCCTTCTCCCTCGTGCCCCCTCTCTTCTCCGGCCTCGCAGGCACCGGCCGGGGGGCGCCAGGCAGGGGCACCCTCAGGCCTAACTCTGCACACGGCCCACATCTGACCACCCTCTGCACCCAACACCCCCAGCGAGCACCACCTACCCACCCCTGCTCAACCACCCTCCTATAGGGTGCAGCAGCCAATCAGCGCCCTCCGGCCTTCTGCTCTACCAACGAGCAAGCAGCTCCTGCTGCAAGGGGCGGGGTCGGTTGCGAGCGCCCTGTGCTGCGTGGCCGCTCACACACCCATCATGGCTCCTCACAGCCGGCCCCGCCCCGTCGGCAGTGCTCCCGGGCCCCGAAGCGGCGGCAGTCACACCGGCCTCGCCCCCTCCTGGCTGCCCTCCCCCACGCCCCCCTCTGCTGCATTTGAGCCCTGCTCAGGCTCCTTTGCACGCCTTTCTGCCTTTGCTCGCTGGCGGGAGAGCAAACCTCTGCTACAGCACCGCTCTCGGGCCGAAACGGGAACCATCTCCAGCAGGAACCACTGGAAGGAGCAAACCGGCCTTGCCGGTGCTCGGTGCAACCGGCTGGATTTAGTTTTCCCTGTGAATTGTCCCCAGCTGCCTTGCTATGTTCTTCTGTGGTGTCACCACTCCCGGGTGGGGAGGCAACAAGTCCCCACCCTCAGCCTCCCCCCTGTTTGGTGGGAACAGCTCCCCACCATCGCCCTCCGCCCAGACTGTGGCAGGCAGAATAACTCCCTCCCATTGCCCAAATCCCTCGAAAATGCCCCCCAGCCACACCTGACCCCAAGTAGGCTGACTTGCCCAGCATCATGAGTGTGGGGCCTGGCCAGGGACCGGGCCAGGGGGGTTCTGGAGGAAGCAGGACCTTGAGGGGACTAGGTACCTGGGGTACCTGAAAGGAGCGGGCTTTCTGGGGGCAACTGGCGGGATCGGGAGGGTCTGGGTAGGGGGAACTGCGGGGGCTGGGGGTGTCTGGAGAGAACTGAGATGATGGGGTGCCTGCCGAGAAGTGAAGGCAATGGAGGGTGTGCAGGGGGGACCTGAGGAGAAGGAGGGAGGGACCGTGAGAGGAACTGAAGGGATTCGATGTGTCTGAAGAGGGGAGCTGAGGGGTCAGGGTCTGCGGGGGGGAACTGACGGGTGTGGGCTTTGACTGAAGCCTAGAGCATTACTAGGGGGAAGATGTGGATCTTCACGTCCCCCTTAGCGTGGGTCCCATGCGCACACCCCCTGGCAACAATAATCAGGGTGACACGGGAATGGCCACGCAGCTCCGCCCCGGTTGCGTCACAGGCATCCCACAAAGCCCGGCAAGTTGGTGCTCTCTGAGTGTGGCCTACATCTACATGCAGCCCAGCTCTAGGGGACACCGAGGTGGCTCAACCCCCTGCGGCTCTTCCCGAGTGACCTCCCCAGGGTGGCAGGCTGAAGCGTGGAGCACTTTGGCAGAAGGTGCCTTTGCTGCCTGCATACCTCTCGGAGAGCCGGGGGGGTGAGACGGCCACCTGGAGGATGCTCTGCTGAATGTGGCTGGGTTAAAGAGCCCAACCTTCGGGTCGGGCTCTCTCCAAAGTGACTCAGAGAAGCAAGAAATTCTGCCAGCTCTCCCGTGGGACAATCTCCTTTGGGAAGGCCTGACAGTGCTCCTCGTGCTTGCTCCGGCGGACCATCTCACCAAAGTGTCAATTTTGGTGGTAAACAAGCTACTTAAGGAGCGAATCCCACCCGCTTTACCTGGCAGGAGGCGCCACAGCTTCCTGAAGCAGAGCCAGAGACTCTGCCATAAGAGCGCTTTTTTGCCAAGGAACGCACGCTGTGGAGCCCTCCCGCCCCGGGGCCTGTGGGCACCCATCTCTTTTCCCCCAGCCCTTTCAGCACTCCCTCATTTTCCTGCTTAACCTCCTGCAGCCAGGACACCATGCGGGCACAGTGCTTTTCCACCTGCAAAACAACCGGCGTATCACCCTCGTCCCTCTCGATGCCTCTCGCTCTCTGCGCCTCATTTTCACTGGAGGCAGGCTCCAAAGTTCACAATGTCCAAGAACTGCTCCCACACAAAAGGTGCCAGCACTGAAAGCTATTGCTGGGCCTCAGCAGCCCTTGGCAGCCCTTTCACAGCCGCACCAGCAGTGGGGCTCTGCGCCTGCCTAGCCTCCCAAAACTCCAAGCGTTCTCTCCCTCTCTGGCTCTCATTTTCACCAGAGACCATGGGTGTGTGCACGTGCACGGACGGCCACACCGCGTGGGCTCCAGCACAGGGCTCAAGCATCCATCCCCAACGGGATCCAGCATCCAGCCCCGAGGCGGAACCACAGCCCAGGAAGGGGAAACATAAAGAGCAGCCCTCTGCTCTAGCCCCCGCAGGCACTGGGCTTGCGGGCTCCCAAGAGCAATGGGGTCTCCCTCTTGCTCAGAGCGCAGCTGCGGCACGCGGGGGGACAGCAGGAGGAAGGGGTGGGGGCAGGGGGCAGGCAGGCAGTGACCCACGTGCTTCAGCTGCACCCTTGGAGCGGCTGCGTGCAGCGGCGCCGCGTTCAGGGCTTGGCAGGTCGGGTGGCTCCAGCCTCCACGCGACGGGGCCTTTGCCCTCAGAGGGCAAACCTGCGAGCGGCTGGAGAAGCTGGCAGGGAGCAGCCGGGGCCGTGCCGGGCGGTGGCTGTGGGGTCAGCAGGGGCGGGGCCCTGGGGACAGGGCCAGCGGCTACGAGATTGCTAGAACGAGACCCGTGGGAGCGACCGGCAACGGGGCCATGGGGAGCGCGCCGCTGGGGATGGGGACGAGGAGCCACAGGGCTGTGGGACCACCAGCGATGAGAGCCTGGGCAGGCGGGGAGACCAAGGTCATGGGGACTTTGGGGAGGGAGAAGGACACAGGGTTGGGTGCTGTGGCGTGGGATGGGCCGCGTGGGGTCCATAGGGGCTGTAAGGTGAGAGGGCAGGTGAGTACCTGCAGGGTTGTGGGGAGCTGTGGGGAGGAAGGCAGTGGAGCATGCGGGGGCCATGGGGCTGGCCTGCGAGGAAATGTGTCCCCAGTTCCTGGTGCCTCAGTACTCTCAGACTCACTTACAGGGGCTGGCCAGGACATTGCTAAAGGGTTGCCAGCCTCCAATGGTGGAGAATAAAATCTACCGTGGCCTGAGAAGACGGTGGTTCCGCCTGGTTCTACAGTGGCATCAATACCGTGCGGGGACGGAGGGCAGGAGGGAGGGCAGCTGAGGCTGGCACGCAGGGACCCAGCTTGCGGCAGGCGGCGGGGTGGCACCCAGTGCCTAGCAGCTGAGACTGGCCCTGGCCTCGAGGGTATGCAGGGACTGGCATGCGGGGCAAGACCCTCTCCGCGCGCCCCAACAAACACACCCCAGTACATGGAGGTTCAGGTAGAAAAGGCTTTATTGAGGGTGGGGGGCTGTCAGAAGGGCAGCGGCCCGTCCATGACCCTGGGGAAGATCTTTCCCAGTGCAATTGCCTGGTCGATGTTGGTCTCACACAGCACATGCAACAGCAGGCGGTGGAAGAGCTCGGGGTCGTACCAGGAGGCATAGAGGACAACAGCAGCCAGAGGAAAGCCGACAGCCAGCTGCAGGCTGACCAAGAGCAGGATGAGCGTCCTGTGGGGCAGAAGAGGGATGGGAGGCAGGGCAGGCTGGATGCGTCCCAACCAGATCCTGCCTATGGGATGCAGGGTGTGTTCTGGGAGCCCCACAGCCTGCTTCCCCCGCCATTTCTCATTGCTCCCCCGGGCAGGGTGGTGCACGAGACGCCGCAAGCCCAGGAAAGAGCCCTGGCTCAGGGAAAAGCAACGCTGAGCACTTCCCAGCTGCAAAGCCCACAGCCAGCCAGCTGCTCCCCAGCTTGTGAGCCCTGCTGGCTGGAGCAGGGGTCCGGCCCATGCCAGCCGCTGCCCGGGAGCGGGCCCCACGGCACCCACTGGGGACACTCACTGCAGCCAATAAATGAAGCCGCGTCTCCTCGCCAGCATGTCCCTCTCCTGCAGGTCAACACAGAGCAAGGACACTTGTCGCGCCCTGCAGCGCAGCCGGGACAGCTGGAGTTGCTCGGTGCCACTGGCCTCTGCCTCATGCAGGAGCATAGCCCGTGCGTGGCTGTGACCTCCATGGACCCGGTTCCCAGGGAGACCCCGCTGGCCAGGGCAGGGGCTGGCACGGGCATCCCCCTTACCAGCTGTGCTTCCACCAGCTCCGGCAGTGTAGTCCCCGGCACCTCTGCCTCCTTCTTCCTCTGCTGCTGGCTGCAGGCAACAGGGCATGGTTGGACGAGTTACAGACCTCCAGGGCCATGCATTGGGTCCCCTTCCAACCATACAGCACCCCAGGCAGGCAGGGAATGGGCTCCCCTGTCACACCGGGTGCTGCACATACCCCCCACACCATTGCCTGGCTCCAGCACTGGCAGCCCCATCGCTCTGGGTGCTGCAGAGACCGCCCTAGACACCTGTGTGGGGCGAGGGGCCCAACTCACCACATCTCCTCCTCCTCCAGTGCCTCTTCAAGACTTTTTATTTGCTGACGCAGCACCTGGGAGAAGGAAGGGTCTGAGTCCCGGAGTCCGCTGCCACCCTTCTCCAGCCCTCCCACCCCGGGGCCTGTGGGCACCCATCTCTTTTCCCCCAGCCCTTTCAGTGCTACCTCAGTCCCCTGGTTAAACTCCTGCAGCCAGGACACCATGTGGGCACAGTGCTTTTCCACCTGCAAAACAACCGGCGTATCACCCTCGTCCCTCTCGATGCCTCTCGCTCTCTGCGCCTCATTTTCACCGGAGGCAGGCTCCAAAGTTCACAATGTCCAAGAACTGCTCCCACACAAAAGGTGCCAGCACTGAAAGCTATTGCTGGGCCTCAGCAGCCCTTGGCAGCCCTTTCACAGCCGCACCAGCAGTGGGGCTCTGCGCCTGCCTAGCCTCCCAAAACTCCAAGCGTTCTCTCCCTCTCCGGCTCTCATTTTCACCAGAGACCATGGGTGTGTGCACCGGCTACAAGATTGCTAGGATGAGACCCGTGGGAGCAACCAGCAACCAACTGGAACGGGGTCGCTCTCTTGCTCAGAGCGCAGTGTTTTCCTTGACGCCAAAGATAGTAGTTGCCATTTTGAGATGCATCCCAACAAAACCTCTGAAACTGTACCGGTGTGTATTGGGAACGGATGTGCTTGGGTGAGAACCCTTTGTGAGGGTATATTTCTCAGCAATGTTACTGCAGATATAAGCAATCACTCAAATAGCTGTATCCGTGATTTTGCCAAAATTCTGGCATGCGCTTTAACTATTCAGCTCGTGTCAGGTCTCAGCATTTACTACAGTCTAACTGGACATGGTACCAAGATTTGTTCCCTACACCCATTGGAACAAACCTTACGTTGGTAAGAAAGCAATTGCAGCATGGTCATCTCCACTGATTCACAGAATCACAGAATCCCAGGTTGGAAGGGACCTCAGGGATCATCTAGTCCAACCTTTCTAGGAAGAGCGCAGTCTAGATAAGACAGCCCAGCACCCTGCCCAGACAACTCTTGAAGGTGCCCAACGAGGCCGAGTCAGCCACTTCCCTGGGGAGATTACTCCAATGGTGACTGTCCTCACTGTGAAACACTTCCCTCTCGTGTCCAATCGGCATCTCCCCAAGAGCAACTTGTGTCCATCCCCCTTGTCCTCTCCATGGGACTCCGTGTGAAAAGGGAGTCTCCGTCTTCTTTGTTGCTACCCCTTAAGTACTGGTACGTGGTGATGAGATCCCCTCTGAGCCTCCTTTTCTCAAGGCTGAACAAACCCAGCTCTCCCAGCCTATCCTTGTATGGCAGCTGCCCAGTCCTGTGATCATCCTGGTGGCCCTTCTCTGGGCCCCTTCCAGCCTGGCCACATCCTTTTTGTACAGCGAGGACCAGAACTGCACACAGTGCTCCAGGTGTGGCCTGACCAGCGCTGAGCAGAGCGGGATAATGACTTCTTTCTCTCTGCTGGCGATGCCCTTTTTGATGCAGCCCAGCATCCCGTTGGCCTTCTTGGCCGCAGCAGCCACTGTTCCCTCATGTTGAGGCTCCCGTCCACCAGGACCCCCAGGGCCCTTTCCACAGAGCTGCCCTCCAGCCAGGTGGATCCCAGTCTGTGCCGCACTCCCGGATTATGTTTTCCCAGGTGCATGATCTTACACTCCTCCTTGCTGAACTTCATAAGGTTCCTGCTGGCCCACTCTTCCAGCCTACCCAGACCTCCCTGCAGAGCAGCTCTCCCTTCTGGAGCGTCTACTTCCCCACTCAACTTGGTGTCATCCGCAAACTTCATCAGGCTACACTGGATCCCGTTATCCAGATCACTCAGGAAGATATTGAATAACATTGGGCCCAATATCGATCCCTGGGGGGCCCCACTAGTGGCAGGTCGCCACTTGGAAAAGGAGCTATTTACCACCACCCTTTGGGTGCGGCCTGTCAGCCAGGTCCCCACCCACTGCACAGACCCCTTGTCTGGGCCTTAACGCTTTAATTTCTCCAGGAGGAGACTGGGGGGGACCGTATCAAACGCCTTGGAGAAGTCCAGGCAGACAATGTCCACCGCCTGCCCCATGTCAACCAGGCAAGTCACTCTGTCATAGAAGGCCACCAGGTTTGTCAAGCACGATCTGCCTTTAGCGAAGCCATGTTAACTCTTCCCAATCAACGTGCTTCATTTGACTTGTGACGGCCCCCAGGAGGATTCATTCCATAACTTTCCCAGGGATTGAAGTAAGGCTGATGGGCCTATAGTAGCCTGGACCCTCCCGCGAGCCTTTCTTGTAGATAGGGGTAACATTTGCCTTCCTCCAGTCCTCTGGGACATCCCCCGTTCTCCACGACTTCTCAAAGATTACGGAGAGTGGCCTTGCGATGGTGTCAGCCAGCTCTCTCAACACCCTTGGGTGGATGGGTCAGGGCCCATGGATTTGTAGGGGTCAAGCTCCTGTAGTAATGCATGTACTAACTATTCCTTCACTGTTGGTGGGTCGGTGTTTGGATCAACTGGCAATTTTGTTCCCAAAGCCTGGGACACGGCAGTGCTGGTAAAGACAGAGGTGAAGAAATTGTTGAGGACCTCTGCCTTTTCTGCCTCATTGGTGATTGACTCTCCTTTGCCATTTAAGAGTGGGCCTATGTTTTCCTTCTTTTCCTGCTTATGGTTGACACCCCTGAAGAAACCTTTCTTGTTATTTTTCACATCTACAGCCAGTTTCAATTCGAGCTGGGCTTTTGCTTTTCTAACTGCATCTCTGCACACTCTGGCAATGCTCTTGTAGCTCTCGACGGATAATCCTCCACTTCTCCATCTCTGCTGTGCTTCCCTTTTGGATTTGAGAAGACCCAGGAGGTCATGGTTGAGCCAAGGGGGCCTCTTGCTCCGCTGACTTCCCTTTCCTTTGTAGGGGATAAACAGGTTTTGTGCTTCCAATAGAAAGTTCTTGAAGAATTCCCAGCTCTCGCTAGCTCCTTTGTATTCCATGGAAGCCTCCCACCGAATCCCTCCCAGCTGAGCCCTGAGTGCACTGAGGTTTGCTCTTCTAAGATCCAGAACCCTTGTCTTAGAGCTGACCTTCAGCACGCTCAGCAGGACCCCGAACTCCACAATATTGTGGTCACTGCAGCCAAGGCTCTCACTAACCGAGATACTACAGAGCAGGTTTTCTCGGTTTGTGAATAACAAGACCAGCAGTACCTCATTCCTGGTTGGCACATCTAACATTTGTATGCGTGTTTCGTGGAGGAGCTGGTGGTGGTGCCCCTGTGCAGGGGCTGAAGAGGAAGGAGCTGCCTGTGTCCTCTGGAGGTTTCGCTGGGGTCTGGAGCTCTACAGAAGCAGGAGAGGGGCCATGGGCAGCGGCTCCTGCCGACACAGCGAGGGCAGCCGCTCGTGCAGGATGTGTGTTTCTTAACACACAAGGCTGCTGCCCCACGGGCACTGCTGTTACTGAGCACGTGTCCCAGAGACCCACGTGGACCCACCTCACACGTCCCCTTCATGCTCCACATCGAGCCTTTGCCCTCCACATCTCCAAGAGCCCCTCCTCGCTGGTGCAGATGAGCTCAGCAGAGCTCCTCTCCTCCTCGTTGGCTCCTCGGTCACTTGGAGGAGGATGTTCTCATCGACGCTCTGAGGGGCCTCCTGGACTGCTTGTTGCCCCGCTGTGCTGCCCCTCCAGCAGGGCTCTCTGAAGCCCCCCATGAGGACCCGGTTCCTGTGGACATGGGGCTGCTCCAACCTGTCTGTCGATGGCCTCACCCGCTTGTTCTCCCTGCTCAGGCAGCCTGTGGCTGGCACCCTCTACAACGTCACCCTTCCCTGTCTGCTCGTTCATCCTCGCCCAGGATCGCTCACTTGGCTCAGTCAGCGTTCAGCGCCCCACCGAAGGACAGGGAGGCTGTGACTGAGGACACGATTTGCTCTATCAACCTACTACGGTTGCAGCAGGTGAGCCTCTCAACGTCCTGTTGTGGCCTCGTTGTCCACCATGAGTGCGCCAGGCTCGAATGGGTGTTCAGGATGGAGTTGTAGGGCAACACCACGGCTGTGGAGGCCTGCAGGACTCGGCAGATGGAAAACTCCAGCCTGGACATCTTGCTGTCCTTGAGGCAGAGGGCCTCCATGAGCAGGGAGGTAAAGCTGGAGCTGGTGCCGCCCCCAAAGCTGTGGAAGACCAGGAATCCCTGCAGCTTCGTGCACTGGTCAGTCTGGAAGAAGGGGAGAGAAAACAAGACAGGTCCATCAGTAATTCTGAATTTAAGCTGCTACCAAGTTGCCCAGGAAGGAAAATATTCACCCCAGGGTCTCAGGCCTTTGGGGACTCTTGTCTCGGGGACGCAGGCAGGGGCAGGCACCTGCCCGAGTGCCCCAGCTCTGCTTCCAGCCACGGCGCCCTGTGCATTGGCATGACCTGCCCTCAGGGAAAGGGGCCGCTTCCCGCAGGGACTGGGGGACAGCCGGCTCCTTCCTGCTCCAGGAGCTGCCCCTTGCAGTGCCTGTGCCCAGCACAACCCAAGGGGTCTGCTGTGGGGAAACGGAACCCACGGAGGGAGATGCACTCATGCTGCGGGGGCAAAGATGGGGGCTCAGGCTCGGCTGGGGGCAGCCCCCCCCACTAACGCTGCTTGGAGCCTTTCAGCCCGCCACTGCCCCAGAGCTGAGAGCTGGGCTTCCCCAGGGTTCCCAGGTTCCCCAGTCCCCTCCAGCCAAGGCCTGCACCGGGACAGCGACAACTTCAGTCCCTTCACTGCAGGGATGCCCATCACCCCCTCCCACTTCCAGTGCACCCCCAGTCCCCACAGAAAGAGGAATCCCCCTTTTCTCTGCCAGCCCTTGCACCACCCCACACAGTCCCAGCACCGCCATCACCCCCTGCTGGGGAAGAGTTTCCCCCATCGCAGACACTGCTGCTCGTGCCCAGGGCGCTGTGAGAGCGGCGGCTGCCCCTGCCATCGCTCCACACCGCCGTGAACCGCTCCCACCCGTGCTCCCATCGAGGGGCGCTCCCTTTCCGAAGGAGAGGGCGGCAGTAGGGTCCCACTGGCACCCCCCACTCCCTGCTCTGGGCAGGTTCCCCTCGCAGCTCAGGGAGACTCCAGGGCACCCAGGGGGTCTGTGGGAGCCTGGCCCACACAGTGCACCCCAGAGGGGCAGGGAGCCTGGAGGGGGGAGACAGTCGGCGGTGGGAGCACGCAGCCTGCAAGCCCTGGCTAGGGGGCTGTCGTGGTTTAGCGGCAGCTCAGCCCCACACAGTCGCTCGCTGACTCCCCCACCGGTAGATGGGGGAGAGAATCACAAGGTTAACGGTCGTGGGTTGGGATAAGAACAGTTTAACAATTAAAATTAAAAGAAAACAACAGTAGAAATGCAATGTAAAGGAGAACAACGAGAGGCGCAAAGCCCCGGGGCGGGGGGGGGAAGGGAGGGGAGAGGGGGAACGAACCGCCGGAACAAACTGCCCGCGCCGCAGCCGCTCGCCGCCCGCCGACCCGACGCCGCGCCGCCTCCGCGCTGGCGCTGCAACTGCCCCCCCCTCAATATATTGGTCAGGGTGTCACATGGTATGGAATGAACCTGCCATTGGCCAGTCGGGGTCAGCCGTCCCCACCATGGCCCTGCCCCTCCCAGCCCCCCCCGCCACGCGGCAGAGCGCGGGAAGCTGGAAAGGTAGCCGACCCCCACAGTGAGGAGAATTAACCCCTTCTCAGCCAAAACCAGCACATTCTCCACCCCTTATTCCATACCATTTACACCATGCCCAGGTCCCATATGATGCAATACAACCGTACCAACCACCACCCCTCCCCTTCCCATCCTTTAACATAATACACAGACATCATTCCCTTAGTTCATGGACCTTCCCTGTACAATGTCCATTAAAAATGTCCATTGAGTTCATCCAGTCCATGACTCTGGGCTCCATCTGTTGTATCAGTCTTTCCGGGTGGGAGGGATGGTGTGTGGCGTTGGGTTGCTGCATACCGAGTCAGTCATCGTTCCATCACTGCTGCACGGCTTGTTTCATAGTTGATCTTCCATGGGTTGGGAGGCTCGTACTCTGATATCATTGGTACAACACAGAGGTGACACACACTATTATATAGCAGTTCACATTGTGCCATGCAGTTCATTGACTGTTTTCACCCAAAATCAAATCCCCTTGAGGCACACATCGGATTTCTCCATCCTCCCGCACCACCCACCAAGTGCACCCAGGTCCTCGAGCAAAAGCAATCCCACGAATGGGTTTGCCTTTGCCGGAGGCAGGAAGAACCCAGACTGTGTTGCCCAGCGTACTTTTTGTGTGCACTACAGGGACTCCATCCCCTTCCACAGTACGTAGGATTTCTGACTGGGCAGGGCCAGCTCGCCTGGCAGATCCCCTCGTGTTGACTAACCACGTGGCTTTTGCTAAATGTGTATCCCAGTGCTTGAATGTCCCACCCCCCATTGCTCTCAGCGTAGTTTTTAACAGTCCATTGTACCGCTCCATTTTCCCAGAGGCTGGTGCGTGACAGGGGGTGTGATACACCCACTCAATGCCGTGCTCTTTGGCCCAGCTGTCTATGAGGCTATTTCGGAAATGAGTCCCGTTGTCTGACTCATTTCTCTCTGGGGTGCCATGTCACCACAGCACTTGTTTCTCAAGACCCAGGATAGTGTTCCGGGCAGTGGCGTGGGGGACAGGAGATGTTTCCAGCCAGCCAGTCATTGTTTCTACCATTGTAAGCACATGGCGCTTGCCTTGGCGGGTCTGTGGGAGTGTGATATAGTCAATTTGTCAGGCCTCCCCATATTTATATTTCAGCCATCGTCCCCCATACCACAGAGGCTTTACCCGCTTCGCTTGCTTGATTGCAGCGCATGTGTCACATTCGTGGATAACCTGCGCAATAACGTCCATGGTCAAGTCCACCCCTCGATCACGAGCCCACCTGTATGTTGCATCTCTCCCTTGATGGCCTGAGGTGTCGTGGGCCCACCGAGCTAGAAATAGTTCACCCTGATGCTGCCAGTCCAGATCCACCTCAGCCACTTCAATCTTGGCAGCCTGATCCACCTGCTGGTTGTTTCGATGCCCTTCAGTGGCCCGACTCTTGGGGACGTGAGCATCCACATGCCGTACCTTTACAACCAGGTTCTCTACCCGGGCAGCAATATCTTGCCACAATGTGGCAGCCCAGATGGGTTTGCCTCTGCGCTGCCAGTTGCTTTGCTTCCACTGCTGCAGCCAGCCCCACAGGGCATTTGCCACCATCCAGGAGTCAGTATAGAGAGAGAGCACTGGCCACTTTTCCCGTTCAGCGATGTCTAAGGCCAGCTGGATGGCCTTTACCTCTGCAAACTGGCTCGATTCACCTTCTCCTTCAGCAGTTTCTGCTACTTGTCGTGTAGGACTCCATACAGCAGCCTTCCATCTCCGGTGCTTTCCCACAAGGCGACAGGACCCATCAGTGAACAGGGCATACTGCTTCTCATTTTCTGGCAGTGTGTTATACAGTGGGGCTTCTTCAGCACGTCGCACCCCCTCCTCTGGTGATAATCCAAAATCTTTGCCTTCTGGCCAGTCCATAATCACTTCCAAGATTCCTGGGTGACTGGGGTTTCCTACTCGAGCCCGCTGGGTGATCAGTGCAACCCATTTACTCCACGTAGCATCAGTTGCATGGTGTGTGGAGGGGACGTTCCCTCTGAACATCCAGCCCAGCACTGGCAGTCGGGGTGCCAGGAGCAGCTGTGCCTCAGTACCAACCACTTCTGAAGCAGCTCGGACCCCTTCATATGCTGCCAATATCTCTTTTTCAGTTGGAGTATAGCGGGCTTCGGACCCTCTGTATCCCCGACTCCAAAACCCTAGGGGTCGACCCCGGGTCTCCCCTGGTGCTTTCTGCCAGAGGCTCCAGGTAGGGCCATTCTCCCCGGCTGCAGTGTAGAGCACATTTTTTACATCTTGTCCTGCCCGGACTGGCCCAAGAGCTACTGCATGGACTATTTCTCGTTTAATCTGTTCAAAGGCTTGTCGTTGCTCAGGGCCCCATTTGAAATCATTCTTTTTCCGGGTCACTTGATAGAGAGGGCTTACGATCAGACTGTAATTTGGAATATGCATTCTCCAAAAACCCACAACGCCCAAGAAAGCTTGTGTTTCCTTTTTGCTGGTTGGTGGAGACATGGCTGCTATTTTGTTGATCACATCCATTGGAATATGACGACGACCATCTTGCCATTTGATTCCTAAGAACTGGATCTCTTGTGCGGGTCCCTTCACCTTACTTTGTTTTATGGCAAAACCAGCTTTCAGAAGGATTTGGACTATTTTCTCTCCTTTCTCAAAAACTTCTTCCGCTGTGCTGCCCCACACAATGATGTCATCAATGTACTGAAGGTGTTCTGGAGCTTCTCCCTGTTCCAGTACAGTCTGAATCAGTCCATGGCAAATGGTAGGGCTGTGTTTCCACCCCTGGGGCAGTCGATTCCAGGTATACTGGACGCCCCTCCGTGTGAAAGCAAACTGTGGCCTGCACTCTGCTGCCAGAGGGGTTGAGAAGAATGCATTAGCGATATCAGTTGTGGCATACCACTTGGCCGCCTTGGACTCCAGTTTGTATTGAAGTTCTAGCATGTCTGGCACAGCAGCACTCAACGGTGGAGTGACTTCATTCAGGCCACGGTAGTCTACTGTTAGCCTCCACTCTCCATTAGACTTCCGGACTGGCCATATGGGACTGTTAAAGGGTGAGTGGGTTTTACTGATGACTCCTTGGCTCTCCAGTCGACGAATGAGCCCGTGGATGGGGATCAGAGAGTCTCTGTTGGTGCGATATTGCCGCCGGTGCACTGTTGTGGTGGCGATTGGCACCTGTTGTTCTTTGACCTTCAGCAACCCCACCACAGAAGGGTCCTTTGAGAGACCGGGCAAGGTAGACAGCTGTTTAGTTTCCTCCGTCTCCAAGGCGGCTACACCAAAAGCCCACTTGTAACCTTTTGGGTCCTTGAAATACCCTCTCCTGAGGTAGTCTATGCCAAGGATGCACGGAGCCTCTGGGCCAGTCACAATGGGGCGCTTCTGCCACTCATTGCCAGTGAGGCTCACTTCGGCCTCCAATACAGTTAGCTCTTGGGATCCCCCTGTCACTCCAGCAATGCTGATGGGTTCTGCCCCTATATAGTTCGATGGCATTAAGGTGCACTGTGCGCCGGTGTCCACTAAAGCTTTATACTCCTGTGGGTCGGACGTGCCAGGCCATCGGATCCACACAGTCCAGTAAGCCCGGTTATCCCTTTCCTCCACCCGGCTGGAGGCAGGGCCCCTCTAGTCCTGATCATGGCAGTCACAACTCACTTCCTGCAAATGTGAATCAGGAGTCCCTCTATTACACTTAGAAATAAAATCTGCGCTTCTACTCCTCTGTCTGGGGACTTGTTCACTGGAAATTGGAGCAGCAGCTTTCCTGGAAGAGCCTCCCTGAGTGACTGTTCTTCCTTGCAGTTCATGCACTCGTGCCTGTAGGGTCGAGGTAGGCTTGCCATCCCACCTCATCATGTCCTCTCCGTGGTCACGCAGGTAGAACCATAGGGTGGCCCGTGGTGTGTATCCCCTTCTTTGAGCCAAAGGACGCTTATTCCTAACAGCTGAGACACTGCTCTGTCGAGGTGGGGAGTAGGACAGATCTTCTTTGAGTTGCTGGACCTCTTGGGATAGTTTCTCCACAGCAGAGACAAGCGAGGAAGATATATTTGTGTCGTAATCTCGGAGTCTATCTATCACCTCTGCCACCGTTGGTGTCTCGTCATCTTTCCAGGACATCACTGCCAATGAGTTGCATACGAGGATGGTGCGCTCCGTACAAACTTCCGCCACGTGGGTCGTGTGCACTCGGCTTCATCTGGATCTTTGGATGACCGTTGATCGTCCAGGTCACCATAAATCACCTCAAACACAGCTAATTCCCTTAGATACTGGATGCCTTTCTCCATAGTTGTCCATTTTCCTGGGTGATATGTAACATCTTCTTTAAAGGGATACCTTTCCTTCACTCCAGACAGGAGTCGCCTCCAGAGGCTGAGGGCTTGTGGCTTTTTTCCTATTGCTTTGTCAACACCCCCTTCACCATAAAGGGATCCCAATTGTTTGGCTTCTTTTCCCTCTAGTTCCAGGCTACTGGCCCCATTATCCCAGCATCGGAGCAGCCAGGTGACAATGTGCTCACCTGAAAAACGGCTATAATCTTTTCGCATATCTCGCAACTCGCTTAAGGACAGGGATCGGGTGGTCTCTATTTCATTTATTACTTCTCCCTCCTCTCCCCGCGATGGCCCTGGTTCTTCATCATCCCGTTCTAAACGAGTTGATGTCCGCTTCCAATATTTCGTCTTGGGTATGGAGGCAACTGATACTGGTACAGGTTTATTTTCTGAGCCAGCTCCGGTACTTGTTGTGGGGGTTTGAGTGGCTGCAGTGCCTGTCGTCAGGGCTGGATTGTCTACAGTGCCAGTCACTTTGCATTTCAATCCAGAGACCTTCTCTTCCCCTTGGGGGCACTGAATGCTGTTGGGCAGGGCTCGGTATGCATGGGCCAGACCCCAGCACATTGCAGTTATCTGTGTCTCTCTGGAGTTCCCAGCACAACAACATACTTTCTCCAAATATTCTACTAGTTTTTTAGGATTCTGCACTTGTTCGGGGGTGAAACTCCAAAACACTGGGGGTGCCCACTGCCCTAGGTATTTGCCCATGCTATCCCACATGCCCTGCCACTCGTAACTATCAAGCCTCGGGGCAGATTTCTGGGTGATATTCTTAAGTTGCTTAGTCAGAACCAAAACAACCTGCCCAAAAACTAACAATAAGTGCACCTTAACCACCCAAGGATGGTCAAGATACAAAGACGTTGTTGTAACAAAGGCACAGGCATCATAGAACAAAGTTGCAAAGGTACAACTCTGTATTTCCTCCATATAAAATCTCTCAGAGGAGGAGGCATAATTTCTAATTGCCTCAACAAGGTGGTATCCGAAGTACAGTAACGGTTTCAGCAAAAACCCCAAATACCAGAAAAAGCTGAAAACGAGTGTTTGTATAACAGATCTTGTAGGCAAAACATTACTAATCACAGCAGAACACAGCAGACTCAACAAACCAACACCGATCTTTAACACCAACTGCAAGAAGGACAACATGGTGCTGTGACCAGCAGCTGTTGTTATCTCCAACCCTTGAGCCCCACGTTGGGCGCCAAAAAGACTGTCGTGGTTTAGCCGGCAGCTCAGCCCCACACAGCCGCTCGCTCACTCCCCCACCGGTAGATGGGGGAGAGAATCACAAGGGTAACGCTCGTGGGTTGGGATAAGAACAGTTTAATAATTAAAATTAAAAGAAAACAACAGTAGAAATGCAATGTAAAGGAGAACAACGAGAGGCGCAAAGCCCCGGGGTGGGGGGGGGGAGAGGGGGAACGAACCGCCGGAACAAACTGCCCGCGCCGCAGCCGCTCGCCGCCCGCCGACCCGACGCCGCGCCGCCTCCGCGCTGGCGCTGCAACTGCCCCCCCCTCAATATATTGGTCAGGGTGTCACGTGGTATGGAATGAACCTGCCATTGGCCAGTCGGGGTCAGCCGTCCCCACCATGGCCCTGCCCCTCCCAGCCCCCCCCGCCACGCGGCAGAGCGCGGGAAGCTGGAAAGGTAGCCGACCCCCACAGTGAGGAGAATTAACCCCTTCTCAGCCAAAACCAGCACATGAGCTCATCTGCACCAGCGAGGAGGGGCTCTTGGAGATGTGGAGGGCAAAGGCTCGATGTGGAGCATGAAGGGGACGTGTGAGGTGGGTCCGTGTGGGTCTCTGGGACACGTGCTCAGCAACGGCAGTGCCCGTGGGGCAGCAGCCTTGCGTGTTTCGTGGAGGAGCTGCTGGTGGTGCCCCCGTGCAGGGGCTGAAGAGGAAGGAGCTGCCTGTGTCCTCTGGAGGTTTCGCTGGGGGCTGGAGCTCTACAGAAGCAGGAGAGGGGCCATGGGCAGCGGCTCCTGCCGACACAGCGAGGGCAGCCGCTCGTGCAGGATGGTGGAAACGGCCTCCTGCCTCCCCACTGGGCAAGAGCCAGGTCTGAGGCAGAGCGGTCGTGGGGCACACAGGCAGAAGGGAAAGCAGCAGCATCACCTCCTTCTGAACCGTCAGCTGATGTTGATTGACAAGGTCACGCACTTGTCCTACCATCACAGATTTCCTTCTAATCTTTCGAGTTTTATTTCAAAAGTACCGGGACCTCCCTGGGCGGCTCCCAAAGGCGTCCATGTCTGCCAGCTTCAGTGGTAGGACCCAGTTCAGGATGTCCCTCTAGAGCAGGACTAGGATGATGATGGCGATCTCCAGGAAGGCAAGGAACAGAAAAAGTGTCCTGTGGGACAGGAGAGGGGTCAGGCAGAGCCGGGGCAAATTTGTCTCAGCTCTTTCCAACCACCCAGCGTGAACGCCACCGTGGGACCTTTCCCCATGCTGGGCGCAACACTGCCCCTGCTCAGGACTGGAGTGAGGGGCCCAGGCATCTCTCTCGGCTCTAATGAACGTCTCCCTCGTGGGCCGCCAAATCCCTCCCTGTGTGCCCCCCCACTAGGAAGAGAATAAATACTGCAACGTTCCATCCCAGGCAAGTTCCCGAGATGCATAATGCCCTTGGCCCACTGGCACGAGCATCCCACTGCCCATGGAAGAGCCCCGGCACCCCAAGCCTCCAGGGCAACTCACCGCAGCCAAGAGGTGATCTGATGCCTCCTTGACACCCGCCGCTCCTCCTACAGGCCAAGGCACACAGAGAGATGTGTTAGGGTGTGCGAGGCGGCCGAGGCTTGGGGGCTCAGATCCCCTCCCTTGTCCTCCTTAAGATGAGTGCTCCCCCGTGCCCTGGGCACTGTGCAGACCCTTCCCTCCCCAAGGCCCACAGCGGGGTTGTCTGTCCTACCAGCCGCACAGCCACCATCTCCTGCATCAGCGACTCCCCTGTGCCCTCTGCCTGTGCTGTCTTCCTCCTGCTACAGACACCGTGGGGTTCAGGGCTGTGAGAAGAGACCTCGGCCGGCATGGTGACCCCCCCGGGTGGCCGCTAGGGTGCTGCCCAGCCTCTGCTGGGGCTGGCACCGGGCACCCTAGCAAGCCCTTACTGCATGGACCCACCTCCCCACCCTGTCCCACCCCAGGCCTTATGGGCATGGAGGAGAGCCTGGGAGCTGCCCAGAGTTGTGCAGAGCTGCTTCCAGAAGTCCTGAGTTGCTCAGAGGGTTTTTGAGGTGCTCAGGAGAAGACAAAGGGATCTCCAGAGCAGGCGGGAGGAGCGGACAGGAGCCAGAAAGATGTCTGCAGTGGCAGACACCTGCCCAAAGCTGCTCAGCACCCTCCACCCCGCTGCCCCAGGTTTCACTCAGGGCCCCGTTGCCACTCACAAAGCTGTTGGGTCTCGGAGGCATTCCCATCTCTCTTGGAGGTGCTGGAGCTTGTTCCTGAGCAGCTGGACAAGCAGAGGATGTGGTGAGGAGTCTGTGCCATGCCCACTCTGAGGGGCCTTCCCCCCACAAGCATGTGACCCCCCGTCCCTCCTGTCCTCAGTACCTTAATGACCTCAACCTGCTCCTTAACAGCTGTAACCAGTTCTGCGCACTGACGCCACTGCAAAGCAAGCGGGACACACTGCAGGGAGCCATGGTGTGAAAGGGCACCCCCAGTCAGTCCCCAGGGCACTGGGAGGTGAGGGCAGGGCCAGGGCGTGCTGGGAGGGAAGAGGGAACAGGAACGTCTGTCTCCAGGAGGGGCAGGGGGTGGAGGAGGCCCCCCATGACACCAGCTGGGGCCCAGTGCCAGAGTATCCAGCAACCCCCTCCAGCCCATGCCTGGCAGGCCGTTACACGCGGCTTCCCCTGACACACAAGGGAGGGTCACTCATCCCACCCCCTTCCCAAAGCCATGCTGCTGTGCCTGCCGACCCACATCAGGCTCCCCTCTGCAGCACAGCCACAGCCAGGAGCCTGGGGGACGTCCAGAGGCCCAAGCCCTCCATCACGGATGCCCTATCCCGGAGTAAATCTCCTCCCCAGCCACACCACTGACTGTGGCTGCTGGGCTGCGTGGACCCAGCACTGGCACCCCGTTCCCTGACCCTTTCAGCACACGCCTCCTTTTCCCCTCTACCTTCTGCGCCACTTGCAGGCTCGCGGCTGCTTCCATCATTGCCACTTGGACGTGGGCCTGCAGGAGAGGAGGGGAAGAGGAGCTGCCATCAGGGCACCCGGGCACTGCCACGAGTGCACGGCCCTTGGCATTATCCCCTCCCAGACCCCCTCGGGCTCTGCCTTTGCCCTCGCGTCCCCTTTCCTTCCCCGGCCCTGCAGGCGCGAGGGGCAGGCAGAGGGAGGGACCCCCAGGCCCAGCTCTGGGCACGCTCCACATCTGGACATGGTCCCGAGCAGGTGGCTCTCGCTGACCCTGCTTCAGCAGGGCCATTGGACAAGGCCAGATGATCTCCAGAGGCCCCTTCCAGCCTCAACCAGCCTGTGATTCTGTGAGCTGACCTTCATCTGGGCCACCAGCCCCTCCAGCCGCTGCAGCTCCTGGCAGTTGTTCTCGAAACACTGCGCCACAGCACGGTTCTGGAAGAGGAGCCGGACACAGGCACTCAGCCCCTGGCACAGCCACAGGAGCCGCAGCTGGGGCCAGGGCAGAGGAGGGGACACTGACCTTCTGGCTGAGCTCCTGCATGGTTTCCTGCAGCTCCTGCTGCTTCTTCCCCTGCGTGGGGAAAGGAAGGGTCAGGGGCTCAGCGCTCGCAGCTGCAGCCCCTGGGGACAAGGGCAGCACTGCACACCTACCAGGCACTGCAGCAGCTCCTTGTGCCTTTTGGTCTCGGCAGAACAGCGCACCAGGCGCTCCCGGAGCTTGCGGAGCTCTTCCTTAGCCACTTCGGTCTGCATGGCTGCACCTGCGCGTCGGGAGGCAGCAGGGTGTGAGGGGCAGAGCCACGTGCCCTATCGGCAGGGACAGTGGCAGGGATGCTGCCCTACCCAGACACACAATCGTACACGGACACGCGGGTGCGCTTAGAGGAATGCACCCCCCGCACAGCTGAGCACAGCCACGCCACCCTGCTCACCTGTAGCTGTGCCCAGCACCGTGGGTGCTGCCACAGGTGCAGTCGTACGCGCGTGGGCACAGCCACGCACGACCTTGTGCTCCCCAGGCACAGGAGTACCCACGCTCTCTCACGCACCGGACATGGCCACACACATGCACAGTCGGGGCTGCCGAGGGCTGGCATGGGAGCCTCCCCCAGAGAGGGGCACCGTCGGCCGTCTGCACACTCCCACCTGCACCCCCCACCCCAAGCAGCGGTCCTGTGCACGCGTGCGCACTAGTTCTGTGCCCGGCTCGGCCTGCGCCAGCTGTGTGCTGAGCACGTGGCAGGAGGTGGTGGAGGGCATCAGGGACCGCTGAGGAGAGAAGGAGCTTCCCCTGGCCTGCTTTGCTGGGTGCCCGTGGGCCCCTCCTGCTGGCAGGGCTGCCCTGCCCTGGGGCCTCTGCGACACCTCCAGTGTCACCGTCCTGCCCTGTGAGGTCTCAACACACCTGCCCCGGCACCCCTTTCCTTTGGCTTCCCACGCACCCCAGCAGCACAGGCGTCCTCCTCGCCTGCCCTGCTACGGACCAGGCTTGCTGCCTTCCCCCATTGCTCACAGCCGCTGGCTGTGGGGACCACGGGGATGCTCTGCCCTCACCCTCCACTCCTGCGTCGGGAGCCTTCCACTGCACGGCAGACACAGGACAGCACCTTGGCGAGGACCCTCCAAACTCCTGCCCAGCAGCACTGAGCTTCTGCTCCAGATGCTCCTCAGCCCCCGGGAGCAGCCCTCTTTATACCCGCTCGGGCACCTGTGTCACAGGCGCACGGTGACACTGATGGCCACAGCTGCCCACTGTGACACGGCCGTCACCTCCCTGGGGCTGGCACCAGGACTGACGTGGGGCCCAGCCTTCCCAGTTACCGGGGAAACAGGGCACCACTCTCAGCACCCACTTATCGCTGGCAGAGCAGACGCTCTGGGGCCTGACTGAGGCGCCAGCAGAGATTCTGTGCAGAGCTGCTCACAACTTGCAAGCAGCGAGGAGCAACTGCAGCTTATTAGGTGAGGAGCGGCTCCTGGTGTTCAAGCGCTGTGGCTTCAAACCCTGCACAAACGGCTGCCCTCGCTGTGTCGGCAGGAGCCGCTGCCCGTGGCCCCTCTCCTGCTTCTGTACAGCTCCAGCCCCCAGCACAACTTCCAGTAGGACGCAGGCAGCTCCTTCCTCTTCAGCGCCCACCCAGGAACACCACCAGCAGCTCCTCCACGAAACACACAAGGCTGCTGCCCCACGGGCACTGCCGCTGCTGAGCACGTGTCCCAGAGACCCACACGGACCCACCTCGTGCTGGCCGCTCCAGACCCATGCTCACTGCGAACACGCAGCACTTCCCTCTCCCTTTCCCAGGTCCCTTTCTGTGATCTTTTCCTGTGCTACCAACCCTGTTCTGATGGAAAATACCAACCCCCGGCATGGCCCTCCTGCATTTTGGGGGCAAGAAATCACTCCTCCCAACATCCTCCTCTGTTTTTTGGTGGTGGAGTCAGAATCAACCTAGAATGACTCACAAAGAGACCGGAGATGGAAAGAGCAAAGGGGACCCTCCCATTGACCTTTACATACAGAGTGATTAGAAGTAAGACACATAATAATGTGCGAGCTAATAAAAGCACAACTGGATGAAGCACTAGATTCAAAGTTCCTGTTGCTCTCGGTGACCACCAAGTAAGGTATCCCACCCATGATGTTCTCCATCCTTTTTCACTCTTTCCGGAACATGGTGCATTTCTTTTGCATCATCATAATGAACTGTAATCGGGCTTCTTTGTCCACTGTCTTGAACTTGTTTCAGCTTTAGTGGGGCACTAAAGGAAGCTTCTGGCCAACGGAACCTGGTCCTGATGGGTGACTTCCACTACGCAGACATCTGCTGGAAGAACAAGACAGCAGCTCGCATGTCATCCACCAAATTTCTGGAATGGATAGAGGGCTGTTTCCTGATACAAATGTTAGATGTGCCAACCAGGAATGAGGTACTGCTGGTCTTGTTATTCACAAACCGAGAAAACCTGCTCTGTAGGATCTCGGTTAGTGAGAGCCTTGGCTGCAGGGACCACAATATTGTGGAGTTCGGGGTCCTGCTGAGCGTGCTGAAGGTCAGCTCTAAGACAAGGGTTCTGGATCTTAGAAGAGCAAACCTCAGTGCACTCAGGGCTCAGCTGGGAGGGATTCGGTGGGAGGCTTCCATGGAATACAAAGGAGCTAGCGAGAGCTGGGAATTCTTCAAGAACTTTCTATTGGAAGCACAAAACCTGTTTATCCCCTACAAAGGAAAGGGAAGTCAGCGGAGCAAGAGGCCCCCTTGGCTCAACCATGACCTCCTGGGTCTTCTCAAATCCAAAAGGGAAGCACACCAGAGATGGAGAAGTGGAGGATTATCCGTCGAGAGCTACAAGAGCATTGCCAGAGTGTGCAGAGATGCAGTTAGAAAAGCAAAAGCCCAGCTCGAATTGAAACTGGCTGTAGATGTGAAAAATAACAAGAAAGGTTTCTTCAGGGGTGTCAACCATAAGCAGAAAAAGAAGGAAAACATACGACGAGACAAGATGACCTCCAGCGGTCCATTCAAACTGCTGAGCCCCAGTGACGTGCAGAAAGTAGACTCCACAATCTGTAGGATTGCAAAGCAGGTATGTTTATTCAGCGCTGGGCAGCACGGGGGGTAGTCCCACCCAAGTCATGCGCGCCCCCGTGATAGTTTGTCTTGCATTTATACAGTAAAGCATTACAGATACCCAAGATTTCCCAATACGCCTATACATATGCATGACATTTCCTCACTTCGTATTAATATTAGCCAAAAAAAGTTATTGCCGTAGATCTTTCCCAACTGCGCTTGCGCAGTGCCTCCTCGTGGTGGTCGTCGGGGCACGTAAAGATGAAGGCTGACGGCTCCTCTTCATCACCGCTAGTAACCTTTTGGTTTTGCGCAGACTCAGTCACCTCTTGACACTTGTCCAAACTGCAAAGTAGGTTTTAGCTGGTTCTTGAGACAGTTTTCTATCCTTATCAGGAATTGCTCCTTCGCTGGTGGATTCCAGGCCTCCTTGCTAATTATTTTACACAGCGGCTAGAAAAGCGTTCCGCAACAATTACCTTTCAGCTGGATAAGCATTCAGCGATGGAACAGTTAACTTTTGGTTTTGCATCTTAAAAGCCCCTTCGAACCGCTGAGCCCCAGCCTGCGCAGCTCTGGGACGTGGGCAGAGGAGGGGACACCAGCCTTACTGCTGAGCATCTGCAGGGCATCGTGCGTGCCCTGATGGTTCTCCTCCTGCATGCGGAAAGGAGAGCAGGGGCTCAGGGTCTGCAGAAACACCTCTTGGTCACCTGCAAGCGCTCCTCTCAGCCAGGAGCAGCCACCAGGCACCCGGGCACTCTCACGAGTGCACTCCCCTCCGCATTATGGCCCACACAGCTCCCCTCGGGCACTGCCTTCTCCCTCGTGCCCCCTCTCTTCTCCGGCCTCGCAGGCACCGGCCGGGGGGCGCCAGGCAGGGGCACCCTCAGGCCTAACTCTGCACACGGCCCACATCTGACCACCCTCTGCACCCAACACCCCCAGCGAGCACCACCTACCCACCCCTGCTCAACCACCCTCCTATAGGGTGCAGCAGCCAATCAGCGCCCTCCGGCCTTCTGCTCTACCAACGAGCAAGCAGCTCCTGCTGCAAGGGGCGTGGCCGCTCACACACCCATCATGGCTCCTCACAGCCGGCCCCGCCCCGTCGGCAGTGCTCCCGGGCCCCGAAGCGGCGGCAGTCACGCCGGCCTCGCCCCCTCCTGGCTGCCCTCCCCCACGCCCCCCTCTGCTGCATTTGAGCCCTGCTCAGGCTCCTTTGCACGCCTTTCTGCCTTTGCTCGCTGGCGGGAGAGCAAACCTCTGCTACAGCACCGCTCTCGGGCCGAAACGGGAACCATCTCCAGCAGGAACCACTGGAAGGAGCAAACCGGCCTTGCCGGTGCTCGGTGCAACCGGCTGGATTTAGTTTTCCCTGTGAATTGTCCCCAGCTGCCTTGCTATGTTCTTCTGTGGTGTCACCACTCCCGGGTGGGGAGGCAACAAGTCCCCACCCTCAGCCTCCCCCCTGTTTGGTGGGAACAGCTCCCCACCATCGCCCTCCGCCCAGACTGTGGCAGGCAGAATAACTCCCTCCCATTGCCCAAATCCCTCGAAAATGCCCCCCAGCCACACCTGACCCCAAGTAGGCTGACTTGCCCAGCATCATGAGTGTGGGGCCTGGCCAGGGACCGGGCCAGGGGGGTTCTGGAGGAAGCAGGACCTTGAGGGGACTAGGTACCTGGGGTACCTGAAAGGAGCGGGCTTTCTGGGGGCAACTGGCGGGATCGGGAGGGTCTGGGTAGGGGGAACTGCGGGGGCTGGGGGTGTCTGGAGAGAACTGAGATGATGGGGTGCCTGCCGAGAAGTGAAGGCAATGGAGGGTGTGCAGGGGGGACCTGAGGAGAAGGAGGGAGGGACCGTGAGAGGAACTGAAGGGATTCGATGTGTCTGAAGAGGGGAGCTGAGGGGTCAGGGTCTGCGGGGGGGAACTGACGGGTGTGGGCTTTGACTGAAGCCTAGAGCATTACTAGGGGGAAGATGTGGATCTTCACGTCCCCCTTAGCGTGGGTCCCACGCGTACACCCCCTGGCAACAATAATCAGGGTGACACGGGAATGGCCACGCAGCTCCGCCCCGGTTGCGTCACAGGCATCCCACAAAGCCCGGCAAGTTGGTGCTCTCTGAGTGTGGCCTACATCTACACGCAGCCCAGCTCTAGGGGACACCGAGGGGGCTCAACCCCCTGCGGCTCTTCCCGAGTGACCTCCCCAGGGTGGCAGGCTGAAGCGTGGAGCACTTTGGCAGAAGGTGCCTTTGCTGCCTGCATACCTCTCGGAGAGCCGGGGGGGTGAGACAGACACCTGGAGGATGCTCTGCTGAATGTGGCTGGGTTAAAGAGCCCAACCTTCGGGTCGGGCTCTCTCCAAAGTGACTCAGAGAAGCAAGAAATTCTGCCAGCTCTCCCGTGGGACAATCTCCTTTGGGAAGGCCTGACAGTGCTCCTCGTGCTTGCTCCGGCGGACCATCTCACCAAAGTGTCAATTTTGGTGGTAAACAAGCTACTTAAGGAGCGAATCCCACCCCCTTTACCTGGCAGGAGGCGCCACAGCTTCCTGAAGCAGAGCCAGAGACTCTGCCATAAGAGCGCTTTTTTGCCAAGGAACGCACGCTGTGGAGCCCTCCCGCCCCGGGGCCTGTGGGCACCCATCTCTTTTCCCCCAGCCCTTTCAGCACTCCCTCATTTTCCTGCTTAACCTCCTGCAGCCAGGACACCATGCGGGCACAGTGCTTTTCCACCTGCAAAACAACCGGCGTATCACCCTCGTCCCTCTCGATGCCTCTCGCTCTCTGCGCCTCATTTTCACCGGAGGCAGGCTCCAAAGTTCACAGTGTCCAAGAACTGCTCCCACACAAAAGGTGCCAGCACTGAAAGCTATTGCTGGGCCTCAGCAGCCCTTGGCAGCCCTTTCACAGCCGCACCAGCAGTGGGGCTCTGCGCCTGCCTAGCCTCCCAAAACTCCAAGCGTTCTCTCCCTCTCTGGCTCTCATTTTCACCAGAGACCATGGGTGTGTGCACGTGCACGGACGGCCACACCGCGTGGGCTCCAGCACAGGGCTCAAGCATCCATCCCCAACGGGATCCAGCATCCAGCCCCGAGGCGGAACCACAGCCCAGGAAGGGGAAACATAAAGAGCAGCCCTCTGCTCTAGCCCCCGCAGGCACTGGGCTTGCGGGCTCCCAAGAGCAATGGGGTCTCCCTCTTGCTCAGAGCGCAGCTGCGGCACGCGGGGGGACAGCAGGAGGAAGGGGTGGGGGCAGGGGGCAGGCAGGCAGTGACCCACGTGCTTCAGCTGCACCCTTGGAGCGGCTGCGTGCAGCGGCGCCGCGTTCAGGGCTTGGCAGGTCGGGTGGCTCCAGCCTCCACGCGACAGGGCCTTTGCCCTCGGAGGGCAAACCTGCGAGCGGCTGGAGAAGCTGGCAGGGAGCAGCCGGGGCCGTGCCAGGACATTGCGTTTTGCACACCGGGCAAACGAATGCGCTTTTTGGGATAACAATCCCACGGTGGCGCTGAGCACCCTCCTCTCAGACCAGGCACGCTTTCGGCCCTTTTGAGTGAGTTTCTGAGCCCCTTTGTGCCCTGCGCGGCTGCCTGCAGCCTCCCTTTGCAGGTGCCGGCCATGGAAGTCCTTGCCTTGCGCAGGAGCTGAATTGGACCGAAGCGTGCTTGTCTGTGAAGACTGGCAACTTTATTTCCAGAACTAAGTCACCTTCAGCGTTTGCGGGCACTCGAGGAGCACGGGCAGGACAGAGCAGGCCTTAGACACGGAGGCGGCCGTTGCAGCAGCAGGCGTTGCCCCAGGGGGAAATGGTCGTGGTACACCGCAGCCTGCGCTGCGTGCTCTTCGTGCTGCTGCTCAAGCCCTTTTTCCCCTCAGGACCTGCAGGAGCTCCTGCAGCACATTAAAGAATTCCACCAGCTTCTGGCGTGGAAACGGGCAGGGCGTAAACCTGCCCGGTTGCGTTGGTGTTGGCCTCGGCCTCTGAAAGGGGGTTGAGGTGAAGCCTGGCCGCGACGCTGGAGTAGCCGTTACTGCTGGGCGCAGGCCCATCTGCACCGAGATCCAGTCGTAAAAGTGCTGAGTGGAGGTGTAGACTCCGGGCTGTTTTGCTCTGGCACAGCCTTTCCCCCAGCTCGTCACTCCGACAAGCCAGAAGTAGTCCGCGTTGTTGTCTTTGCAGACGAGAGGACCACCGCTGTCACCCTGCAGCGGAGGATTAAGAGCGGCTTAGGGTGGTGTTGGGTGGCCTCTGCCAGCACTGTGGCTGTCTCCTCCTGTCTCTCAGCACCTGCCGGAGCTGTATTCAGCGCAGAGCACGGCTCTGCTGAGGCGCTGGAGCCTAGAGAAGCTTTTCTAGGAAGGGGCGATGGGCCTGCAAGGCAGGGCTCTCATCTCATCTCTCCACTCTGATGCTGGGTATGTGGCAGGCGGCTGTTGCAGGACCGGGATCTGCCAAGAGCATTGGCTGGGCTTTCTGGGCAGAGTCGCAGGCCTCCGGGACAAGGGGGGCACTGGGCAGGGACGTGCAGCTGGGGAAGGGGAGGTGAGCGCCAGCCCCAAGAGCGGTGGGAGGGTGACCTGGCAAGCAACGCGCACGCCAGGGTACGCCTGGGCGGTGGTGCCAGGGCTGCCTGTGCTGCTGGGGCTTGACTTGTAGCGCGCTCCCACCTGGCAGGTGTCGATGCCACCCTGCGCATAGCCGGCACACAAGTTGTGGCTGTGGATGGCCCCTCTATACCACCAGCTGCTGTTGCAGAGGTTGACGTCAATGAGGTGGACCTTGGCCTCCTGCAGGACATCAGTCGAGCCTCCAGCTGTGAGCACAGAAAGGAATTAAGACCCAGCAGCTGGCTGCCAGTTCTCCCCCCCTCTCGGGGTGAACCCCTTCCCTAGGGCTTGGCTTTGCATCCTGAGAGGCATCGTACCGCTGTGTCCCTTCGGTCTTGCTTTGGGTAAAGGGTCAGGCCCGCCTCTCTCTAGGCGTACGTCCCCACAGCCTGACTCCGGCTTTCGCCTCTGCTGCCCGGAAGCCCAAGCCCAGTCTCCCCAGCGTGCCAAGCCTGCCCTCAGGACACGAGTACTCGTTGGGAACTCACATCTTGCAGTCGTGGAACCCCAACCACTGATGTAGCAGGCTGTCATCTCTGACACTCTCAGCGAGGCGTCAGGCACGCAGGCAAGCTGTATGTAG
This sequence comes from Phalacrocorax carbo, assembly GCF_963921805.1. Lineage (NCBI taxonomy): Eukaryota > Metazoa > Chordata > Aves > Suliformes > Phalacrocoracidae > Phalacrocorax > Phalacrocorax carbo. The sequence goes on from NC_087539.1 coordinate 4,121,371, forward strand.
GAGCTGCACTGGACAGGCTGGTCCAATTCCAGCAACGCAATGTCGTTCCTCTCCGAGATACTAGTGTAGTGTTCGTGAGCCAGGAGCCGCTTAATATTGCGCACTTGGGCCTCGGGGCCCAGCTGAGTCAACCGAGTGGCCCCGATCACCACGCGCCACATGGTGATGTGCCTGGAAGGCAGATGGAGAGAGAGGTGAGGGGAGCAGAGCCACGTGCTGCAGCAGTCCAGCAGCTCCCTGCCTTCTGCTTGCCCGGGGAGAGCGGGAAGCAGCGCTACGGAGGGTGCGACTGCCCTAGCACGCCTTAGGCTGCAGGAACGTCGAGCTGGAGGCTGCTAGGAAGCAGCGGCACGAGCCCAGCCTTGTCCTGAGCAGTGTCTCAGGAGGGCTCTGCAGTGCCCAGGCACTGGGCGTACTGCAAGGAAGCGGGGTGGGAGTAGCACGTGGTGCTGCGGATGTGGTACCTGCCGGTGGTGTGGGGATGTCCCCCTTGCCTGGTCCTCCTTACCTAGCCTTGATGAAGCAGTGGGCTGCTGTGAGGACCCACTGTGGGCTGATGAGGGACCCTCCGCATATATGCCCCGTGCCTGTTTTCCCAGGATCCTGGATGCTGACGATCCAGGGCCAGGCCCCTGGCTGGGCATCTGTGCCGCCCACGACGCGCAACGTGCCGTAGTGAGAAGCCATGGGCCGGAGCCCGCAGGTCCCTCTGTAACCAGAAACTCCTTACTGTCCCGCTGGCTGGCTGGCTGGCTGCTGTTGAGGCTGAATGTCAGCCGTCTTCCCTCCCACAAGGCGCTGCATGGCCAGCAGGGCCAGGGAACGCCGTGGGGCGTGAGTCCGTCCGCCCCAGTTCCCGTTGTAGCCCTGTAGGCGAGTTGTGCCAGCAGCCTGGGTGCCGGCGAGGAAAGGAGGCTCCCACATAGGGCTCGGGAAGCTGTGGGGCGGTCACAGAGGACAAGCGGGCACCCTCCGGTGAACGCCCTAAGGGGTGCCCCAGCTCCCTCCCCGAGCCTCGGGCCACTTACCCACAGTTGTCCCATGTGCCGTACACAGGCCAGCACACGGCCAGCAGGACCAGGACGGCCAGCAAAGTCATTGCCGACAGCGTCACGTGGCAGCTGCAAGACCGGAGGGCTCGTCGCGACCAGTGCAGCAGGCGACGTAGTGCCCGCAGTGCTCGCGCTGCCTGCGGAGCCCTCGGCCCTGGGGCTGATGTCACAGAGTCGCTGGTTCCGGGCACTGGGCGTGGTGGGCTCTCGGGGAGGCGGGGGGAGTCATGGCGGGTTCAGAGCAGGGGGGGATGCAGAACCTGGGATTGGACACCCCCGACAGGGCCCCGTGGAACGCTCTGCTTGCAGGGTGAGGGTGTGCAGGCCCCCCCGTGGCAGGCAGCAGCGCCTGGCTCCGAGCACTGCCTGCTAAAAGCTAGCAGGAAAAACCCACTGGGGCTCTGCGCCTGCCTAGCCTCCCAAACACCCGAACTCTCTCTCCGCCTCTGCGCCTCATTTTCACCGGAGGCAGGCTCCAAAGTTCACAATGTCCAAGAACTGCTCCCACACAAAAGGTGCCAGCACTGAAAGCTATTGCTGGGCCTCAGCAGCCCTTGGCAGCCCTTTCACAGCCGCACCAGCAGTGGGGCTCTGCGCCTGCCTAGCCTCCCAAAACTCCACGCGTTCTCTCCCTCTCTGGCTCTCATTTTCACCAGAGACCATGGGTGTGTGCACCGGCTACAAGATTGCTAGGATGAGACCCGTGGGAGCAACCAGCAACCAACTGGAACGGGGTCGCTCTCTTGCTCAGAGCGCAGTGTTTTCCTTGACGCCGAAGAAAGTAGTTGCCATTTTGAGATGCATCCCAACAAAACCTCTGAAACTGTACCGGTGTGTATTGGGAACGGATGTGCTTGGGTGAGAACCCTTTGTGAGGGTATATTTCTCAGCAATGTTACTGCAGATATAAGCAATCACTCAAATAGCTGTATCCGTGATTTTGCCAAAATTCTGGCATGCGCTTTAACTATTCAGCTCCTGTCAGGTCTCAGCATTTACTACGGTCTAACTGGACATGGTACCAAGATTTGTTCCCTACACCCATTGGAACAAACCTTATGTTGGTAAGAAAGCAATTGCAGCATGGTCATCTCCACTGATTCACAGAATCACAGAATCCCAGGTTGGAAGGGACCTCAGGGATCATCTAGTCCAACCTTTCTAGGAAGAGCGCAGTCTAGATAAGACGGCCCAGCACCCTGCCCAGACAACTCTTGAAGGTGCCCAACGAGGCCGAGTCAGCCACTTCCCTGGGGAGATTACTCCAATGGTGACTGTCCTCACTGTGAAACACTTCCCTCTCGTGTCCAATCGGCATCTCCCCAAGAGCAACTTGTGTCCATCCCCCTTGCCCTCTCCATGGGACTCCGTGTGAAAAGGGAGTCTCCGTCTTCTTTGTTGCTACCCCTTAAGTACTGGTACGTGGTGATGAGATCCCCTCTGAGCCTCCTTTTCTCAAGGCTGAACAAACCCAGCTCTCCCAGCCTATCCTTGTATGGCAGCTGCCCAGTCCTGTGATCATCCTGGTGGCCCTTCTCTGGGCCCCTTCCAGCCTGGCCACATCCTTTTTGTACAGCGGGGACCAGAACTGCACACAGTGCTCCAGGTGTGGCCTGACCAGCGCTGAGCAGAGCGGGATAATGACTTCTTTCTCTCTGCTGGCGATGCCCTTTTTGATGCAGCCCAGCATCCCGTTGGCCTTCTTGGCCGCAGCAGCCACTGTTCCCTCATGTTGAGGCTCCCGTCCACCAGGACCCCCAGGGCCCTTTCCACAGAGCTGCCCTCCAGCCAGGTGGATCCCAGCCGCACTCCCGGATTATGTTTTCCCAGGTGCATGACCTTACACTCCTCCTTGTTGAACTTCATAAGGTTCCTGCTGGACCACTCTTCCAGCCTACCCAGACCTCCCTGCAGAGCAGCTCTCCCTTCTGGAGCGTCTACTTCCCCACTCAACTTGGTGTCATCCGCAAACTTCATCAGGCTACACTGGATCCCGTTATCCAGATCACTCAGGAAGATATTGAATAACATTGGGCCCAATATCGATCCCTGGGGGGCCCCACTAGTGGCAGGTCACCACTTGGAAAAGGAGCTATTTACCAGCACCCTTTGGGTGCGGCCTGTCAGCCAGGTCCCCACCCACTGCACAGACCCCTTGTCTGGGCCTTAACGCTTTAATTTCTCCAGGAGGAGACTGTGGGGGACCGTATCAAACGCCTTGGAGAAGTCCAGGCAGACAATGTCCACTGCCTGCCCCACGTCAACCAGGCAAGTCACTCTGTCATAGAAGGCCACCAGGTTTGTCAAGCACGATCTGCCTTTAGCGAAGCCATGTTAACTTTTCCCAGTCAACGTGCTTCATTTGACTTGTGATGGCCCCCAGGAGGATTCATTCCATAACTTTCCCAGGGATTGAAGTAAGGCTGATGGGCCTATAGTAGCCTGGACCCTCCCGCGAGCCTTTCTTGTAGATAGGGGTAACATTTGCCTTCCTCCAGTCCTCTGGGACATCCCCCGTTCTCCACGACTTCTCAAAGATTACGGAGAGTGGCCTTGCGATGATGTCAGCCAGCTCTCTCAACACCCTTGGGTGGATGGGTCAGGGCCCATGGATTTGTAGGGGTCAAGCTCCTGTAGTAATGCATGTACTAACTATTCCTTCACTGTTGGTGGGTCGGTGTTTGGATCAACTGGCAATTTTGTTCCCAAAGCCTGGGACGCGGCAGTGCTGGTAAAGACAGAGGTGAAGAAATTGTTGAGGACCTCTGCCTTTTCTGCCTCATTGGTGATTGACTCTCCTTTGCCATTTAAGAGTGGGCCTATGTTTTCCTTCTTTTCCTGCTTATGGTTGACACCCCTGAAGAAACCTTTCTTGTTATTTTTCACATCTACAGCCAGTTTCAATTCGAGCTGGGCTTTTGCTTTTCTAACTGCATCTCTGCACACTCTGGCAATGCTCTTGTAGCTCTCGACGGATAATCCTCCACTTCTCCATCTCTGGTGTGCTTCCCTTTTGGATTTGAGAAGACCCAGGAGGTCATGGTTGAGCCAAGGGGGCCTCTTGCTCCGCTGACTTCCCTTTCCTTTGTAGGGGATAAACAGGTTTTGTGCTTCCAATAGAAAGTTCTTGAAGAATTCCCAGCTCTCGCTAGCTCCTTTGTATTCCATGGAAGCCTCCCACCGAATCCCTCCCAGCTGAGCCCTGAGTGCACTGAGGTTTGCTCTTCTAAGATCCAGAACCCTTGTCTTAGAGCTGACCTTCAGCACGCTCAGCAGGACCCCGAACTCCACAGTATTGTGGTCCCTGCAGCCAAGGCTCTCACTAACCGAGATACTACAGAGCAGGTTTTCTCGGTTTGTGAATAACAAGACCAGCAGTACCTCATTCCTGGTTGGCACATCTAACATTTGTATGCGTGTTTCGTGGAGGAGCTGGTGGTTGACGGAAAACCAGCGGGAGACAGGCACCATCCGATGATGATCATCAAGTCTCGTTTATTGGCAATTAGCAAATATCTTTTATACCGTTCGTAAATTAGCTCATACCTATTTGCAAAAGCATAGCTCATCCTTGGCTGGGAGGTAGATGCCAACTCCTCCCATGCTTAGCTCTTGTGTTCAGCCTTGCAATTAGCAGTTACTTGTTTCTCACACTCCTTTACCGGTCAACAGCAGCTGGGCTCACACTCCCTTGTAAAACACCAGCTGGCCTCACATTCTTCTGTTGACCAACAGCTAGGCCCAAGGTTGCTCTAACTCTGAGCCTGATTTTCTACTTCAATGCCCTCTTTCTGCTAGCCATTCCCGGGCTAGGCTCTCCCACAGGTGGTGGTGCCCCCGTGCAGGGGCTGAAGAGGAAGGAGCTGCCTGTGTCCTCTGGAGGTTTCGCTGGGGTCTGGAGCTCTACAGAAGCAGGAGAGGGGCCATGGGCAGCGGCTCCTGCCGACACAGCGAGGGCAGCCGCTCGTGCAGGATGTGTGTTTCTTAACACACAAGGCTGCTGCCCCACGGGCACTGCCGTTGCTGAGCACGTGTCCCAGAGACCCACGTGGACCCACCTCACACGTCCCCTTCATGCTCCACATCGAGCCTTTGCCCTCCACATCTCCAAGAGCCCCTCCTCGCTGGTGCAGATGAGCTCAGCAGAGCTCCTCTCCTCCTCGTTGGCTCCTCGGTCACTTGGAGGAGGATGTTCTCATCGACGCTCTGAGGGGCCTCCTGGACTACTTGTTGTCCCGCTGTGCTGCCCCTCCAGCAGGGCTCTCTGAAGCCCCCCATGAGGACCCGGTTCCTGTGGACATGGGGCTGCTCCAACCTGTCTGTCGATGGCCTGACCCGCTTGTTCTCCCTGCTCAGGCAGCCTGTGGCTGGCACCCTCTACAACGTCACCCTTCCCTGTCTGCTCGTTCATCCTCGCCCAGGATCGCTCACTTGGCTCAGCCAGCGTTCAGCGCCCCACCGAAGGACAGGGAGGCTGTGACTGAGGACACGATTTGCTCTATCAACCTACTACGGTTGCAGCAGGTGAGCCTCTCAACGTCCTGTTGTGGCCTCGTTGTCCACCATGAGTGCGCCAGGCTCGAATGGGTGTTCAGGATGGAGTTGTAGGGCAACACCACGGCTGTGGAGGCCTGCAGGACTCGGCAGATGGAAAACTCCAGCCTGGACATCTTGCTGTCCTTGAGGCAGAGGGCCTCCATGAGCGGGGAGGTAAAGCTGGAGCTGGTGCCACCCCCAAAGCTGTGGAAGACCAGGAATCCCTGCAGCTTCGTGCACTGGTCAGTCTGGAAGAAGGGGAGAGAAAACAAGACAAGTCCATCAGTAATTCTGAATTTAAGCTGCTACCAAGTTGCCCAGGAAGGAAAATATTCACCCCAGGGTCCCAGGCCTTTGGGGACTCTTGTCTCGGGGACGCAGGCAGGGGCAGGCACCTGCCCGAGTGCCCCAGCTCTGCTTCCAGCCACGGCGCCCTGTGCATTGGCATGACCTGCCCTCAGGGAAAGGGGCCGCTTCCCGCAGGGACTGGGGGACAGCCGGCTCCTTCCTGCTCCAGGAGCTGCCCCTTGCAGTGCCTGTGCCCAGCACAACCCAAGGGGTCTGCTGTGGGGAAACGGAACCCACGGAGGGAGATGCACTCGTGCTGCGGGGGCAAAGATGGGGGCTCAGGCTCGGCTGGGGGCAGCCCCCCCCACTAACGCTGCTTGGAGCCTTTCAGCCCGCCACTGCCCCAGAGCTGAGAGCTGGGCTTCCCCAGGGTTCCCAGGTTCCCCAGTCCCCTCCAGCCAAGGCCTGCACCGGGACAGCGACAACTTCAGTCCCTTCACTGCAGGGATGCCCATCACCCCCTCCCAGTTCCAGTGCACCCCCAGTCCCCACAGAAAGAGGAATCCCCCTTTTCTCTGCCAGCCCTTGCACCACCCCACACAGTCCCAGCACCGCCATCACCCCCTGCTTGGGAAGAGTTTCCCCCATTGCAGACACTGCTGCTCGTGCCCAGGGCGCTGTGAGAGCGGCGGCTGCCCCTGCCATCGCTCCACACCGCCGTGAACCGCTCCCACCCGTGCTCCCATCGAGGGGCGCTCCCTTTCCGAAGGAGAGGGCGGCAGTAGGGTCCCACTGGCACCCCCCACTCCCTGCTCTGGGCAGGTTCCCCTCACAGCTCAGGGAGACTCCAGGGCACCCAGGGGGTCTGTGGGAGCCTGGCCCACACAGTGTACCCCAGAGGGGCAGGGAGCCTGGAGGGGAGACAGTCGGCGGTGGGAGCACGCAGCCTGCAAGCCCTGGCTAGGGGGCTGTCGTGGTTTAGCGGCAGCTCAGCCCCACACAGTCGCTCGCTCACTCCCCCACCGGTAGATGGGGGACAGAATCACAAGGGTAACGCTCGTGGGTTGGGATAAGAACAGTTTAACAATTAAAATTAAAAGAAAACAACAGTAGAAATGCAATGTAAAGGAGAACAACGAGAGGCGCAAAGCCCCGGGGTGGGGGGGGGGAGAGGGGGAACGAACCGCCGGAACAAACTGCCCGCGCCGCAGCCGCTCGCCGCCCGCCGACCCGACGCCGCGCCGCCTCCGCGCTGGCGCTGCAACTGCCCCCCCCTCAATATATTGGTCATGGTGTCACATGGTATGGAATGAACCTGCCATTGGCCAGTCGGGGTCAGCCGTCCCCACCATGGCCCTGCCCCTCCCAGCCCCCCCCGCCACGCGGCAGAGCGCGGGAAGCTGGAAAGGTAGCCGACCCCCACAGTGAGGAGAATTAACCCCTTCTCAGCCAAAACCAGCACATGAGCTCATCTGCACCAGCGAGGAGGGGCTCTTGGAGATGTGGAGGGCAAAGGCTCGATGTGGAGCATGAAGGGGACGTGTGAGGTGGGTCCATGTGGGTCTCTGGGACGCGTGCTCAGCAACGGCAGTGCCCGTGAGGCAGCAGCCTTGTGTGTTTCTTGGAGGAGCTGCTGGTGGTGCCCCCGTGCAGGGGCTGAAGAGGAAGGAGCTGCCTGTGTCCTCTGGAGGTTTCGCTGGGGGCTGGAGCTCTACAGAAGCAGGAGAGGGGCCACGGGCAGCGGCTCCTGCCGACACAGCGAGGGCAGCCGCTCGTGCAGGATGGTGGAAACGGCCTCCTGCCTCCCCACTGGGCAAGAGCCAGGTCTGAGGCAGAGCGGTCGTGGGGCACACAGGCAGAAGGGAAAGCAGCAGCATCACCTCCTTCTGAACCGTCAGCTGATGTTGATTGACAAGGTCACGCACTTGTCCTACCATCACAGATTTCCTTCTAATCTTTCGAGTTTTATTTCAAAAGTACCGGGACCTCCCTGGGCGGCTCCCAAAGGCGTCCATGTCTGCCAGCTTCGGTGGTAGGACCCAGTTCAGGATGTCCCTCTAGAGCAGGACTAGGATGATGATGGCGATCTCCAGGAAGGCAAGGAACAGAAAAAGTGTCCTGTGGGACAGGAGAGGGGTCAGGCAGAGCTGGGGCAAATTTGTCTCAGCTCTTTCCAACCAGCCAGCGTGAACGCCACCGTTGGGACCTTTCCCCATGCTGGGCGCAACACTGCCCCTGCTCAGGACTGGAGTGAGGGGCCCAGGCATCTCTCTCGGCTCTAATGAACGTCTCCCTCGTGGGCCCCCAAATCCCTCCCTGTGTGCCCCCCCACTAGGAAGAGAACAAATACTGCAACGTTCCATCCCAGGCAAGTTCCCGAGATGCATAATGCCCTTGGCCCACTGGCACGAGCATCCCACTGCCCATGGAAGAGCCCCGGCACCCCAAGCCCCCAGGGCAACTCACCGCAGCCAAGAGGTGATCTGATGCCTCCTTGACACCCGCCGCTCCTCCTACAGGCCAAGGCACACAGAGAGATGTGTTAGGGTGTGCGAGGCGGCCGAGGCTTGGGGGCTCAGATCCCCTCCCTTGTCCTCCTTAAGATGAGTGCTCCCCCGTGCCCTGGGCACTGTGCAGACCCTTCCCTCCCCAAGGCCCACAGCGGGGTTGTCTGTCCTACCAGCCGCACAGCCACCATCTCCTGCATCAGCGACTCCCCTGTGCCCTCTGCCTGTGCTGTCTTCCTCCTGCTACAGACACCGTGGGGTTCAGGGCTGTGAGAAGAGACCTCGGCCGGCATGGTGACCCCCCCCGGGTGGCCGCTAGGGTGCTGCCCAGCCTCTGCTGGGGCTGGCACCGGGCACCCTAGCAAGCCCTTACTGCATGGACCCACCTCCCCACCCTGTCCCACCCCAGGCCTTATGGGCATGGAGGAGAGCCTGGGAGCTGCCCAGAGTTGTGCAGAGCTGCTTCCAGAAGTCCTGAGTTGCTCAGAGGGTTTTTGAGGTGCTCAGGAGAAGACAAAGGGATCTCCAGAGCAGGCAGGAGGAGCGGACAGGAGCCAGAAAGATGTCTGCAGTGGCAGACACCTGCCCAAAGCTGCTCAGCACCCTCCACCCCGCTGCCCCAGGTTTCACTCAGGGCCCCGTTGCCACTCACAAAGCTGTTGGGTCTCGGAGGCATTCCCATCTCTCCTGGAGGTGCTGGAGCTTGTTCCTGAGCAGCTGGACAAGCAGAGGATGTGGTGAGGAGTCTGTGCCATGCCCACTCTGAGGGGCCTTCCCCCCACAAGCATGTGACCCCCCCGTCCCTCCTGTCCTCAGTACCTTAATGACCTCAACCTGCTCCTTAACAGCTGTAACCAGTTCTGCGCACTGACGCCACTGCAAAGCAAGCGGGACACACTGCAGGGAGCCATGGTGTGAAAGGGCACCCCCAGTCAGTCCCCAGGGCACTGGGAGGTGAGGGCAGGGCCAGGGCGTGCTGGGAGGGAAGAGGGAACAGGAACGTCTGTCTCCAGGAGGGGCAGGGGGTGGAGGAGGCCCCCCATGACACCAGCTGGGGCCCAGTGCCAGAGTATCCAGCAACCCCCTCCAGCCCATGCCTGGCAGGCCGTTACACGCGGCTTCCCCTGACACACAAGGGAGGGTCACTCATCCCACCCCCTTCCCAAAGCCATGCTGCTGTGCCTGCCGACCCACATCAGGCTCCCCTCTGCAGCACAGCCACAGCCAGGAGCCTGGGGGACGTCCAGAGGCCCAAGCCCTCCATCACGGATGCCCTATCCCGGAGTAAATCTCCTCCCCAGCCACACCACTGACGGTGGCTGCTGGGCTGCGTGGACCCAGCACTGGCACCCCGTTCCCTGACCCTTTCAGCACACGCCTCCTTTTCCCCTCTACCTTCTGCGCCACTTGCAGGCTCGCGGCTGCTTCCATCATTGCCACTTGGACGTGGGCCTGCAGGAGAGGAGGGGAAGAGGAGCTGCCATCAGGGCACCCGGGCACTGCCACGAGTGCACTGCCCTTGGCATTATCCCCTCCCAGACCCCCTCGGGCTCTGCCTTTGCCCTCGCGTCCCCTTTCCTTCCCCGGCCCTGCAGGCGCGAGGGGCAGGCAGAGGGAGGGACCCCCAGGCCCAGCTCTGGGCACGCTCCACATCTGGACATGGTCCCGAGCAGGTGGCTCTCGCTGACCCTGCTTCAGCAGGGCCATTGGACAAGGCCAGATGATCTCCAGAGGCCCCTTCCAGCCTCAACCAGCCTGTGATTCTGTGAGCTGACCTTCATCTGGGCCACCAGCCCCTCCAGCCGCTGCAGCTCCTGGCAGTTGTTCTCGAAACACTGCGCCACAGCACGGTTCTGGAAGAGGAGCCGGACACAGGCACTCAGCCCCTGGCACAGCCACAGGAGCCGCAGCTGGGGCCAGGGCAGAGGAGGGGACACTGACCTTCTGGCTGAGCTCCTGCATGGTTTCCTGCAGCTCCTGCTGCTTCTTCCCCTGCGTGGGGAAAGGAAGGGTCAGGGGCTCAGCGCTCGCAGCTGCAGCCCCTGGGGACAAGGGCAGCACTGCACACCTACCAGGCACTGCAGCAGCTCCTTGTGCCTTTTGGTCTCGGCAGAACAGCGCACCAGGCGCTCCCGGAGCTTGCGGAGCTCTTCCTTAGCCACTTCGGTCTGCATGGCTGCACCTGCGCGTCGGGAGGCAGCAGGGTGTGAGGGGCAGAGCCACGTGCCCTATCGGCAGGGACAGTGGCAGGGATGCTGCCCTACCCAGACACACAATCGTACACGGACACGCGGGTGCGCTTAGAGGAATGCACCCCCCGCACAGCTGAGCACAGCCACGCCACCCTGCTCACCTGTAGCTGTGCCCAGCACCGTGGGTGCTGCCACAGGTGCAGTCGTACGCGCGTGGGCACAGCCACGCACGACCCTGTGCTCCCCAAGCACAGGAGTACCCACGCTCTCTCACGCACCGGGCATGGCCACACACATGCACAGTCGGGGCAGAAGAGGGATGGGAGGCAGGGCAGGCTGGATGCGTCCCAACCAGATCCTGCCTATGGGATGCAGGGTGTGTTCTGGGAGCCCCACAGCCTGCTTCCCCCGCCATTTCTCATTGCTCCCCCGGGCAGGGTGGTGCACGAGACGCCGCAAGCCCAGGAAAGAGCCCTGGCTCAGGGAAAAGCAACGCTGAGCACTTCCCAGCTGCAAAGCCCACAGCCAGCCAGCTGCTCCCCAGCTTGTGAGCCCTGCTGGCTGGAGCAGGGGTCCGGCCCATGCCAGCCGCTGCCCGGGAGCGGGCCCCACGGCACCCACTGGGGACACTCACTGCAGCCAATAAATGAAGCCGCGTCTCCTCGCCAGCATGTCCCTCTCCTGCAGGTCAACACAGAGCAAGGACACTTGTCGCGCCCTGCAGCACAGCCGGGACAGCTGGAGTTGCTCGGTGCCACTGGCCTCTGCCTCATGCAGGAGCATAGCCCGTGCGTGGCTGTGACCTCCATGGACCCCGGTTCCCAGGGAGACCCCACTGGCCAGGGCAGGGGCTGGCACGGGCATCCCCCTTTCCAGCTGTGCTTCCACCAGCTCCGGCAGTGTAGTCCCCGGCACCTCTGCCTCCTTCTTCCTCTGCTGCTGGCTGCAGGCAACAGGGCATGGTTGGACGAGTTACAGACCTCCAGGGCCATGCATTGGGTCCCCTTCCAACCATACAGCACCCCAGGCAGGCAGGGAATGGGCTCCCCTGTCACACCGTGTGCTGCACATACCCCCCACACCATTGCCTGGCTCCAGCACTGGCAGCCCCATCGCTCTGGGTGCTGCAGAGACCGCCCTAGACACCTGTGTGGGGCGAGGGGCCCAACTCACCACATCTCCTCCTCCTCCAGTGCCTCTTCAAGACTTTTTATTTGCTGACGCAGCACCTGGGAGAAGGAAGGGTCTGAGTCCCGGAGTCCGCTGCCACCCTTCTCCAGCCCTCCCACCCCGGGGCCTGTGGGCACCCATCTCTTTTCCCCCAGCCCTTTCAGCGCTACCTCAGTCCCCTGGTTAACCTCCTGCAGCCAGGACACCATGTGGGCAGAGTGCTTTTCCACCTGCAAAACCACCGGCGTATCACCCTCGTCCCTCTCCAGCCCCAGGGCCATGCCCACTTGCTGCCCCACTGCCCCAGGGCACTGGGAGACTGGGCAAATCACAGGGCCACGCATAGCGAAGGGATGGACACCCCCAGCTCCTGGGGAAAATGTCCTCCCCAGTCACGCTTCTGCCCGCAGCCGCTGGCCAAGCGCAGCGAGGTGACCCTCCTTGCGCAGCGGGGCTGGACGAGACAAGATGACCTCCAGCGGCCCCTTCGAACCGCTGAGCCCCAGCCTGCACAGCTCTGGGACGTGGGCAGAGGAGAGGACACCAGCCTTACTGCTGAGCATCTGCAGGGCATCGTGCGTGCCCTGATGGTTCTCCTCCTGCATGCGGAAAGGAGAGCAGGGGCTCAGGGTCTGCAGAAACACCTCTTGGTCACCTGCAAGCGCTCCTCTCAGCCAGGAGCAGCCACCAGGCACCCGGGCACTCTCACGAGTGCACTCCCCTCCGCATTATGGCCCACACAGCTCCCCTCGGGCACTGCCTTCTCCCTCGTGCCCCCTCTCTTCTCCGGCCTCGCAGGCACCGGCCGGGGGGCGCCAGGCAGGGGCACCCTCAGGCCTAACTCTGCACACGGCCCACATCTGACCACCCTCTGCACCCAACACCCCCAGCGAGCACCACCTACCCACCCCTGCTCAACCACCCTCCTATAGGGTGCAGCAGCCAATCAGCGCCCTCCGCCCTTCTGCTCTACCAACGAGCAAGCAGCTCCTGCTGCAAGGGGCGTGGCCGCTCACACACCCATCATGGCTCCTCACAGCCGGCCCCGCCCCGTCGGCAGTGCTCCCGGGCCCCGAAGCGGCGGCAGTCACACCGGCCTCGCCCCCTCCTGGCTGCCCTCCCCCACGCCCCCCTCTGCTGCATTTGAGCCCTGCTCAGGCTCCTTTGCACGCCTTTCTGCCTTTGCTCGCTGGCGGGAGAGCAAACCTCTGCTACAGCACCGCTCTCGGGCCGAAACGGGAACCATCTCCAGCAGGAACCACTGGAAGGAGCAAACCGGCCTTGCCGGTGCTCGGTGCAACCGGCTGGATTTAGTTTTCCCTGTGAATTGTCCCCAGCTGCCTTGCTATGTTCTTCTGTGGTGTCACCACTCCCGGGTGGGGAGGCAACAAGTCCCCACCCTCAGCCTCCCCCCTGTTTGGTGGGAACAGCTCCCCACCATCGCCCTCCGCCCAGACTGTGGCAGGCAGAATAACTCCCTCCCATTGCCCAAATCCCTCAAAAATGCCCCCCAGCCACACCTGACCCCAAGTAGGCTGACTTGCCCAGCATCATGAGTGTGGGGCCTGGCCAGGGACCGGGCCAGGGGGGTTCTGGAGGAAGCAGGACCTTGAGGGGACTAGGTACCTGGGGTACCTGAAAGGAGCGGGCTTTCTGGGGGCAACTGGCGGGATCGGGAGGGTCTGGGTAGGGGGAGCTGCGGGGGCTGGGGGTGTCTGGAGAGAACTGAGATGATGGGGTGCCTGCCGAGAAGTGAAGGCAATGGAGGGTGTGCAGGGGGGACCTGAGGAGAAGGAGGGAGGGACCGTGAGAGGAACTGAAGGGATTCGATGTGTCTGAAGAGGGGAGCTGAGGGGTCAGGGTCTGCGGGGGGGAACTGACGGGTGTGGGCTTTGACTGAAGCCTAGAGCATTACTAGGGGGAAGATGTGGATCTTCACGTCCCCCTTAGCGTGGGTCCCACGCGTACACCCCCTGGCAACAATAATCAGGGTGACACGGGAATGGCCACGCAGCTCCGCCCCGGTTGCGTCACAGGCATCCCACAAAGCCCGGCAAGTTGGTGCTCTCTGAGTGTGGCCTACATCTACACGCAGCCCAGCTCTAGGGGACACCGAGGGGGCTCAACCCCCTGCGGCTCTTCCCGAGTGACCTCCCCAGGGTGGCAGGCTGAAGCGTGGAGCACTTTGGCAGAAGGTGCCTTTGCTGCCTGCATACCTCTCGGAGAGCCGGGGGGGTGAGACGGACACCTGGAGGATGCTCTGCTGAATGTGGCTGGGTTAAAGAGCCCAACCTTCGGGTCGGGCTCTCTCCAAAGTGACTCAGAGAAGCAAGAAATTCTGCCAGCTCTCCCGTGGGACAATCTCCTTTGGGAAGGCCTGACAGTGCTCCTCGTGCTTGCTCCGGCGGACCATCTCACCAAAGTGTCAATTTTGGTGGTAAACAAGCTACTTAAGGAGCGAATCCCACCCCCTTTACCTGGCAGGAGGCGCCACAGCTTCCTGAAGCAGAGCCAGAGACTCTGCCATAAGAGCGCTTTTTTGCCAAGGAACGCACGCTGTGGAGCCCTCCCGCCCCGGGGCCTGTGGGCACCCATCTCTTTTCCCCCAGCCCTTTCAGCACTCCCTCATTTTCCTGCTTAACCTCCTGCAGCCAGGACACCATGTGGGCACAGTGCTTTTCCACCTGCAAAACAACCGGCGTATCACCCTCGTCCCTCTCGATGCCTCTCGCTCTCTGCGCCTCATTTTCACCGGAGGCAGGCTCCAAAGTTCACAATGTCCAAGAACTGCTCCCACACAAAAGGTGCCAGCACTGAAAGCTATTGCTGGGCCTCAGCAGCCCTTGGCAGCCCTTTCACAGCCGCACCAGCAGTGGGGCTCTGCGCCTGCCTAGCCTCCCAAAACTCCACGCGTTCTCTCCCTCTCTGGCTCTCATTTTCACCAGAGACCATGGGTGTGTGCACGTGCACGGACGGCCACACCGCGTGGGCTCCAGCACAGGGCTCAAGCATCCATCCCCAACGGGATCCAGCATCCAGCCCCGAGGCGGAACCACAGCCCAGGAAGGGGAAACATAAAGAGCAGCCCTCTGCTCTAGGCCCCGCAGGCACTGGGCTTGCGGGCTCCCAAGAGCAATGGGGTCTCCCTCTTGCTCAGAGCGCAGCTGCGGCACGCGGGGGGACAGCAGGAGGAAGGGGTGGGGGCAGGGGGCAGGCAGGCAGTGACCCACGTGCTTCAGCTGCACCCTTGGAGCGGCTGCGTGCAGCGGCGCCGCGTTCAGGGCTTGGCAGGTCGGGTGGCTCCAGCCTCCACGCGACAGGGCCTTTGCCCTCGGAGGGCAAACCTGCGAGCGGCTGGAGAAGCTGGCAGGGAGCAGCCGGGGCCGTGCCGGGCGGTGGCTGTGGGGTCAGCAGGGGCGGGGCCCTGGGGACAGGGCCAGCGGCTACGAGATTGCTAGAACGAGACCCGTGGGAGCGACCGGCAACGGGGCCATGGGGAGCGCACCGCTGGGGATGGGGCCGAGGAGCCACAGGGCTGTGGGACCACCAGCGATGAGAGCCTGGGCAGGCGGGGAGACCAAGGTCATGGGGACTTTGGGGAGGGAGAAGGACACAGGGTTGGGTGCTGTGGCGTGGGATGGGCCGCGTGGGGTCCATAGGGGCTGTAAGGTGAGAGGGCAGGTGAGTACCTGCAGGGTTGTGGGGAGCTGTGGGGAGGAAGGCAGTGGAGCATGCGGGGGCCATGGGGCTGGCCTGCGAGGAAATGTGTCCCCAGTTCCTGGTGCCTCAGTACTCTCAGACTCACTTACAGGGGCTGGCCAGGACATTGCTAAAGGGTTGCCAGCCTCCAATGGTGGAGAATAAAATCTACCGTGGCCTGAGAAGACGGTGGTTCCGCCTGGTTCTACAGTGGCATCAATACCGTGCGGGGACGGAGGGCAGGAGGGAGGGCAGCTGAGGCTGGCACGCAGGGACCCAGCTTGCGGCAGGCGGCGGGGTGGCACCCAGTGCCTAGCAGCTGAGACTGGCCCTGGCCTCGAGGGTATGCAGGGACTGGCATGCGGGGCAAGAACCTCTCCGCGCGCCCCAACAAACACACCCCAGTACATGGAGGTTCAGGTAGAAAAGGCTTTATTGAGGGTGGGGGGCTGTCAGAAGGGCAGCGGCCCGTCCATGACCCTGGGGAAGATCTTTCCCAGTGCAATTGCCTGGTCGATGTTGGTCTCACACAGCACATGCAACAGCAGGCGGTGGAAGAGCTCGGGGTCGTACCAGGAGGCGTAGAGGACAACAGCAGCCAGAGCAAAGCCGACAGCCAGCTGCAGGCTGACCAAGAGCAGGATGAGCGTCCTGTGGGGCAGAAGAGGGATGGGAGGCAGGGCAGGCTGGATGCGTCCCAACCAGATCCTGCCTATGGGATGCAGGGTGTGTTCTGGGAGCCCCACAGCCTGCTTCCCCCGCCATTTCTCATTGCTCCCCCGGGCAGGGTGGTGCACGAGACGCCGCAAGCCCAGGAAAGAGCCCTGGCTCAGGGAAAAGCAACGCTGAGCACTTCCCAGCTGCAAAGCCCACAGCCAGCCAGCTGCTCCCCAGCTTGTGAGCCCTGCTGGCCGGAGCAGGGGTCCGGCCCATGCCAGCCGCTGCCCGGGAGCGGGCCCCACGGCACCCACTGGGGACACTCACTGCAGCCAATAAATGAAGCCGCGTCTCCTCGCCAGCATGTCCCTCTCCTGCAGGTCAACACAGAGCAAGGACACTTGTCGCGCCCTGCAGCACAGCCGGGACAGCTGGAGTCGCTCGGTGCCACTGGCCTCTGCCTCACGCAGGAGCATAGCCCGTGCGTGGCTGTGACCTCCATGGACCCCGGTTCCCAGGGAGACCCCGCTGGCCAGGGCAGGGGCTGGCACGGGCATCCCCCTTTCCAGCTGTGCTTCCACCAGCTCCGGCAGTGTAGTCCCCGGCACCTCTGCCTCCTTCTTCCTCTGCTGCTGGCTGCAGGCAACAGGGCATGGTTGGACGAGTTACAGACCTCCAGGGCCATGCATTGGGTCCCCTTCCAACCATACAGCACCCCAGGCAGGCAGGGAATGGGCTCCCCTGTCACACCGTGTGCTGCACGTACCCCCCACACCATTGCCTGGCTCCAGCACTGGCAGCCCCATCGCTCTGGGTGCTGCAGAGACCGCCCTAGACACCTGTGTGGGGCGAGGGGCCCAACTCACCACATCTCCTCCTCCTCCAGTGCCTCTTCAAGACTTTTTATTTGCTGACGCAGCACCTGGGAGAAGGAAGGGTCTGAGTCCCGGAGTCCGCTGCCACCCTTCTCCAGCCCTCCCACCCCGGGGCCTGTGGGCACCCATCTCTTTTCCCCCAGCCCTTTCAGTGCTACCTCAGTCCCCTGGTTAAACTCCTGCAGCCAGGACACCATGTGGGCAGAGTGCTTTTCCACCTGCAAAACCACCGGCGTATCACCCTCGTCCCTCTCCAGCCCCAGGGCCATGCCCACTTGCTGCCCCACTGCCCCAGGGCACTGGGAGACTGGGCAAATCACAGGGCCACGCATAGCGAAGGGATGGACACCCCCATCTCCTGGGGAAAATGTCCTCCCCAGTCACGCTTCTGCCCGCAGCCGCTGGCCCAGCGCAGGGAGGTGACCCTCCTTGCGCAGCGGGGCCGGACGAGACAAGATGACCTCCAGCGGCCCCTTCGAACCGCTGAGCCCCAGCCTGCGCAGCTCTGGGACGTGGGCAGAGGAGAGGACACCAGCCTTACTGCTGAGCATCTGCGGGGCATCGTGCGTGCCCTGATGGTTCTCCTCCTGCATGCGGAAAGGAGAGCAGGGGCTCAGGGTCTGCAGAAACACCTCTTGGTCACCTGCAAGCGCTCCTCTCAGCCAGGAGCAGCCACCAGGCACCCGGGCACTCTCACGAGTGCACTCCCCTCCGCATTATGGCCCACACAGCTCCCCTCGGGCACTGCCTTCTCCCTCGTGCCCCCTCTCTTCTCCGGCCTCGCAGGCACCGGCCGGGGGGCGCCAGGCAGGGGCACCCTCAGGCCTAACTCTGCACACGGCCCACATCTGACCACCCTCTGCACCCAACACCCCCAGCGAGCACCACCTACCCACCCCTGCTCAACCACCCTCCTATAGGGTGCAGCAGCCAATCAGCGCCCTCCGCCCTTCTGCTCTACCAACGAGCAAGCAGCTCCTGCTGCAAGGGGCGTGGCCGCTCACACACCCATCATGGCTCCTCACAGCCGGCCCCGCCCCGTCGGCAGTGCTCCCGGGCCCCGAAGCGGCGGCAGTCACGCCGGCCTCGCCCCCTCCTGGCTGCCCTCCCCCACGCCCCCCTCTGCTGCATTTGAGCCCTGCTCAGGCTCCTTTGCACGCCTTTCTGCCTTTGCTCGCTGGCGGGAGAGCAAACCTCTGCTACAGCACCGCTCTTGGGCCGAAACGGGAACCATCTCCAGCAGGAACCACTGGAAGGAGCAAACCGGCCTTGCCGGTGCTCGGTGCAACCGGCTGGATTTAGTTTTCCCTGTGAATTGTCCCCAGCTGCCTTGCTATGTTCTTCTGTGGTGTCACCACTCCCGGGTGGGGAGGCAACAAGTCCCCACCCTCAGCCTCCCCCCTGTTTGGTGGGAACAGCTCCCCACCATCGCCCTCCGCCCAGACTGTGGCAGGCAGAATAACTCCCTCCCATTGCCCAAATCCCTCGAAAATGCCCCCCAGCCACACCTGACCCCAAGTAGGCTGACTTGCCCAGCATCATGAGTGTGGGGCCTGGCCAGGGACCGGGCCAGGGGGGTTCTGGAGGAAGCAGGACCTTGAGGGGACTAGGTACCTGGGGTACCTGAAAGGAGCGGGCTTTCTGGGGGCAACTGGCGGGATCGGGAGGGTCTGGGTAGGGGGAGCTGCGGGGGCTGGGGGTGTCTGGAGAGAACTGAGATGATGGGGTGCCTGCCGAGAAGTGAAGGCAATGGAGGGTGTGCAGGGGGGACCTGAGGAGAAGGAGGGAGGGACCGTGAGAGGAACTGAAGGGATTCGATGTGTCTGAAGAGGGGAGCTGAGGGGTCAGGGTCTGCGGGGGGGAACTGACGGGTGTGGGCTTTGACTGAAGCCTAGAGCATTACTAGGGGGAAGATGTGGATCTTCACGTCCCCCTTAGCGTGGGTCCCACGCGTACACCCCCTGGCAACAATAATCAGGGTGACACGGGAATGGCCACGCAGCTCCGCCCCGGTTGCGTCACAGGCATCCCACAAAGCCCGGCAAGTTGGTGCTCTCTGAGTGTGGCCTACATCTACACGCAGCCCAGCTCTAGGGGACACCGAGGGGGCTCAACCCCCTGCGGCTCTTCCCGAGTGACCTCCCCAGGGTGGCAGGCTGAAGCGTGGAGCACTTTGGCAGAAGGTGCCTTTGCTGCCTGCATACCTCTCGGAGAGCCGGGGGGGTGAGACGGACACCTGGAGGATGCTCTGCTGAATGTGGCTGGGTTAAAGAGCCCAACCTTCGGGTCGGGCTCTCTCCAAAGTGACTCAGAGAAGCAAGAAATTCTGCCAGCTCTCCCGTGGGACAATCTCCTTTGGGAAGGCCTGACAGTGCTCCTCGTGCTTGCTCCGGCGGACCATCTCACCAAAGTGTCAATTTTGGTGGTAAACAAGCTACTTAAGGAGCGAATCCCACCCCCTTTACCTGGCAGGAGGCGCCACAGCTTCCTGAAGCAGAGCCAGAGACTCTGCCATAAGAGCGCTTTTTTGCCAAGGAACGCACGCTGTGGAGCCCTCCCGCCCCGGGGCCTGTGGGCACCCATCTCTTTTCCCCCAGCCCTTTCAGCACTCCCTCATTTTCCTGCTTAACCTCCTGCAGCCAGGACACCATGTGGGCACAGTGCTTTTCCACCTGCAAAACAACCGGCGTATCACCCTCGTCCCTCTCGATGCCTCTCGCTCTCTGCGCCTCATTTTCACCGGAGGCAGGCTCCAAAGTTCACAATGTCCAAGAACTGCTCCCACACAAAAGGTGCCAGCACTGAAAGCTATTGCTGGGCCTCAGCAGCCCTTGGCAGCCCTTTCACAGCCGCACCAGCAGTGGGGCTCTGCGCCTGCCTAGCCTCCCAAAACTCCACGCGTTCTCTCCCTCTCTGGCTCTCATTTTCACCAGAGACCATGGGTGTGTGCACGTGCACGGACGGCCACACCGCGTGGGCTCCAGCACAGGGCTCAAGCATCCATCCCCAACGGGATCCAGCATCCAGCCCCGAGGCGGAACCACAGCCCAGGAAGGGGAAACATAAAGAGCAGCCCTCTGCTCTAGGCCCCGCAGGCACTGGGCTTGCGGGCTCCCAAGAGCAATGGGGTCTCCCTCTTGCTCAGAGCGCAGCTGCGGCACGCGGGGGGACAGCAGGAGGAAGGGGTGGGGGCAGGGGGCAGGCAGGCAGTGACCCACGTGCTTCAGCTGCACCCTTGGAGCGGCTGCGTGCAGCGGCGCCGCGTTCAGGGCTTGGCAGGTCGGGTGGCTCCAGCCTCCACGCGACGGGGCCTTTGCCCTCGGAGGGCAAACCTGCGAGCGGCTGGAGAAGCTGGCAGGGAGCAGCCGGGGCCGTGCCGGGCGGTGGCTGTGGGGTCAGCAGGGGCGGGGCCCTGGGGACAGGGCCAGCGGCTACGAGATTGCTAGAACGAGACCCGTGGGAGCGACCGGCAACGGGGCCATGGGGAGCGCACCGCTGGGGATGGGGCCGAGGAGCCACAGGGCTGTGGGACCACCAGCGATGAGAGCCTGGGCAGGCGGGGAGACCAAGGTCATGGGGACTTTGGGGAGGGAGAAGGACACAGGGTTGGGTGCTGTGGCGTGGGATGGGCCGCGTGGGGTCCATAGGGGCTGTAAGGTGAGAGGGCAGGTGAGTACCTGCAGGGTTGTGGGGAGCTGTGGGGAGGAAGGCAGTGGAGCATGCGGGGGCCATGGGGCTGGCCTGCGAGGAAATGTGTCCCCAGTTCCTGGTGCCTCAGTACTCTCAGACTCACTTACAGGGGCTGGCCAGGACATTGCTAAAGGGTTGCCAGCCTCCAATGGTGGAGAATAAAATCTACCGTGGCCTGAGAAGACGGTGGTTCCGCCTGGTTCTACAGTGGCATCAATACCGTGCGGGGACGGAGGGCAGGAGGGAGGGCAGCTGAGGCTGGCACGCAGGGACCCAGCTTGCGGCAGGCGGCGGGGTGGCACCCAGTGCCTAGCAGCTGAGACTGGCCCTGGCCTCGAGGGTATGCAGGGACTGGCATGCGGGGCAAGACCCTCTCCGCGCGCCCCAACAAACACACCCCAGTACATGGAGGTTCAGGTAGAAAAGGCTTTATTGAGGGTGGGGGGCTGTCAGAAGGGCAGCGGCCCGTCCATGACCCTGGGGAAGATCTTTCCCAGTGCAATTGCCTGGTCGATGTTGGTCTCACACAGCACATGCAACAGCAGGCGGTGGAAGAGCTCGGGGTCGTACCAGGAGGCGTAGAGGACAACAGCAGCCAGAGCAAAGCCGACAGCCAGCTGCAGGCTGACCAAGAGCAGGATGAGCGTCCTGTGGGGCAGAAGAGGGATGGGAGGCAGGGCAGGCTGGATGCGTCCCAACCAGATCCTGCCTATGGGATGCAGGGTGTGTTCTGGGAGCCCCACAGCCTGCTTCCCCCGCCATTTCTCATTGCTCCCCCGGGCAGGGTGGTGCACGAGACGCCGCAAGCCCAGGAAAGAGCCCTGGCTCAGGGAAAAGCAACGCTGAGCACTTCCCAGCTGCAAAGCCCACAGCCAGCCAGCTGCTCCCCAGCTTGTGAGCCCTGCTGGCCGGAGCAGGGGTCCGGCCCATGCCAGCCGCTGCCCGGGAGCGGGCCCCACGGCACCCACTGGGGACACTCACTGCAGCCAATAAATGAAGCCGCGTCTCCTCGCCAGCATGTCCCTCTCCTGCAGGTCAACACAGAGCAAGGACACTTGTCGCGCCCTGCAGCGCAGCCGGGACAGCTGGAGTCGCTCGGTGCCACTGGCCTCTGCCTCACGCAGGAGCATAGCCCGTGCGTGGCTGTGACCTCCATGGACCCCGGTTCCCAGGGAGACCCCGCTGGCCAGGGCAGGGGCTGGCACGGGCATCCCCCTTTCCAGCTGTGCTTCCACCAGCTCCGGCAGTGTAGTCCCCGGCACCTCTGCCTCCTTCTTCCTCTGCTGCTGGCTGCAGGCAACAGGGCATGGTTGGACGAGTTACAGACCTCCAGGGCCATGCATTGGGTCCCCTTCCAACCATACAGCACCCCAGGCAGGCAGGGAATGGGCTCCCCTGTCACACCGTGTGCTGCACGTACCCCCCACACCATTGCCTGGCTCCAGCACTGGCAGCCCCATCGCTCTGGGTGCTGCAGAGACCGCCCTAGACACCTGTGTGGGGCGAGGGGCCCAACTCACCACATCTCCTCCTCCTCCAGTGCCTCTTCAAGACTTTTTATTTGCTGACGCAGCACCTGGGAGAAGGAAGGGTCTGAGTCCCGGAGTCCGCTGCCACCCTTCTCCAGCCCTCCCACCCCGGGGCCTGTGGGCACCCATCTCTTTTCCCCCAGCCCTTTCAGTGCTACCTCAGTCCCCTGGTTAAACTCCTGCAGCCAGGACACCATGTGGGCACAGTGCTTTTCCACCTGCAAAACCACCGGCGTATCACCCTCGTCCCTCTCCAGCCCCAGGGCCATGCCCACTTGCTGCCCCACTGCCCCAGGGCACTGGGAGACTGGGCAAATCACAGGGCCACGCATAGCGAAGGGATGGACACCCCCATCTCCTGGGGAAAATGTCCTCCCCAGTCACGCTTCTGCCCGCAGCCGCTGGCCCAGCGCAGGGAGGTGACCCTCCTTGCGCAGCGGGGCCGGACGAGACAAGATGACCTCCAGCGGCCCCTTCGAACCGCTGAGCCCCAGCCTGCGCAGCTCTGGGACGTGGGCAGAGGAGGGGACACCAGCCTTACTGCTGAGCATCTGCGGGGCATCGTGCGTGCCCTGATGGTTCTCCTCCTGCATGCGGAAAGGAGAGCAGGGGCTCAGGGTCTGCAGAAACACCTCTTGGTCACCTGCAAGCGCTCCTCTCAGCCAGGAGCAGCCACCAGGCACCCGGGCACTCTCACGAGTGCACTCCCCTCCGCATTATGGCCCACACAGCTCCCCTCGGGCACTGCCTTCTCCCTCGTGCCCCCTCTCTTCTCCGGCCTCGCAGGCACCGGCCGGGGGGCGCCAGGCAGGGGCACCCTCAGGCCTAACTCTGCACACGGCCCACATCTGACCACCCTCTGCACCCAACACCCCCAGCGAGCACCACCTACCCACCCCTGCTCAACCACCCTCCTATAGGGTGCAGCAGCCAATCAGCGCCCTCCGCCCTTCTGCTCTACCAACGAGCAAGCAGCTCCTGCTGCAAGGGGCGTGGCCGCTCACACACCCATCATGGCTCCTCACAGCCGGCCCCGCCCCGTCGGCAGTGCTCCCGGGCCCCGAAGCGGCGGCAGTCACGCCGGCCTCGCCCCCTCCTGGCTGCCCTCCCCCACGCCCCCCTCTGCTGCATTTGAGCCCTGCTCAGGCTCCTTTGCACGCCTTTCTGCCTTTGCTCGCTGGCGGGAGAGCAAACCTCTGCTACAGCACCGCTCTCGGGCCGAAACGGGAACCATCTCCAGCAGGAACCACTGGAAGGAGCAAACCGGCCTTGCCGGTGCTCGGTGCAACCGGCTGGATTTAGTTTTCCCTGTGAATTGTCCCCAGCTGCCTTGCTATGTTCTTCTGTGGTGTCACCACTCCCGGGTGGGGAGGCAACAAGTCCCCACCCTCAGCCTCCCCCCTGTTTGGTGGGAACAGCTCCCCACCATCGCCCTCCGCCCAGACTGTGGCAGGCAGAATAACTCCCTCCCATTGCCCAAATCCCTCAAAAATGCCCCCCAGCCACACCTGACCCCAAGTAGGCTGACTTGCCCAGCATCATGAGTGTGGGGCCTGGCCAGGGACCGGGCCAGGGGGGTTCTGGAGGAAGCAGGACCTTGAGGGGACTAGGTACCTGGGGTACCTGAAAGGAGCGGGCTTTCTGGGGGCAACTGGCGGGATCGGGAGGGTCTGGGTAGGGGGAGCTGCGGGGGCTGGGGGTGTCTGGAGAGAACTGAGATGATGGGGTGCCTGCCGAGAAGTGAAGGCAATGGAGGGTGTGCAGGGGGGACCTGAGGAGAAGGAGGGAGGGACCGTGAGAGGAACTGAAGGGATTCGATGTGTCTGAAGAGGGGAGCTGAGGGGTCAGGGTCTGCGGGGGGGAACTGACGGGTGTGGGCTTTGACTGAAGCCTAGAGCATTACTAGGGGGAAGATGTGGATCTTCACGTCCCCCTTAGCGTGGGTCCCACGCGTACACCCCCTGGCAACAATAATCAGGGTGACACGGGAATGGCCACGCAGCTCCGCCCCGGTTGCGTCACAGGCATCCCACAAAGCCCGGCAAGTTGGTGCTCTCTGAGTGTGGCCTACATCTACACGCAGCCCAGCTCTAGGGGACACCGAGGGGGCTCAACCCCCTGCGGCTCTTCCCGAGTGACCTCCCCAGGGTGGCAGGCTGAAGCGTGGAGCACTTTGGCAGAAGGTGCCTTTGCTGCCTGCATACCTCTCGGAGAGCCGGGGGGGTGAGACGGACACCTGGAGGATGCTCTGCTGAATGTGGCTGGGTTAAAGAGCCCAACCTTCGGGTCGGGCTCTCTCCAAAGTGACTCAGAGAAGCAAGAAATTCTGCCAGCTCTCCCGTGGGACAATCTCCTTTGGGAAGGCCTGACAGTGCTCCTCGTGCTTGCTCCGGCGGACCATCTCACCAAAGTGTCAATTTTGGTGGTAAACAAGCTACTTAAGGAGCGAATCCCACCCCCTTTACCTGGCAGGAGGCGCCACAGCTTCCTGAAGCAGAGCCAGAGACTCTGCCATAAGAGCGCTTTTTTGCCAAGGAACGCACGCTGTGGAGCCCTCCCGCCCCGGGGCCTGTGGGCACCCATCTCTTTTCCCCCAGCCCTTTCAGCACTCCCTCATTTTCCTGCTTAACCTCCTGCAGCCAGGACACCATGTGGGCACAGTGCTTTTCCACCTGCAAAACAACCGGCGTATCACCCTCGTCCCTCTCGATGCCTCTCGCTCTCTGCGCCTCATTTTCACCGGAGGCAGGCTCCAAAGTTCACAATGTCCAAGAACTGCTCCCACACAAAAGGTGCCAGCACTGAAAGCTATTGCTGGGCCTCAGCAGCCCTTGGCAGCCCTTTCACAGCCGCACCAGCAGTGGGGCTCTGCGCCTGCCTAGCCTCCCAAAACTCCACGCGTTCTCTCCCTCTCTGGCTCTCATTTTCACCAGAGACCATGGGTGTGTGCACGTGCACGGACGGCCACACCGCGTGGGCTCCAGCACAGGGCTCAAGCATCCATCCCCAACGGGATCCAGCATCCAGCCCCGAGGCGGAACCACAGCCCAGGAAGGGGAAACATAAAGAGCAGCCCTCTGCTCTAGGCCCCGCAGGCACTGGGCTTGCGGGCTCCCAAGAGCAATGGGGTCTCCCTCTTGCTCAGAGCGCAGCTGCGGCACGCGGGGGGACAGCAGGAGGAAGGGGTGGGGGCAGGGGGCAGGCAGGCAGTGACCCACGTGCTTCAGCTGCACCCTTGGAGCGGCTGCGTGCAGCGGCGCCGCGTTCAGGGCTTGGCAGGTCGGGTGGCTCCAGCCTCCACGCGACGGGGCCTTTGCCCTCGGAGGGCAAACCTGCGAGCGGCTGGAGAAGCTGGCAGGGAGCAGCCGGGGCCGTGCCGGGCGGTGGCTGTGGGGTCAGCAGGGGCGGGGCCCTGGGGACAGGGCCAGCGGCTACGAGATTGCTAGAACGAGACCCGTGGGAGCGACCGGCAACGGGGCCATGGGGAGCGCACCGCTGGGGATGGGGCCGAGGAGCCACAGGGCTGTGGGACCACCAGCGATGAGAGCCTGGGCAGGCGGGGAGACCAAGGTCATGGGGACTTTGGGGAGGGAGAAGGACACAGGGTTGGGTGCTGTGGCGTGGGATGGGCCGCGTGGGGTCCATAGGGGCTGTAAGGTGAGAGGGCAGGTGAGTACCTGCAGGGTTGTGGGGAGCTGTGGGGAGGAAGGCAGTGGAGCATGCGGGGGCCATGGGGCTGGCCTGCGAGGAAATGTGTCCCCAGTTCCTGGTGCCTCAGTACTCTCAGACTCACTTACAGGGGCTGGCCAGGACATTGCTAAAGGGTTGCCAGCCTCCAATGGTGGAGAATAAAATCTACCGTGGCCTGAGAAGACGGTGGTTCCGCCTGGTTCTACAGTGGCATCAATACCGTGCGGGGACGGAGGGCAGGAGGGAGGGCAGCTGAGGCTGGCACGCAGGGACCCAGCTTGCGGCAGGCGGCGGGGTGGCACCCAGTGCCTAGCAGCTGAGACTGGCCCTGGCCTCGAGGGTATGCAGGGACTGGCATGCGGGGCAAGACCCTCTCCGCGCGCCCCAACAAACACACCCCAGTACATGGAGGTTCAGGTAGAAAAGGCTTTATTGAGGGTGGGGGGCTGTCAGAAGGGCAGCGGCCCGTCCATGACCCTGGGGAAGATCTTTCCCAGTGCAATTGCCTGGTCGATGTTGGTCTCACACAGCACATGCAACAGCAGGCGGTGGAAGAGCTCGGGGTCGTACCAGGAGGCGTAGAGGACAACAGCAGCCAGAGCAAAGCCGACAGCCAGCTGCAGGCTGACCAAGAGCAGGATGAGCGTCCTGTGGGGCAGAAGAGGGATGGGAGGCAGGGCAGGCTGGATGCGTCCCAACCAGATCCTGCCTATGGGATGCAGGGTGTGTTCTGGGAGCCCCACAGCCTGCTTCCCCCGCCATTTCTCATTGCTCCCCCGGGCAGGGTGGTGCACGAGACGCCGCAAGCCCAGGAAAGAGCCCTGGCTCAGGGAAAAGCAACGCTGAGCACTTCCCAGCTGCAAAGCCCACAGCCAGCCAGCTGCTCCCCAGCTTGTGAGCCCTGCTGGCCGGAGCAGGGGTCCGGCCCATGCCAGCCGCTGCCCGGGAGCGGGCCCCACGGCACCCACTGGGGACACTCACTGCAGCCAATAAATGAAGCCGCGTCTCCTCGCCAGCATGTCCCTCTCCTGCAGGTCAACACAGAGCAAGGACACTTGTCGCGCCCTGCAGCACAGCCGGGACAGCTGGAGTTGCTCGGTGCCACTGGCCTCTGCCTCACGCAGGAGCATAGCCCGTGCGTGGCTGTGACCTCCATGGACCCCGGTTCCCAGGGAGACCCCGCTGGCCAGGGCAGGGGCTGGCACGGGCATCCCCCTTTCCAGCTGTGCTTCCACCAGCTCCGGCAGTGTAGTCCCCGGCACCTCTGCCTCCTTCTTCCTCTGCTGCTGGCTGCAGGCAACAGGGCATGGTTGGACGAGTTACAGACCTCCAGGGCCATGCATTGGGTCCCCTTCCAACCATACAGCACCCCAGGCAGGCAGGGAATGGGCTCCCCTGTCACACCGTGTGCTGCACATACCCCCCACACCATTGCCTGGCTCCAGCACTGGCAGCCCCATCGCTCTGGGTGCTGCAGAGACCGCCCTAGACACCTGTGTGGGGCGAGGGGCCCAACTCACCACATCTCCTCCTCCTCCAGTGCCTCTTCAAGACTTTTTATTTGCTGACGCAGCACCTGGGAGAAGGAAGGGTCTGAGTCCCGGAGTCCGCTGCCACCCTTCTCCAGCCCTCCCACCCCGGGGCCTGTGGGCACCCATCTCTTTTCCCCCAGCCCATTCAGCGCTACCTCAGTCCCCTGGTTAAACTCCTGCAGCCAGGACACCATGTGGGCAGAGTGCTTTTCCACCTGCAAAACCACCGGCGTATCACCCTCGTCCCTCTCCAGCCCCAGGGCCATGCCCACTTGCTGCCCCACTGCCCCAGGGCACTGGGAGACTGGGCAAATCACAGGGCCACGCATAGCGAAGGGATGGACACCCCCATCTCCTGGGGAAAATGTCCTCCCCAGTCACGCTTCTGCCCGCAGCCGCTGGCCCAGCGCAGGGAGGTGACCCTCCTTGCGCAGCGGGGCCGGACGAGACAAGATGACCTCCAGCGGCCCCTTCGAACCGCTGAGCCCCAGCCTGCGCAGCTCTGGGACGTGGGCAGAGGAGAGGACACCAGCCTTACTGCTGAGCATCTGCGGGGCATCGTGCGTGCCCTGATGGTTCTCCTCCTGCATGCGGAAAGGAGAGCAGGGGCTCAGGGTCTGCAGAAACACCTCTTGGTCACCTGCAAGCGCTCCTCTCAGCCAGGAGCAGCCACCAGGCACCCGGGCACTCTCACGAGTGCACTCCCCTCCGCATTATGGCCCACACAGCTCCCCTCGGGCACTGCCTTCTCCCTCGTGCCCCCTCTCTTCTCCGGCCTCGCAGGCACCGGCCGGGGGGCGCCAGGCAGGGGCACCCTCAGGCCTAACTCTGCACACGGCCCACATCTGACCACCCTCTGCACCCAACACCCCCAGCGAGCACCACCTACCCACCCCTGCTCAACCACCCTCCTATAGGGTGCAGCAGCCAATCAGCGCCCTCCGGCCTTCTGCTCTACCAACGAGCAAGCAGCTCCTGCTGCAAGGGGCGTGGCCGCTCACACACCCATCATGGCTCCTCACAGCCGGCCCCGCCCCGTCGGCAGTGCTCCCGGGCCCCGAAGCGGCGGCAGTCACACCGGCCTCGCCCCCTCCTGGCTGCCCTCCCCCACGCCCCCCTCTGCTGCATTTGAGCCCTGCTCAGGCTCCTTTGCACGCCTTTCTGCCTTTGCTCGCTGGCGGGAGAGCAAACCTCTGCTACAGCACCGCTCTCGGGCCGAAACGGGAACCATCTCCAGCAGGAACCACTGGAAGGAGCAAACCGGCCTTGCCGGTGCTCGGTGCAACCGGCTGGATTTAGTTTTCCCTGTGAATTGTCCCCAGCTGCCTTGCTATGTTCTTCTGTGGTGTCACCACTCCCGGGTGGGGAGGCAACAAGTCCCCACCCTCAGCCTCCCCCCTGTTTGGTGGGAACAGCTCCCCACCATCGCCCTCCGCCCAGACTGTGGCAGGCAGAATAACTCCCTCCCATTGCCCAAATCCCTCGAAAATGCCCCCCAGCCACACCTGACCCCAAGTAGGCTGACTTGCCCAGCATCATGAGTGTGGGGCCTGGCCAGGGACCGGGCCAGGGGGGTTCTGGAGGAAGCAGGACCTTGAGGGGACTAGGTACCTGGGGTACCTGAAAGGAGCGGGCTTTCTGGGGGCAACTGGCGGGATCGGGAGGGTCTGGGTAGGGGGAACTGCGGGGGCTGGGGGTGTCTGGAGAGAACTGAGATGATGGGGTGCCTGCCGAGAAGTGAAGGCAATGGAGGGTGTGCAGGGGGGACCTGAGGAGAAGGAGGGAGGGACCGTGAGAGGAACTGAAGGGATTCGATGTGTCTGAAGAGGGGAGCTGAGGGGTCAGGGTCTGCGGGGGGGAACTGACGGGTGTGGGCTTTGACTGAAGCCTAGAGCATTACTAGGGGGAAGATGTGGATCTTCACGTCCCCCTTAGCGTGGGTCCCACGCGTACACCCCCTGGCAACAATAATCAGGGTGACACGGGAATGGCCACGCAGCTCCGCCCCGGTTGCGTCACAGGCATCCCACAAAGCCCGGCAAGTTGGTGCTCTCTGAGTGTGGCCTACATCTACACGCAGCCCAGCTCTAGGGGACACCGAGGGGGCTCAACCCCCTGCGGCTCTTCCCGAGTGACCTCCCCAGGGTGGCAGGCTGAAGCGTGGAGCACTTTGGCAGAAGGTGCCTTTGCTGCCTGCATACCTCTCGGAGAGCCGGGGGGGTGAGACGGACACCTGGAGGATGCTCTGCTGAATGTGGCTGGGTTAAAGAGCCCAACCTTCGGGTCGGGCTCTCTCCAAAGTGACTCAGAGAAGCAAGAAATTCTGCCAGCTCTCCCGTGGGACAATCTCCTTTGGGAAGGCCTGACAGTGCTCCTCGTGCTTGCTCCGGCGGACCATCTCACCAAAGTGTCAATTTTGGTGGTAAACAAGCTACTTAAGGAGCGAATCCCACCCCCTTTACCTGGCAGGAGGCGCCACAGCTTCCTGAAGCAGAGCCAGAGACTCTGCCATAAGAGCGCTTTTTTGCCAAGGAACGCACGCTGTGGAGCCCTCCCGCCCCGGGGCCTGTGGGCACCCATCTCTTTTCCCCCAGCCCTTTCAGCACTCCCTCATTTTCCTGCTTAACCTCCTGCAGCCAGGACACCATGCGGGCACAGTGCTTTTCCACCTGCAAAACAACCGGCGTATCACCCTCGTCCCTCTCGATGCCTCTCGCTCTCTGCGCCTCATTTTCACCGGAGGCAGGCTCCAAAGTTCACAATGTCCAAGAACTGCTCCCACACAAAAGGTGCCAGCACTGAAAGCTATTGCTGGGCCTCAGCAGCCCTTGGCAGCCCTTTCACAGCCGCACCAGCAGTGGGGCTCTGCGCCTGCCTAGCCTCCCAAAACTCCACGCGTTCTCTCCCTCTCTGGCTCTCATTTTCACCAGAGACCATGGGTGTGTGCACGTGCACGGACGGCCACACCGCGTGGGCTCCAGCACAGGGCTCAAGCATCCATCCCCAACGGGATCCAGCATCCAGCCCCGAGGCGGAACCACAGCCCAGGAAGGGGAAACATAAAGAGCAGCCCTCTGCTCTAGGCCCCGCAGGCACTGGGCTTGCGGGCTCCCAAGAGCAATGGGGTCTCCCTCTTGCTCAGAGCGCAGCTGCGGCACGCGGGGGGACAGCAGGAGGAAGGGGTGGGGGCAGGGGGCAGGCAGGCAGTGACCCACGTGCTTCAGCTGCACCCTTGGAGCGGCTGCGTGCAGCGGCGCCGCGTTCAGGGCTTGGCAGGTCGGGTGGCTCCAGCCTCCACGCGACGGGGCCTTTGCCCTCGGAGGGCAAACCTGCGAGCGGCTGGAGAAGCTGGCAGGGAGCAGCCGGGGCCGTGCCGGGCGGTGGCTGTGGGGTCAGCAGGGGCGGGGCCCTGGGGACAGGGCCAGCGGCTACGAGATTGCTAGAACGAGACCCGTGGGAGCGACCGGCAACGGGGCCATGGGGAGCGCACCGCTGGGGATGGGGCCGAGGAGCCACAGGGCTGTGGGACCACCAGCGATGAGAGCCTGGGCAGGCGGGGAGACCAAGGTCATGGGGACTTTGGGGAGGGAGAAGGACACAGGGTTGGGTGCTGTGGCGTGGGATGGGCCGCGTGGGGTCCATAGGGGCTGTAAGGTGAGAGGGCAGGTGAGTACCTGCAGGGTTGTGGGGAGCTGTGGGGAGGAAGGCAGTGGAGCATGCGGGGGCCATGGGGCTGGCCTGCGAGGAAATGTGTCCCCAGTTCCTGGTGCCTCAGTACTCTCAGACTCACTTACAGGGGCTGGCCAGGACATTGCTAAAGGGTTGCCAGCCTCCAATGGTGGAGAATAAAATCTACCGTGGCCTGAGAAGACGGTGGTTCCCCCTGGTTCTACAGTGGCATCAATACCGTGCGGGGACGGAGGGCAGGAGGGAGGGCAGCTGAGGCTGGCACGCAGGGACCCAGCTTGCGGCAGGCGGCGGGGTGGCACCCAGTGCCTAGCAGCTGAGACTGGCCCTGGCCTCGAGGGTATGCAGGGACTGGCATGCGGGGCAAGACCCTCTCCGCGCGCCCCAACAAACACACCCCAGTACATGGAGGTTCAGGTAGAAAAGGCTTTATTGAGGGTGGGGGGCTGTCAGAAGGGCAGCGGCCCGTCCATGACCCTGGGGAAGATCTTTCCCAGTGCAATTGCCTGGTCGATGTTGGTCTCACACAGCACATGCAACAGCAGGCGGTGGAAGAGCTCGGGGTCGTACCAGGAGGCGTAGAGGACAACAGCAGCCAGAGCAAAGCCGACAGCCAGCTGCAGGTCACAAGAGCAGGATGAGCGTCCTGTGGGGCAGAAGAGGGATGGGAGGCAGGGCAGGCTGGATGCGTCCCAACCAGATCCTGCCTATGGGATGCAGGGTGTGTTCTGGGAGCCCCACAGCCTGCTTCCCCCGCCATTTCTCATTGCTCCCCCGGGCAGGGTGGTGCACGAGACGCCGCAAGCCCAGGAAAGAGCCCTGGCTCAGGGAAAAGCAACGCTGAGCACTTCCCAGCTGCAAAGCCCACAGCCAGCCAGCTGCTCCCCAGCTTGTGAGCCCTGCTGGCTGGAGCAGGGGTCCGGCCCATGCCAGCCGCTGCCCGGGAGCGGGCCCCACGGCACCCACTGGGGACACTCACTGCAGCCAATAAATGAAGCCGCGTCTCCTCGCCAGCATGTCCCTCTCCTGCAGGTCAACACAGAGCAAGGACACTTGTCGCGCCCTGCAGCGCAGCCGGGACAGCTGGAGTCGCTCGGTGCCACTGGCCTCTGCCTCACGCAGGAGCATAGCCCGTGCGTGGCTGTGACCTCCATGGACCCCGGTTCCCAGGGAGACCCCGCTGGCCAGGGCAGGGGCTGGCACGGGCATCCCCCTTTCCAGCTGTGCTTCCACCAGCTCCGGCAGTGTAGTCCCCGGCACCTCTGCCTCCTTCTTCCTCTGCTGCTGGCTGCAGGCAACAGGGCATGGTTGGACGAGTTACAGACCTCCAGGGCCATGCATTGGGTCCCCTTCCAACCATACAGCACCCCAGGCAGGCAGGGAATGGGCTCCCCTGTCACACCGTGTGCTGCACATACCCCCCACACCATTGCCTGGCTCCAGCACTGGCAGCCCCATCGCTCTGGGTGCTGCAGAGACCGCCCTAGACACCTGTGTGGGGCGAGGGGCCCAACTCACCACATCTCCTCCTCCTCCAGTGCCTCTTCAAGACTTTTTATTTGCTGACGCAGCACCTGGGAGAAGGAAGGGTCTGAGTCCCGGAGTCCGCTGCCACCCTTCTCCAGCCCTCCCACCCCGGGGCCTGTGGGCACCCATCTCTTTTCCCCCAGCCCATTCAGCGCTACCTCAGTCCCCTGGTTAAACTCCTGCAGCCAGGACACCATGTGGGCAGAGTGCTTTTCCACCTGCAAAACAACCGGCGTATCACCCTCGTCCCTCTCCAGCCCCAGGGCCATGCCCACTTGCTGCCCCACTGCCCCAGGGCACTGGGAGACTGGGCAAATCACAGGGCCACGCATAGCGAAGGGATGGACACCCCCAGCTCCTGGGGAAAATGTCCTCCCCAGTCACGCTTCTGCCCGCAGCCGCTGGCCCAGCGCAGGGAGGTGACCCTCCTTGAGCAGCGGGGCTGGACGAGACAAGATGACCTCCAGCGGCCCCTTCGAACCGCTGAGCCCCAGCCTGCGCAGCTCTGGGACGTGGGCAGAGGAGGGGACACCAGCCTTACTGCTGAGCATCTGCGGGGCATCGTGCGTGCCCTGATGGTTCTCCTCCTGCATGCGGAAAGGAGAGCAGGGGCTCAGGGTCTGCAGAAACACCTCTTGGTCACCTGCAAGCGCTCCTCTCAGCCAGGAGCAGCCACCAGGCACCCGGGCACTCTCACGAGTGCACTCCCCTCCGCATTATGGCCCACACAGCTCCCCTCGGGCACTGCCTTCTCCCTCGTGCCCCCTCTCTTCTCCGGCCTCGCAGGCACCGGCCGGGGGGCGCCAGGCAGGGGCACCCTCAGGCCTAACTCTGCACACGGCCCACATCTGACCACCCTCTGCACCCAACACCCCCAGCGAGCACCACCTACCCACCCCTGCTCAACCACCCTCCTATAGGGTGCAGCAGCCAATCAGCGCCCTCCGGCCTTCTGCTCTACCAACGAGCAAGCAGCTCCTGCTGCAAGGGGCGTGGCCGCTCACACACCCATCATGGCTCCTCACAGCCGGCCCCGCCCCGTCGGCAGTGCTCCCGGGCCCCGAAGCGGCGGCAGTCACACCGGCCTCGCCCCCTCCTGGCTGCCCTCCCCCACGCCCCCCTCTGCTGCATTTGAGCCCTGCTCAGGCTCCTTTGCACGCCTTTCTGCCTTTGCTCGCTGGCGGGAGAGCAAACCTCTGCTACAGCACCGCTCTCGGGCCGAAACGGGAACCATCTCCAGCAGGAACCACTGGAAGGAGCAAACCGGCCTTGCCGGTGCTCGGTGCAACCGGCTGGATTTAGTTTTCCCTGTGAATTGTCCCCAGCTGCCTTGCTATGTTCTTCTGTGGTGTCACCACTCCCGGGTGGGGAGGCAACAAGTCCCCACCCTCAGCCTCCCCCCTGTTTGGTGGGAACAGCTCCCCACCATCGCCCTCCGCCCAGACTGTGGCAGGCAGAATAACTCCCTCCCATTGCCCAAATCCCTCGAAAATGCCCCCCAGCCACACCTGACCCCAAGTAGGCTGACTTGCCCAGCATCATGAGTGTGGGGCCTGGCCAGGGACCGGGCCAGGGGGGTTCTGGAGGAAGCAGGACCTTGAGGGGACTAGGTACCTGGGGTACCTGAAAGGAGCGGGCTTTCTGGGGGCAACTGGCGGGATCGGGAGGGTCTGGGTAGGGGGAACTGCGGGGGCTGGGGGTGTCTGGAGAGAACTGAGATGATGGGGTGCCTGCCGAGAAGTGAAGGCAATGGAGGGTGTGCAGGGGGGACCTGAGGAGAAGGAGGGAGGGACCGTGAGAGGAACTGAAGGGATTCGATGTGTCTGAAGAGGGGAGCTGAGGGGTCAGGGTCTGCGGGGGGGAACTGACGGGTGTGGGCTTTGACTGAAGCCTAGAGCATTACTAGGGGGAAGATGTGGATCTTCACGTCCCCCTTAGCGTGGGTCCCACGCGTACACCCCCTGGCAACAATAATCAGGGTGACACGGGAATGGCCACGCAGCTCCGCCCCGGTTGCGTCACAGGCATCCCACAAAGCCCGGCAAGTTGGTGCTCTCTGAGTGTGGCCTACATCTACACGCAGCCCAGCTCTAGGGGACACCGAGGGGGCTCAACCCCCTGCGGCTCTTCCCGAGTGACCTCCCCAGGGTGGCAGGCTGAAGCGTGGAGCACTTTGGCAGAAGGTGCCTTTGCTGCCTGCATACCTCTCGGAGAGCCGGGGGGGTGAGACGGACACCTGGAGGATGCTCTGCTGAATGTGGCTGGGTTAAAGAGCCCAACCTTCGGGTCGGGCTCTCTCCAAAGTGACTCAGAGAAGCAAGAAATTCTGCCAGCTCTCCCGTGGGACAATCTCCTTTGGGAAGGCCTGACAGTGCTCCTCGTGCTTGCTCCGGCGGAGCATCTCACCAAAGTGTCAATTTTGGTGGTAAACAAGCTACTTAAGGAGCGAATCCCACCCCCTTTACCTGGCAGGAGGCGCCACAGCTTCCTGAAGCAGAGCCAGAGACTCTGCCATAAGAGCGCTTTTTTGCCAAGGAACGCACGCTGTGGAGCCCTCCCGCCCCGGGGCCTGTGGGCACCCATCTCTTTTCCCCCAGCCCTTTCAGCACTCCCTCATTTTCCTGCTTAACCTCCTGCAGCCAGGACACCATGCGGGCACAGTGCTTTTCCACCTGCAAAACAACCGGCGTATCACCCTCGTCCCTCTCGATGCCTCTCGCTCTCTGCGCCTCATTTTCACCGGAGGCAGGCTCCAAAGTTCACAATGTCCAAGAACTGCTCCCACACAAAAGGTGCCAGCACTGAAAGCTATTGCTGGGCCTCAGCAGCCCTTGGCAGCCCTTTCACAGCCGCACCAGCAGTGGGGCTCTGCGCCTGCCTAGCCTCCCAAAACTCCAAGCGTTCTCTCCCTCTCTGGCTCTCATTTTCACCAGAGACCATGGGTGTGTGCACGTGCACGGACGGCCACACCGCGTGGGCTCCAGCACAGGGCTCAAGCATCCATCCCCAACGGGATCCAGCATCCAGCCCCGAGGCGGAACCACAGCCCAGGAAGGGGAAACATAAAGAGCAGCCCTCTGCTCTAGCCCCCGCAGGCACTGGGCTTGCGGGCTCCCAAGAGCAATGGGGTCTCCCTCTTGCTCAGAGCGCAGCTGCGGCACGCGGGGGGACAGCAGGAGGAAGGGGTGGGGGCAGGGGGCAGGCAGGCAGTGACCCACGTGCTTCAGCTGCACCCTTGGAGCGGCTGCGTGCAGCGGCGCCGCGTTCAGGGCTTGGCAGGTCGGGTGGCTCCAGCCTCCACGCGACAGGGCCTTTGCCCTCGGAGGGCAAACCTGCGAGCGGCTGGAGAAGCTGGCAGGGAGCAGCCGGGGCCGTGCCGGGCGGTGGCTGTGGGGTCAGCAGGGGCGGGGCCCTGGGGACAGGGCCAGCGGCTACGAGATTGCTAGAACGAGACCCGTGGGAGCGACCGGCAACGGGGCCATGGGGAGCGCACCGCTGGGGATGGGGCCGAGGAGCCACAGGGCTGTGGGACCACCAGCGATGAGAGCCTGGGCAGGCGGGGAGACCAAGGTCATGGGGACTTTGGGGAGGGAGAAGGACACAGGGTTGGGTGCTGTGGCGTGGGATGGGCCGCGTGGGGTCCATAGGGGCTGTAAGGTGAGAGGGCAGGTGAGTACCTGCAGGGTTGTGGGGAGGAAGGCAGTGGAGCATGCGGGGGCCATGGGGCTGGCCTGCGAGGAAATGTGTCCCCAGTTCCTGGTGCCTCAGTACTCTCAGACTCACTTACAGGGGCTGGCCAGGACATTGCTAAAGGGTTGCCAGCCTCCAATGGTGGAGAATAAAATCTACCGTGGCCTGAGAAGACGGTGGTTCCCCCTGGTTCTACAGTGGCATCAATACCGTGCGGGGACGGAGGGCAGGAGGGAGGGCAGCTGAGGCTGGCACGCAGGGACCCAGCTTGCGGCAGGCGGCGGGGTGGCACCCAGTGCCTAGCAGCTGAGACTGGCCCTGGCCTCGAGGGTATGCAGGGACTGGCATGCGGGGCAAGACCCTCTCCGCGCGCCCCAACAAACACACCCCAGTACATGGAGGTTCAGGTAGAAAAGGCTTTATTGAGGGTGGGGGGCTGTCAGAAGGGCAGCGGCCCGTCCATGACCCTGGGGAAGATCTTTCCCAGTGCAATTGCCTGGTCGATGTTGGTCTCACACAGCACATGCAACAGCAGGCGGTGGAAGAGCTCGGGGTCGTACCAGGAGGCGTAGAGGACAACAGCAGCCAGAGCAAAGCCGACAGCCAGCTGCAGGTCACAAGAGCAGGATGAGCGTCCTGTGGGGCAGAAGAGGGATGGGAGGCAGGGCAGGCTGGATGCGTCCCAACCAGATCCTGCCTATGGGATGCAGGGTGTGTTCTGGGAGCCCCACAGCCTGCTTCCCCCGCCATTTCTCATTGCTCCCCCGGGCAGGGTGGTGCACGAGACGCCGCAAGCCCAGGAAAGAGCCCTGGCTCAGGGAAAAGCAACGCTGAGCACTTCCCAGCTGCAAAGCCCACAGCCAGCCAGCTGCTCCCCAGCTTGTGAGCCCTGCTGGCTGGAGCAGGGGTCCGGCCCATGCCAGCCGCTGCCCGGGAGCGGGCCCCACGGCACCCACTGGGGACACTCACTGCAGCCAATAAATGAAGCCGCGTCTCCTCGCCAGCATGTCCCTCTCCTGCAGGTCAACACAGAGCAAGGACACTTGTCGCGCCCTGCAGCGCAGCCGGGACAGCTGGAGTCGCTCGGTGCCACTGGCCTCTGCCTCACGCAGGAGCATAGCCCGTGCGTGGCTGTGACCTCCATGGACCCCGGTTCCCAGGGAGACCCCGCTGGCCAGGGCAGGGGCTGGCACGGGCATCCCCCTTTCCAGCTGTGCTTCCACCAGCTCCGGCAGTGTAGTCCCCGGCACCTCTGCCTCCTTCTTCCTCTGCTGCTGGCTGCAGGCAACAGGGCATGGTTGGACGAGTTACAGACCTCCAGGGCCATGCATTGGGTCCCCTTCCAACCATACAGCACCCCAGGCAGGCAGGGAATGGGCTCCCCTGTCACACCGTGTGCTGCACATACCCCCCACACCATTGCCTGGCTCCAGCACTGGCAGCCCCATCGCTCTGGGTGCTGCAGAGACCGCCCTAGACACCTGTGTGGGGCGAGGGGCCCAACTCACCACATCTCCTCCTCCTCCAGTGCCTCTTCAAGACTTTTTATTTGCTGACGCAGCACCTGGGAGAAGGAAGGGTCTGAGTCCCGGAGTCCGCTGCCACCCTTCTCCAGCCCTCCCACCCCGGGGCCTGTGGGCACCCATCTCTTTTCCCCCAGCCCATTCAGCGCTACCTCAGTCCCCTGGTTAAACTCCTGCAGCCAGGACACCATGTGGGCAGAGTGCTTTTCCACCTGCAAAACCACCGGCGTATCACCCTCGTCCCTCTCCAGCCCCAGGGCCATGCCCACTTGCTGCCCCACTGCCCCAGGGCACTGGGAGACTGGGCAAATCACAGGGCCACGCATAGCGAAGGGATGGACACCCCCATCTCCTGGGGAAAATGTCCTCCCCAGTCACGCTTCTGCCCGCAGCCGCTGGCCCAGCGCAGCGAGGTGACCCTCCTTGCGCAGCGGGGCTGGACGAGACAAGATGACCTCCAGCGGTCCCTTCGAACCGCTGAGCCCCAGCCTGCGCAGCTCTGGGACGTGGGCAGAGGAGAGGACACCAGCCTTACTGCTGAGCATCTGCAGGGCATCGTGCGTGCCCTGATGGTTCTCCTCCTGCATGCGGAAAGGAGAGCAGGGGCTCAGGGTCTGCAGAAACACCTCTTGGTCACCTGCAAGCGCTCCTCTCAGCCAGGAGCAGCCACCAGGCACCCGGGCACTCTCACGAGTGCACTCCCCTCCGCATTATGGCCCACACAGCTCCCCTCGGGCACTGCCTTCTCCCTCGTGCCCCCTCTCTTCTCCGGCCTCGCAGGCACCGGCCGGGGGGCGCCAGGCAGGGGCACCCTCAGGCCTAACTCTGCACACGGCCCACATCTGACCACCCTCTGCACCCAACACCCCCAGCGAGCACCACCTACCCACCCCTGCTCAACCACCCTCCTATAGGGTGCAGCAGCCAATCAGCGCCCTCCGGCCTTCTGCTCTACCAACGAGCAAGCAGCTCCTGCTGCAAGGGGCGTGGCCGCTCACACACCCATCATGGCTCCTCACAGCCGGCCCCGCCCCGTCGGCAGTGCTCCCGGGCCCCGAAGCGGCGGCAGTCACGCCGGCCTCGCCCCCTCCTGGCTGCCCTCCCCCACGCCCCCCTCTGCTGCATTTGAGCCCTGCTCAGGCTCCTTTGCACGCCTTTCTGCCTTTGCTCGCTGGCGGGAGAGCAAACCTCTGCTACAGCACCGCTCTCGGGCCGAAACGGGAACCATCTCCAGCAGGAACCACTGGAAGGAGCAAACCGGCCTTGCCGGTGCTCGGTGCAACCGGCTGGATTTAGTTTTCCCTGTGAATTGTCCCCAGCTGCCTTGCTATGTTCTTCTGTGGTGTCACCACTCCTGGGTGGGGAGGCAACAAGTCCCCACCTCAGCCTCCCCCCTGTTTGGTGGGAACAGCTCCCCACCATCGCCCTCCGCCCAGACTGTGGCAGGCAGAATAACTCCCTCCCATTGCCCAAATCCCTCGAAAATGCCCCCCAGCCACACCTGACCCCAAGTAGGCTGACTTGCCCAGCATCATGAGTGTGGGGCCTGGCCAGGGACCGGGCCAGGGGGGTTCTGGAGGAAGCAGGACCTTGAGGGGACTAGGTACCTGGGGTACCTGAAAGGAGCGGGCTTTCTGGGGGCAACTGGCGGGATCGGGAGGGTCTGGGTAGGGGGAACTGCGGGGGCTGGGGGGTGTCTGGAGAGAACTGAGATGATGGGGTGCCTGCCGAGAAGTGAAGGCAATGGAGGGTGTGCAGGGGGGACCTGAGGAGAAGGAGGGAGGGACCGTGAGAGGAACTGAAGGGATTCGATGTGTCTGAAGAGGGGAGCTGAGGGGTCAGGGTCTGCGGGGGGGAACTGACGGGTGTGGGCTTTGACTGAAGCCTAGAGCATTACTAGGGGGAAGATGTGGATCTTCACGTCCCCCTTAGCGTGGGTCCCATGCGTACACCCCCTGGCAACAATAATCAGGGTGACACGGGAATGGCCACGCAGCTCCGCCCCGGTTGCGTCACAGGCATCCCACAAAGCCCGGCAAGTTGGTGCTCTCTGAGTGTGGCCTACATCTACATGCAGCCCAGCTCTAGGGGACACCGAGGTGGCTCAACCCCCTGCGGCTCTTCCCGAGTGACCTCCCCAGGGTGGCAGGCTGAAGCGTGGAGCACTTTGGCAGAAGGTGCCTTTGCTGCCTGCATACCTCTCGGAGAGCCGGGGGGGTGAGACGGACACCTGGAGGATGCTCTGCTGAATGTGGCTGGGTTAAAGAGCCCAACCTTCGGGTCGGGCTCTCTCCAAAGTGACTCAGAGAAGCAAGAAATTCTGCCAGCTCTCCCGTGGGACAATCTCCTTTGGGAAGGCCTGACAGTGCTCCTCGTGCTTGCTCCGGCGGAGCATCTCACCAAAGTGTCAATTTTGGTGGTAAACAAGCTACTTAAGGAGCGAATCCCACCCCCTTTACCTGGCAGGAGGCGCCACAGCTTCCTGAAGCAGAGCCAGAGACTCTGCCATAAGAGCGCTTTTTTGCCAAGGAACGCACGCTGTGGAGCCCTCCCGCCCCGGGGCCTGTGGGCACCCATCTCTTTTCCCCCAGCCCTTTCAGCACTCCCTCATTTTCCTGCTTAACCTCCTGCAGCCAGGACACCATGTGGGCACAGTGCTTTTCCACCTGCAAAACAACCGGCGTATCACCCTCGTCCCTCTCGATGCCTCTCGCTCTCTGCGCCTCATTTTCACCGGAGGCAGGCTCCAAAGTTCACAATGTCCAAGAACTGCTCCCACACAAAAGGTGCCAGCACTGAAAGCTATTGCTGGGCCTCAGCAGCCCTTGGCAGCCCTTTCACAGCCGCACCAGCAGTGGGGCTCTGCGCCTGCCTAGCCTCCCAAAACTCCAAGCGTTCTCTCCCTCTCTGGCTCTCATTTTCACCAGAGACCATGGGTGTGTGCACGTGCACGGACGGCCACACCGCGTGGGCTCCAGCGCAGGGCTCAAGCATCCATCCCCAACGGGATCCAGCATCCAGCCCCGAGGCGGAACCACAGCCCAGGAAGGGGAAACATAAAGAGCAGCCCTCTGCTCTAGGCCCCGCAGGCACTGGGCTTGCGGGCTCCCAAGAGCAATGGGGTCTCCCTCTTGCTCAGAGCGCAGCTGCGGCACGCGGGGGGACAGCAGGAGGAAGGGGTGGGGGCAGGGGGCAGGCAGGCAGTGACCCACGTGCTTCAGCTGCACCCTTGGAGCGGCTGCGTGCAGCGGCGCCGCGTTCAGGGCTTGGCAGGTCGGGTGGCTCCAGCCTCCACGCGACAGGGCCTTTGCCCTCGGAGGGCAAACCTGCGAGCGGCTGGAGAAGCTGGCAGGGAGCAGCCGGGGCCGTGCCGGGCGGTGGCTGTGGGGTCAGCAGGGGCGGGGCCCTGGGGACAGGGCCAGCGGCTACGAGATTGCTAGAACGAGACCCGTGGGAGCGACCGGCAACGGGGCCATGGGGAGCGCACCGCTGGGGATGGGGCCGAGGAGCCACAGGGCTGTGGGACCACCAGCGATGAGAGCCTGGGCAGGCGGGGAGACCAAGGTCATGGGGACTTTGGGGAGGGAGAAGGACACAGGGTTGGGTGCTGTGGCGTGGGATGGGCCGCGTGGGGTCCATAGGGGCTGTAAGGTGAGAGGGCAGGTGAGTACCTGCAGGGTTGTGGGGAGCTGTGGGGAGGAAGGCAGTGGAGCATGCGGGGGCCATGGGGCTGGCCTGCGAGGAAATGTGTCCCCAGTTCCTGGTGCCTCAGTACTCTCAGACTCACTTACAGGGGCTGGCCAGGACATTGCTAAAGGGTTGCCAGCCTCCAATGGTGGAGAATAAAATCTACCGTGGCCTGAGAAGACGGTGGTTCCCCCTGGTTCTACAGTGGCATCAATACCGTGCGGGGACGGAGGGCAGGAGGGAGGGCAGCTGAGGCTGGCACGCAGGGACCCAGCTTGCGGCAGGCGGCGGGGTGGCACCCAGTGCCTAGCAGCTGAGACTGGCCCTGGCCTCGAGGGTATGCAGGGACTGGCATGCGGGGCAAGACCCTCTCCGCGCGCCCCAACAAACACACCCCAGTACATGGAGGTTCAGGTAGAAAAGGCTTTATTGAGGGTGGGGGGCTGTCAGAAGGGCAGCGGCCCGTCCATGACCCTGGGGAAGATCTTTCCCAGTGCAATTGCCTGGTCGATGTTGGTCTCACACAGCACATGCAACAGCAGGCGGTGGAAGAGCTCGGGGTCGTACCAGGAGGCGTAGAGGACAACAGCAGCCAGAGCAAAGCCGACAGCCAGCTGCAGGCTGACCAAGAGCAGGATGAGCGTCCTGTGGGGCAGAAGAGGGATGGGAGGCAGGGCAGGCTGGATGCGTCCCAACCAGATCCTGCCTATGGGATGCAGGGTGTGTTCTGGGAGCCCCACAGCCTGCTTCCCCCGCCATTTCTCATTGCTCCCCCGGGCAGGGTGGTGCACGAGACGCCGCAAGCCCAGGAAAGAGCCCTGGCTCAGGGAAAAGCAACGCTGAGCACTTCCCAGCTGCAAAGCCCACAGCCAGCCAGCTGCTCCCCAGCTTGTGAGCCCTGCTGGCCGGAGCAGGGGTCCGGCCCATGCCAGCCGCTGCCCGGGAGCGGGCCCCACGGCACCCACTGGGGACACTCACTGCAGCCAATAAATGAAGCCGCGTCTCCTCGCCAGCATGTCCCTCTCCTGCAGGTCAACACAGAGCAAGGACACTTGTCGCGCCCTGCAGCGCAGCCGGGACAGCTGGAGTCGCTCGGTGCCACTGGCCTCTGCCTCACGCAGGAGCATAGCCCGTGCGTGGCTGTGACCTCCATGGACCCCGGTTCCCAGGGAGACCCCGCTGGCCAGGGCAGGGGCTGGCACAGGCATCCCCCTTTCCAGCTGTGCTTCCACCAGCTCCGGCAGTGTAGTCCCCGGCACCTCTGCCTCCTTCTTCCTCTGCTGCTGGCTGCAGGCAACAGGGCATGGTTGGACGAGTTACAGACCTCCAGGGCCATGCATTGGGTCCCCTTCCAACCATACAGCACCCCAGGCAGGCAGGGAATGGGCTCCCCTGTCACACCGTGTGCTGCACGTACCCCCCACACCATTGCCTGGCTCCAGCACTGGCAGCCCCATCGCTCTGGGTGCTGCAGAGACCGCCCTAGACACCTGTGTGGGGCGAGGGGCCCAACTCACCACATCTCCTCCTCCTCCAGTGCCTCTTCAAGACTTTTTATTTGCTGACGCAGCACCTGGGAGAAGGAAGGGTCTGAGTCCCGGAGTCCGCTGCCACCCTTCTCCAGCCCTCCCACCCCGGGGCCTGTGGGCACCCATCTCTTTTCCCCCAGCCCATTCAGCGCTACCTCAGTCCCCTGGTTAAACTCCTGCAGCCAGGACACCATGTGGGCAGAGTGCTTTTCCACCTGCAAAACCACCGGCGTATCACCCTCGTCCCTCTCCAGCCCCAGGGCCATGCCCACTTGCTGCCCCACTGCCCCAGGGCACTGGGAGACTGGGCAAATCACAGGGCCACGCATAGCGAAGGGATGGACACCCCCATCTCCTGGGGAAAATGTCCTCCCCAGTCACGCTTCTGCCCGCAGCCGCTGGCCAAGCGCAGCGAGGTGACCCTCCTTGAGCAGCGGGGCCGGACGAGACAAGATGACCTCCAGCGGCCCCTTCGAACCGCTGAGCCCCAGCCTGCGCAGCTCTGGGACGTGGGCAGAGGAGAGGACACCAGCCTTACTGCTGAGCATCTGCAGGGCATCGTGCGTGCCCTGATGGTTCTCCTCCTGCATGCGGAAAGGAGAGCAGGGGCTCAGGGTCTGCAGAAACACCTCTTGGTCACCTGCAAGCGCTCCTCTCAGCCAGGAGCAGCCACCAGGCACCCGGGCACTCTCACGAGTGCACTCCCCTCCGCATTATGGCCCACACAGCTCCCCTCGGGCACTGCCTTCTCCCTCGTGCCCCCTCTCTTCTCCGGCCTCGCAGGCACCGGCCGGGGGGCGCCAGGCAGGGGCACCCTCAGGCCTAACTCTGCACACGGCCCACATCTGACCACCCTCTGCACCC
Organism: Phalacrocorax carbo; assembly: GCF_963921805.1. Lineage (NCBI taxonomy): Eukaryota > Metazoa > Chordata > Aves > Suliformes > Phalacrocoracidae > Phalacrocorax > Phalacrocorax carbo. Next base: position 4,165,295 of record NC_087539.1, read on the forward strand.
AACACCCCCAGCGAGCACCACCTACCCACCCCTGCTCAACCACCCTCCTATAGGGTGCAGCAGCCAATCAGCGCCCTCCGGCCTTCTGCTCTACCAACGAGCAAGCAGCTCCTGCTGCAAGGGGCGTGGCCGCTCACACACCCATCATGGCTCCTCACAGCCGGCCCCGCCCCGTCGGCAGTGCTCCCGGGCCCCGAAGCGGCGGCAGTCACACCGGCCTCGCCCCCTCCTGGCTGCCCTCCCCCACGCCCCCCTCTGCTGCATTTGAGCCCTGCTCAGGCTCCTTTGCACGCCTTTCTGCCTTTGCTCGCTGGCGGGAGAGCAAACCTCTGCTACAGCACCGCTCTCGGGCCGAAACGGGAACCATCTCCAGCAGGAACCACTGGAAGGAGCAAACCGGCCTTGCCGGTGCTCGGTGCAACCGGCTGGATTTAGTTTTCCCTGTGAATTGTCCCCAGCTGCCTTGCTATGTTCTTCTGTGGTGTCACCACTCCCGGGTGGGGAGGCAACAAGTCCCCACCTCAGCCTCCCCCCTGTTTGGTGGGAACAGCTCCCCACCATCGCCCTCCGCCCAGACTGTGGCAGGCAGAATAACTCCCTCCCATTGCCCAAATCCCTCGAAAATGCCCCCCAGCCACACCTGACCCCAAGTAGGCTGACTTGCCCAGCATCATGAGTGTGGGGCCTGGCCAGGGACCGGGCCAGGGGGGTTCTGGAGGAAGCAGGACCTTGAGGGGACTAGGTACCTGGGGTACCTGAAAGGAGCGGGCTTTCTGGGGGCAACTGGCGGGATCGGGAGGGTCTGGGTAGGGGGAGCTGCGGGGGCTGGGGGTGTCTGGAGAGAACTGAGATGATGGGGTGCCTGCCGAGAAGTGAAGGCAATGGAGGGTGTGCAGGGGGGACCTGAGGAGAAGGAGGGAGGGACCGTGAGAGGAACTGAAGGGATTCGATGTGTCTGAAGAGGGGAGCTGAGGGGTCAGGGTCTGCGGGGGGGAACTGACGGGTGTGGGCTTTGACTGAAGCCTAGAGCATTACTAGGGGGAAGATGTGGATCTTCACGTCCCCCTTAGCGTGGGTCCCACGCGTACACCCCCTGGCAACAATAATCAGGGTGACACGGGAATGGCCACGCAGCTCCGCCCCGGTTGCGTCACAGGCATCCCACAAAGCCCGGCAAGTTGGTGCTCTCTGAGTGTGGCCTACATCTACACGCAGCCCAGCTCTAGGGGACACCGAGGTGGCTCAACCCCCTGCGGCTCTTCCCGAGTGACCTCCCAAGGGTGGCAGGCTGAAGCGTGGAGCACTTTGGCAGAAGGTGCCTTTGCTGCCTGCATACCTCTCGGAGAGCCGGGGGGGTGAGACGGACACCTGGAGGATGCTCTGCTGAATGTGGCTGGGTTAAAGAGCCCAACCTTCGGGTCGGGCTCTCTCCAAAGTGACTCAGAGAAGCAAGAAATTCTGCCAGCTCTCCCGTGGGACAATCTCCTTTGGGAAGGCCTGACAGTGCTCCTCGTGCTTGCTCCGGCGGAGCATCTCACCAAAGTGTCAATTTTGGTGGTAAACAAGCTACTTAAGGAGCGAATCCCACCCCCTTTACCTGGCAGGAGGCGCCACAGCTTCCTGAAGCAGAGCCAGAGACTCTGCCATAAGAGCGCTTTTTTGCCAAGGAACGCACGCTGTGGAGCCCTCCCGCCCCGGGGCCTGTGGGCACCCATCTCTTTTCCCCCAGCCCTTTCAGCACTCCCTCATTTTCCTGCTTAACCTCCTGCAGCCAGGACACCATGTGGGCACAGTGCTTTTCCACCTGCAAAACAACCGGCGTATCACCCTCGTCCCTCTCGATGCCTCTCGCTCTCTGCGCCTCATTTTCACCGGAGGCAGGCTCCAAAGTTCACAATGTCCAAGAACTGCTCCCACACAAAAGGTGCCAGCACTGAAAGCTATTGCTGGGCCTCAGCAGCCCTTGGCAGCCCTTTCACAGCCGCACCAGCAGTGGGGCTCTGCGCCTGCCTAGCCTCCCAAAACTCCAAGCGTTCTCTCCCTCTCTGGCTCTCATTTTCACCAGAGACCATGGGTGTGTGCACGTGCACGGACGGCCACACCGCGTGGGCTCCAGCACAGGGCTCAAGCATCCATCCCCAACGGGATCCAGCATCCAGCCCCGAGGCGGAACCACAGCCCAGGAAGGGGAAACATAAAGAGCAGCCCTCTGCTCTAGCCCCCGCAGGCACTGGGCTTGCGGGCTCCCAAGAGCAATGGGGTCTCCCTCTTGCTCAGAGCGCAGCTGCGGCACGCGGGGGGACAGCAGGAGGAAGGGGTGGGGGCAGGGGGCAGGCAGGCAGTGACCCACGTGCTTCAGCTGCACCCTTGGAGCGGCTGCGTGCAGCGGCGCCGCGTTCAGGGCTTGGCAGGTCGGGTGGCTCCAGCCTCCACGCGACAGGGCCTTTGCCCTCGGAGGGCAAACCTGCGAGCGGCTGGAGAAGCTGGCAGGGAGCAGCCGGGGCCGTGCCGGGCGGTGGCTGTGGGGTCAGCAGGGGCGGGGCCCTGGGGACAGGGCCAGCGGCTACGAGATTGCTAGAACGAGACCCGTGGGAGCGACCGGCAACGGGGCCATGGGGAGCGCACCGCTGGGGATGGGGCCGAGGAGCCACAGGGCTGTGGGACCACCAGCGATGAGAGCCTGGGCAGGCGGGGAGACCAAGGTCATGGGGACTTTAGGGAGGGAGAAGGACACAGGGTTGGGTGCTGTGGCGTGGGATGGGCCGCGTGGGGTCCATAGGGGCTGTAAGGTGAGAGGGCAGGTGAGTACCTGCAGGGTTGTGGGGAGCTGTGGGGAGGAAGGCAGTGGAGCATGCGGGGGCCATGGGGCTGGCCTGCGAGGAAATGTGTCCCCAGTTCCTGGTGCCTCAGTACTCTCAGACTCACTTACAGGGGCTGGCCAGGACATTGCTAAAGGGTTGCCAGCCTCCAATGGTGGAGAATAAAATCTACCGTGGCCTGAGAAGACGGTGGTTCCCCCTGGTTCTACAGTGGCATCAATACCGTGCGGGGACGGAGGGCAGGAGGGAGGGCAGCTGAGGCTGGCACGCAGGGACCCAGCTTGCGGCAGGCGGCGGGGTGGCACCCAGTGCCTAGCAGCTGAGACTGGCCCTGGCCTCGAGGGTATGCAGGGACTGGCATGCGGGGCAAGACCCTCTCCGCGCGCCCCAACAAACACACCCCAGTACATGGAGGTTCAGGTAGAAAAGGCTTTATTGAGGGTGGGGGGCTGTCAGAAGGGCAGCGGCCCGTCCATGACCCTGGGGAAGATCTTTCCCATGCAATTGCCTGGTCGATGTTGGTCTCACACAGCACATGCAACAGCAGGCGGTGGAAGAGCTCGGGGTCGTACCAGGAGGCGTAGAGGACAACAGCAGCCAGAGCAAAGCCGACAGCCAGCTGCAGGTCACAAGAGCAGGATGAGCGTCCTGTGGGGCAGAAGAGGGATGGGAGGCAGGGCAGGCTGGATGCGTCCCAACCAGATCCTGCCTATGGGATGCAGGGTGTGTTCTGGGAGCCCCACAGCCTGCTTCCCCCGCCATTTCTCATTGCTCCCCCGGGCAGGGTGGTGCACGAGACGCCGCAAGCCCAGGAAAGAGCCCTGGCTCAGGGAAAAGCAACGCTGAGCACTTCCCAGCTGCAAAGCCCACAGCCAGCCAGCTGCTCCCCAGCTTGTGAGCCCTGCTGGCTGGAGCAGGGGTCCGGCCCATGCCAGCCGCTGCCCGGGAGCGGGCCCCACGGCACCCACTGGGGACACTCACTGCAGCCAATAAATGAAGCCGCGTCTCCTCGCCAGCATGTCCCTCTCCTGCAGGTCAACACAGAGCAAGGACACTTGTCGCGCCCTGCAGCACAGCCGGGACAGCTGGAGTTGCTCGGTGCCACTGGCCTCTGCCTCATGCAGGAGCATAGCCCGTGCGTGGCTGTGACCTCCATGGACCCCGGTTCCCAGGGAGACCCCGCTGGCCAGGGCAGGGGCTGGCACGGGCATCCCCCTTTCCAGCTGTGCTTCCACCAGCTCCGGCAGTGTAGTCCCCGGCACCTCTGCCTCCTTCTTCCTCTGCTGCTGGCTGCAGGCAACAGGGCATGGTTGGACAAGTTACAGACCTCCAGGGCCATGCATTGGGTCCCCTTCCAACCATACAGCACCCCAGGCAGGCAGGGAATGGGCTCCCCTGTCACACCGTGTGCTGCACATACCCCCCACACCATTGCCTGGCTCCAGCACTGGCAGCCCCATCGCTCTGGGTGCTGCAGAGACCGCCCTAGACACCTGTGTGGGGCGAGGGGCCCAACTCACCACATCTCCTCCTCCTCCAGTGCCTCTTCAAGACTTTTTATTTGCTGACGCAGCACCTGGGAGAAGGAAGGGTCTGAGTCCCGGAGTCCGCTGCCACCCTTCTCCAGCCCTCCCACCCCGGGGCCTGTGGGCACCCATCTCTTTTCCCCCAGCCCTTTCAGCACTACCTCAGTCCCCTGGTTAAACTCCTGCAGCCAGGACACCATGTGGGCAGAGTGCTTTTCCACCTGCAAAACCACCGGCGTATCACCCTCGTCCCTCTCCAGCCCCAGGGCCATGCCCACTTGCTGCCCCACTGCCCCAGGGCACTGGGAGACTGGGCAAATCACAGGGCCACGCATAGCGAAGGGATGGACACCCCCATCTCCTGGGGAAAATGTCCTCCCCAGTCACGCTTCTGCCCGCAGCCGCTGGCCAAGCGCAGCGAGGTGACCCTCCTTGAGCAGCGGGGCTGGACGAGACAAGATGACCTCCAGCGGCCCCTTCGAACCGCTGAGCCCCAGCCTGCGCAGCTCTGGGACGTGGGCAGAGGAGGGGACACCAGCCTTACTGCTGAGCATCTGCGGGGCATCGTGCGTGCCCTGATGGTTCTCCTCCTGCATGCGGAAAGGAGAGCAGGGGCTCAGGGTCTGCAGAAACACCTCTTGGTCACCTGCAAGCGCTCCTCTCAGCCAGGAGCAGCCACCAGGCACCCGGGCACTCTCACGAGTGCACTCCCCTCCGCATTATGGCCCACACAGCTCCCCTCGGGCACTGCCTTCTCCCTCGTGCCCCCTCTCTTCTCCGGCCTCGCAGGCACCGGCCGGGGGGCGCCAGGCAGGGGCACCCTCAGGCCTAACTCTGCACATGGCCCACATCTGACCACCCTCTGCACCCAACACCCCCAGCGAGCACCACCTACCCACCCCTGCTCAACCACCCTCCTATAGGGTGCAGCAGCCAATCAGCGCCCTCCGGCCTTCTGCTCTACCAACGAGCAAGCAGCTCCTGCTGCAAGGGGCGGGGTCGGTTGCGAGCGCCCTGTGCTGCGTGGCCGCTCACACACCCATCATGGCTCCTCACAGCCGGCCCCGCCCCGTCGGCAGTGCTCCCGGGCCCCGAAGCGGCGGCAGTCACACCGGCCTCGCCCCCTCCTGGCTGCCCTCCCCCACGCCCCCCTCTGCTGCATTTGAGCCCTGCTCAGGCTCCTTTGCACGCCTTTCTGCCTTTGCTCGCTGGCGGGAGAGCAAACCTCTGCTACAGCACCGCTCTTGGGCCGAAACGGGAACCATCTCCAGCAGGAACCACTGGAAGGAGCAAACCGGCCTTGCCGGTGCTCGGTGCAACCGGCTGGATTTAGTTTTCCCTGTGAATTGTCCCCAGCTGCCTTGCTATGTTCTTCTGTGGTGTCACCACTCCCGGGTGGGGAGGCAACAAGTCCCCACCTCAGCCTCCCCCCTGTTTGGTGGGAACAGCTCCCCACCATCGCCCTCCGCCCAGACTGTGGCAGGCAGAATAACTCCCTCCCATTGCCCAAATCCCTCGAAAATGCCCCCCAGCCACACCTGACCCCAAGTAGGCTGACTTGCCCAGCATCATGAGTGTGGGGCCTGGCCAGGGACCGGGCCAGGGGGGTTCTGGAGGAAGCAGGACCTTGAGGGGACTAGGTACCTGGGGTACCTGAAAGGAGCGGGCTTTCTGGGGGCAACTGGCGGGATCGGGAGGGTCTGGGTAGGGGGAGCTGCGGGGGCTGGGGGTGTCTGGAGAGAACTGAGATGATGGGGTGCCTGCCGAGAAGTGAAGGCAATGGAGGGTGTGCAGGGGGGACCTGAGGAGAAGGAGGGAGGGACCGTGAGAGGAACTGAAGGGATTCGATGTGTCTGAAGAGGGGAGCTGAGGGGTCAGGGTCTGCGGGGGGGAACTGACGCGTGTGGGCTTTGACTGAAGCCTAGAGCATTACTAGGGGGAAGATGTGGATCTTCACGTCCCCCTTAGCGTGGGTCCCATGCGTACACCCCCTGGCAACAATAATCAGGGTGACACGGGAATGGCCACGCAGCTCCGCCCCGGTTGCGTCACAGGCATCCCACAAAGCCCGGCAAGTTGGTGCTCTCTGAGTGTGGCCTACATCTACACGCAGCCCAGCTCTAGGGGACACCGAGGTGGCTCAACCCCCTGCGGCTCTTCCCGAGTGACCTCCCCAGGGTGGCAGGCTGAAGCGTGGAGCACTTTGGCAGAAGGTGCCTTTGCTGCCTGCATACCTCTCGGAGAGCCGGGGGGGTGAGACGGACACCTGGAGGATGCTCTGCTGAATGTGGCTGGGTTAAAGAGCCCAACCTTCGGGTCGGGCTCTCTCCAAAGTGACTCAGAGAAGCAAGAAATTCTGCCAGCTCTCCCGTGGGACAATCTCCTTTGGGAAGGCCTGACAGTGCTCCTCGTGCTTGCTCCGGCGGAGCATCTCACCAAAGTGTCAATTTTGGTGGTAAACAAGCTACTTAAGGAGCGAATCCCACCCCCTTTACCTGGCAGGAGGCGCCACAGCTTCCTGAAGCAGAGCCAGAGACTCTGCCATAAGAGCGCTTTTTTGCCAAGGAACGCACGCTGTGGAGCCCTCCCGCCCCGGGGCCTGTGGGCACCCATCTCTTTTCCCCCAGCCCTTTCAGCACTCCCTCATTTTCCTGCTTAACCTCCTGCAGCCAGGACACCATGTGGGCACAGTGCTTTACCACCTGCAAAACAACCGGCGTATCACCCTCGTCCCTCTCGATGCCTCTCGCTCTCTGCGCCTCATTTTCACCGGAGGCAGGCTCCAAAGTTCACAATGTCCAAGAACTGCTCCCACACAAAAGGTGCCAGCACTGAAAGCTATTGCTGGGCCTCAGCAGCCCTTGGCAGCCCTTTCACAGCCGCACCAGCAGTGGGGCTCTGCGCCTGCCTAGCCTCCCAAAACTCCACGCGTTCTCTCCCTCTCTGGCTCTCATTTTCACCAGAGACCATGGGTGTGTGCACGTGCACGGACGGCCACACCGCGTGGGCTCCAGCGCAGGGCTCAAGCATCCAGCCCCAACGGGATCCAGCATCCAGCCCCGAGGCGGAACCACAGCCCAGGAAGGGGAAACATAAAGAGCAGCCCTCTGCTCTAGCCCCCGCAGGCACTGGGCTTGCGGGCTCCCAAGAGCAATGGGGTCTCCCTCTTGCTCAGAGCGCAGCTGCGGCACGCGGGGGGACAGCAGGAGGAAGGGGTGGGGGCAGGGGGCAGGCAGGCAGTGACCCACGTGCTTCAGCTGCACCCTTGGAGCGGCTGCGTGCAGCGGCGCCGCGTTCAGGGCTTGGCAGGTCGGGTGGCTCCAGCCTCCACGCGACAGGGCCTTTGCCCTCGGAGGGCAAACCTGCGAGCGGCTGGAGAAGCTGGCAGGGAGCAGCCGGGGCCGTGCCGGGCGGTGGCTGTGGGGTCAGCAGGGGCGGGGCCCTGGGGACAGGGCCAGCGGCTACGAGATTGCTAGAATGAGACCCGTGGGAGCGACCGGCAACGGGGCCATGGGGAGCGCACCGCTGGGGATGGGGCCGAGGAGCCACAGGGCTGTGGGACCACCAGCGATGAGAGCCTGGGCAGGCGGGGAGACCAAGGTCATGGGGACTTTGGGGAGGGAGAAGGACACAGGGTTGGGTGCTGTGGCGTGGGATGGGCCGCGTGGGGTCCATAGGGGCTGTAAGGTGAGAGGGCAGGTGAGTACCTGCAGGGTTGTGGGGAGCTGTGGGGAGGAAGGCAGTGGAGCATGCGGGGGCCATGGGGCTGGCCTGCGAGGAAATGTGTCCCCAGTTCCTGGTGCCTCAGTACTCTCAGACTCACTTACAGGGGCTGGCCAGGACATTGCTAAAGGGTTGCCAGCCTCCAATGGTGGAGAATAAAATCTACCGTGGCCTGAGAAGACAGTGGTTCCGCCTGGTTCTACAGTGGCATCAATACCGTGCGGGGACGGAGGGCAGGAGGGAGGGCAGCTGAGGCTGGCACGCAGGGACCCAGCTTGCGGCAGGCGGCGGGGTGGCACCCAGTGCCTAGCAGCTGAGACTGGCCCTGGCCTCGAGGGTATGCAGGGACTGGCATGCGGGGCAAGACCCTCTCCGCGCGCCCCAACAAACACACCCCAGTACATGGAGGTTCAGGTAGAAAAGGCTTTATTGAGGGTGGGGGGCTGTCAGAAGGGCAGCGGCCCGTCCATGACCCTGGGGAAGATCTTTCCCAGTGCAATTGCCTGGTCGATGTTGGTCTCACACAGCACATGCAACAGCAGGCGGTGGAAGAGCTCGGGGTCGTACCAGGAGGCGTAGAGGACAACAGCAGCCAGAGCAAAGCCGACAGCCAGCTGCAGGTCACAAGAGCAGGATGAGCGTCCTGTGGGGCAGAAGAGGGATGGGAGGCAGGGCAGGCTGGATGCGTCCCAACCAGATCCTGCCTATGGGATGCAGGGTGTGTTCTGGGAGCCCCACAGCCTGCTTCCCCCGCCATTTCTCATTGCTCCCCCGGGCAGGGTGGTGCACGAGACGCCGCAAGCCCAGGAAAGAGCCCTGGCTCAGGGAAAAGCAACGCTGAGCACTTCCCAGCTGCAAAGCCCACAGCCAGCCAGCTGCTCCCCAGCTTGTGAGCCCTGCTGGCCGGAGCAGGGGTCCGGCCCATGCCAGCCGCTGCCCGGGAGCGGGCCCCACGGCACCCACTGGGGACACTCACTGCAGCCAATAAATGAAGCCGCGTCTCCTCGCCAGCATGTCCCTCTCCTGCAGGTCAACACAGAGCAAGGACACTTGTCGCGCCCTGCAGCGCAGCCGGGACAGCTGGAGTTGCTCGGTGCCACTGGCCTCTGCCTCACGCAGGAGCATAGCCCGTGCGTGGCTGTGACCTCCATGGACCCCGGTTCCCAGGGAGACCCCGCTGGCCAGGGCAGGGGCTGGCACGGGCATCCCCCTTTCCAGCTGTGCTTCCACCAGCTCCGGCAGTGTAGTCCCCGGCACCTCTGCCTCCTTCTTCCTCTGCTGCTGGCTGCAGGCAACAGGGCATGGTTGGACGAGTTACAGACCTCCAGGGCCATGCATTGGGTCCCCTTCCAACCATACAGCACCCCAGGCAGGCAGGGAATGGGCTCCCCTGTCACACCGTGTGCTGCACATACCCCCCACACCATTGCCTGGCTCCAGCACTGGCAGCCCCATCGCTCTGGGTGCTGCAGAGACCGCCCTAGACACCTGTGTGGGGCGAGGGGCCCAACTCACCACATCTCCTCCTCCTCCAGTGCCTCTTCAAGACTTTTTATTTGCTGACGCAGCACCTGGGAGAAGGAAGGGTCTGAGTCCCGGAGTCCGCTGCCACCCTTCTCCAGCCCTCCCACCCCGGGGCCTGTGGGCACCCATCTCTTTTCCCCCAGCCCTTTCAGTGCTACCTCAGTCCCCTGGTTAAACTCCTGCAGCCAGGACACCATGTGGGCAGAGTGCTTTTCCACCTGCAAAACCACCGGCGTATCACCCTCGTCCCTCTCCAGCCCCAGGGCCATGCCCACTTGCTGCCCCACTGCCCCAGGGCACTGGGAGACTGGGCAAATCACAGGGCCACGCATAGCGAAGGGATGGACACCCCCATCTCCTGGGGAAAATGTCCTCCCCAGTCACGCTTCTGCCCGCAGCCGCTGGCCAAGCGCAGCGAGGTGACCCTCCTTGCGCAGCGGGGCTGGACGAGACAAGATGACCTCCAGCGGCCCCTTCGAACCGCTGAGCCCCAGCCTGCGCAGCTCTGGGACGTGGGCAGAGGAGAGGACACCAGCCTTACTGCTGAGCATCTGCAGGGCATCGTGCGTGCCCTGATGGTTCTCCTCCTGCATGCGGAAAGGAGAGCAGGGGCTCAGGGTCTGCAGAAACACCTCTTGGTCACCTGCAAGCGCTCCTCTCAGCCAGGAGCAGCCACCAGGCACCCGGGCACTCTCACGAGTGCACTCCCCTCCGCATTATGGCCCACACAGCTCCCCTCGGGCACTGCCTTCTCCCTCGTGCCCCCTCTCTTCTCCGGCCTCGCAGGCACCGGCCGGGGGGCGCCAGGCAGGGGCACCCTCAGGCCTAACTCTGCACACGGCCCACATCTGACCACCCTCTGCACCCAACACCCCCAGCGAGCACCACCTACCCACCCCTGCTCAACCACCCTCCTATAGGGTGCAGCAGCCAATCAGCGCCCTCCGGCCTTCTGCTCTACCAACGAGCAAGCAGCTCCTGCTGCAAGGGGCGGGGTCGGTTGCGAGCGCCCTGTGCTGCGTGGCCGCTCACACACCCATCATGGCTCCTCACAGCCGGCCCCGCCCCGTCGGCAGTGCTCCCGGGCCCCGAAGCGGCGGCAGTCACACCGGCCTCGCCCCCTCCTGGCTGCCCTCCCCCACGCCCCCCTCTGCTGCATTTGAGCCCTGCTCAGGCTCCTTTGCACGCCTTTCTGCCTTTGCTCGCTGGCGGGAGAGCAAACCTCTGCTACAGCACCGCTCTCGGGCCGAAACGGGAACCATCTCCAGCAGGAACCACTGGAAGGAGCAAACCGGCCTTGCCGGTGCTCGGTGCAACCGGCTGGATTTAGTTTTCCCTGTGAATTGTCCCCAGCTGCCTTGCTATGTTCTTCTGTGGTGTCACCACTCCCGGGTGGGGAGGCAACAAGTCCCCACCCTCAGCCTCCCCCCTGTTTGGTGGGAACAGCTCCCCACCATCGCCCTCCGCCCAGACTGTGGCAGGCAGAATAACTCCCTCCCATTGCCCAAATCCCTCGAAAATGCCCCCCAGCCACACCTGACCCCAAGTAGGCTGACTTGCCCAGCATCATGAGTGTGGGGCCTGGCCAGGGACCGGGCCAGGGGGGTTCTGGAGGAAGCAGGACCTTGAGGGGACTAGGTACCTGGGGTACCTGAAAGGAGCGGGCTTTCTGGGGGCAACTGGCGGGATCGGGAGGGTCTGGGTAGGGGGAGCTGCGGGGGCTGGGGGTGTCTGGAGAGAACTGAGATGATGGGGTGCCTGCCGAGAAGTGAAGGCAATGGAGGGTGTGCAGGGGGGACCTGAGGAGAAGGAGGGAGGGACCGTGAGAGGAACTGAAGGGATTCGATGTGTCTGAAGAGGGGAGCTGAGGGGTCAGGGTCTGCGGGGGGGAACTGACGGGTGTGGGCTTTGACTGAAGCCTAGAGCATTACTAGGGGGAAGATGTGGATCTTCACGTCCCCCTTAGCGTGGGTCCCACGCGTACACCCCCTGGCAACAATAATCAGGGTGACACGGGAATGGCCACGCAGCTCCGCCCCGGTTGCGTCACAGGCATCCCACAAAGCCCGGCAAGTTGGTGCTCTCTGAGTGTGGCCTACATCTACACGCAGCCCAGCTCTAGGGGACACCGAGGTGGCTCAACCCCCTGCGGCTCTTCCCGAGTGACCTCCCCAGGGTGGCAGGCTGAAGCGTGGAGCACTTTGGCAGAAGGTGCCTTTGCTGCCTGCATACCTCTCGGAGAGCCGGGGGGGTGAGACGGACACCTGGAGGATGCTCTGCTGAATGTGGCTGGGTTAAAGAGCCCAACCTTCGGGTCGGGCTCTCTCCAAAGTGACTCAGAGAAGCAAGAAATTCTGCCAGCTCTCCCGTGGGACAATCTCCTTTGGGAAGGCCTGACAGTGCTCCTCGTGCTTGCTCCGGCGGACCATCTCACCAAAGTGTCAATTTTGGTGGTAAACAAGCTACTTAAGGAGCGAATCCCACCCCCTTTACCTGGCAGGAGGCGCCACAGCTTCCTGAAGCAGAGCCAGAGACTCTGCCATAAGAGCGCTTTTTTGCCAAGGAACGCACGCTGTGGAGCCCTCCCGCCCCGGGGCCTGTGGGCACCCATCTCTTTTCCCCCAGCCCTTTCAGCACTCCCTCATTTTCCTGCTTAACCTCCTGCAGCCAGGACACCATGCGGGCACAGTGCTTTTCCACCTGCAAAACAACCGGCGTATCACCCTCGTCCCTCTCGATGCCTCTCGCTCTCTGCGCCTCATTTTCACCGGAGGCAGGCTCCAAAGTTCACAATGTCCAAGAACTGCTCCCACACAAAAGGTGCCAGCACTGAAAGCTATTGCTGGGCCTCAGCAGCCCTTGGCAGCCCTTTCACAGCCGCACCAGCAGTGGGGCTCTGCGCCTGCCTAGCCTCCCAAAACTCCACGCGTTCTCTCCCTCTCTGGCTCTCATTTTCACCAGAGACCATGGGTGTGTGCACGTGCACGGACGGCCACACCGCGTGGGCTCCAGCACAGGGCTCAAGCATCCATCCCCAACGGGATCCAGCATCCAGCCCCGAGGCGGAACCACAGCCCAGGAAGGGGAAACATAAAGAGCAGCCCTCTGCTCTAGGCCCCGCAGGCACTGTGCTTGCGGGCTCCCAAGAGCAATGGGGTCTCCCTCTTGCTCAGAGCGCAGCTGCGGCACGCGGGGGGACAGCAGGAGGAAGGGGTGGGGGCAGGGGGCAGGCAGGCAGTGACCCACGTGCTTCAGCTGCACCCTTGGAGCGGCTGCGTGCAGCGGCGCCGCGTTCAGGGCTTGGCAGGTCGGGTGGCTCCAGCCTCCACGCGACAGGGCCTTTGCCCTCGGAGGGCAAACCTGCGAGCGGCTGGAGAAGCTGGCAGGGAGCAGCCGGGGCCGTGCCAGGACATTGCGTTTTGCACACCGGGCAAACGAATGCGCTTTTTGGGATAACAATCCCACGGTGGCGCTGAGCACCCTCCTCTCAGACCAGGCACGCTTTCGGCCCTTTTGAGTGAGTTTCTGAGCCCCTTTGTGCCCTACGCGGCTGCCTGCAGCCTCCCTTTGCAGGTGCCGGCCATGGAAGCCCTTGCCTTGCGCAGGAGCTGAATTGGACCGAAGCGTGCTTGTCTGTGAAGACTGGCAACTTTATTTCCAGAACTAAGTCACCTTCAGCGTTTGCGGGCACTCGAGGAGCACGGGCAGGACAGAGCAGGCCTTAGACACGGAGGCGGCCGTTGCAGCAGCAGGCGTTGCCCCAGGGGGAAATGGTCGTGGTACACCGCAGCCTGCGCTGCGTGCTCTTCATGCTGCTGCTCAAGCCCTTTTTCCCCTCAGGACCTGCAGGAGCTCCTGCAGCACATTAAAGAATTCCACCAGCTTCTGGCGTGGAAACGGGCAGGGCGTAAACCTGCCCGGTTGCGTTGGTGTTGGCCTCGGCCTCTGAAAGGGGGTTGAGGTGAAGCCTGGCCGTGGCGCTGGAGTAGCCGTTACTGCTGGGCGCAGGCCCATCTGCACCGAGATCCAGTCGTAAAAGTGCTGAGTGGAGGTGTAGACTCCGGGCTGTTTTGCTCTGGCACAGCCTTTCCCCCAGCTCGTCACTCCGACAAGCCAGAAGTAGTCCGCGTTGTTGTCTTTGCAGACGAGAGGACCACCGCTGTCACCCTGCAGCGGAGGATTAAGAGCGGCTTAGGGTGGTGTTGGGTGGCCTCTGCCAGCACTGTGGCTGTCTCCTCCTGTCTCTCAGCACCTGCCGGAGCTGTATTCAGCGCAGAGCACGGCTCTGCTGAGGCGCTGGAGCCTAGAGAAGCTTTTCTAGGAAGGGGCGATGGGCCTGCAAGGCAGGGCTCTCATCTCATCTCTCCACTCTGATGCTGGGTATGTGGCAGGCGGCTGTTGCAGGACCGGGATCTGCCAAGAGCATTGGCTGGGCTTTCTGGGCAGAGTCGCAGGCCTCCGGGACAAGGGGGGCACTGGGCAGGGACGTGCAGCTGGGGAAGGGGAGGTGAGCGCCAGCCCCAAGAGCGGTGGGAGGGTGACCTGGCAAGCAACGCGCACGCCAGGGTACGCCTGGGCGGTGGTGCCAGGGCTGCCTGTGCTGCTGGGGCTTGACTTGTAGCGCGCTCCCACCTGGCAGGTGTCGATGCCGCCCTGCGCATAGCCGGCACACAAGTTGTGGCTGTGGATGGCCCCTCTATACCACCAGCTGCTGTTGCAGAGGTTGACGTCAATGAGGCGGACCTTGGCCTCCTGCAGGACATCAGTCGAGCCTCCAGCTGTGAGCACAGAAAGGAATTAAGACCCAGCAGCTGGCTGCCAGTTCTCCCCCCCTCTCGGGGTGAACCCCTTCCCTAGGGCTTGGCTTTGCATCCTGAGAGGCATCGTACCGCTGCGTCCCTTCGGTCTTGCTTTGGGTAAAGGGTCAGGCCCGCCTCTCTCTAGGCGTACGTCCCCACAGCCTGACTCCGGCTTTCGCCTCTGCTGCCCGGAAGCCCAAGCCCAGTCTCCCCAGCGTGCCAAGCCTGCCCTCAGGACACGAGTACTCGTTGGGAACTCACATCTTGCAGTCGTGGAACCCCAACCACTGATGTAGCAGGCTGTCATCTCTGACACTCTCAGCGAGGCGTCAGGCACGCAGGCAAGCTGTATGTAGGAGCTGCACTGGACAGGCTGGTCCAATTCCAGCAACGCAATGTCGTTCCTCTCCGAGATACTAGTGTAGTGTTCGTGAGCCAGGAGCCGCTTAATATTGCGCACTTGGGCCTCGGGGCCCAGCTGAGTCAACCGAGTGGCCCCGATCACCACGCGCCACATGGTGATGTGCCTGGAAGGCAGATGGAGAGAGAGGTGAGGGGAGCAGAGCCACGTGCTGCAGCAGTCCAGCAGCTCCCTGCCTTCTGCTTGCCCGGGGAGAGCGGGAAGCAGCGCTACGGAGGGTGCGACTGCCCTAGCACGCCTTAGGCTGCAGGAACGTCGAGCTGGAGGCTGCTAGGAAGCAGCGGCACGAGCCCAGCCTTGTCCTGAGCAGTGTCTCAGGAGGGCTCTGCAGTGCCCAGGCACTGGGCGTACTGCAAGGAAGCGGGATGGGAGTAGCACGTGGTGCTGCGGATGTGGTACCTGCCGGTGGTGTGGGGCTGTCCCCGTTGCCTGGTCCTCCTTACCTAGCCTTGATGAAGCAGTGGGCTGCTGTGAGGACCCACTGTGGGCTGATGAGGGACCCTCCGCATATATGCCCCGTGCCTGTTTTCCCAGGATCCTGGATGCTGACGATCCAGGGCCAGGCCCCTGGCTGGGCATCTGTGCCGCCCACGACGCGCAACGTGCCGTAGTGAGAAGCCATGGGCCGGAGCCCGCAGGTCCCTCTGTAACCAGAAACTCCTTACTGTCCTGCTGGCTGGCTGGCTGGCTGCTGTTGAGGCTGAATGTCAGCCGTCTTCCCTCCCCACAAGGCGCTGCATGGCCAGCAGGGCCAGGGAACGCTGTGGGGCGTGAGTCCGTCCGCCCCAGTTCCTGTTGTAGCCCTGTAGGCGAGTTGTGCCAGCAGCCTGGGTGCCGGCAAGGAAAGGAGGCTCCCACATAGGGCTCGGGAAGCTGTGGGGCGGTCACAGAGGACAAGCGGGCACCCTCCGGTGAACGCCCTAAGGGGTGCCCCAGCTCCCTCCCCGAGCCTCGGGCCACTTACCCACAGTTGTCCCATGTGCCGTACACAGGCCAGCACACGGCCAGCAGGACCAGGACGGCCAGCAAAGTCATTGCCGACAGCGTCACGTGGCAGCTGCAAGACCGGAGGGCTCGTCGCCACCAGTGCAGCAGGCGACGTAGTGCCCCGCAGTGCTCGCGCTGCCTGCGGAGCCCTCGGCCCTGGGGCTGATGTCACAGAGTCGCTGGTTCCGGGCACTGGACGTGGTGGGCTCTCGGGGAGGCGGGGGGAGTCATGGCGGGTTCAGAGCAGGGGGGGATGCAGAACCTGGGATCGGACACCCCCGACAGGGCCCCGTGGAACGCTCTGCTTGCAGGCTGAGGGTGTGCAGGCCCCCCCGTGGCAGGCAGCAGCGCCTGGCTCCGAGCACTGCCTGCTAAAAGCTAGCAGGAAAAACCCACTGGGGCTCTGTGCCTGCCCAGCCTCCCAAACACCCGAACGCTCTCTCCGCCTCTGCGCCTCATTTTGCCCGGAGGCAGGCTCCAAAGTTCACAATGTCCAAGAACTGCTCCCACACAAAAGGTGCCAGCACTGAAAGCTATTGCTGGGCCTCAGCAGCCCTTGGCAGCCCTTTCACAGCCGCACCAGCAGTGGGGCTCTGCGCCTGCCTAGCCTCCCAAAACTCCACGCGTTCTCTCCCTCTCCGGCTCTCATTTTCACCAGAGACCATGGGTGTGTGCACCGGCTACAAGATTGCTAGGATGAGACCCGTGGGAGCAACCAGCAACCAACTGGAACAGGGTCACTCTCTTGCTCAGAGCGCAGTGTTTTCCTTGACGCCGAAGATAGTAGTTGCCATTTTGAGATGCATCCCAACAAAACCTCTGAAACTGTACCGGTGTGTATTGGGAACGGATGTGCTTGGGTGAGAACCCTTTGTGAGGGTATATTTCTCAGCAATGTTACTGCAGATATAAGCAATCACTCAAATAGCTGTATCCGTGATTTTGCCAAAATTCTGGCATGCGCTTTAACTATTCAGCTCCTGTCAGGTCTCAGCATTTACTACAGTCTAACTGGACATGGTACCAAGATTTGTTCCCTACACCCATTGGAACAAACCTTACGTTGGTAAGAAAGCAATTGCAGCATGGTCATCTCCACTGATTCACAGAATCACAGAATCCCAGGTTGGAAGGGACCTCAGGGATCATCTAGTCCAACCTTTCTAGGAAGAGCGCAGTCTAGATAAGACGGCCCAGCACCCTGCCCAGACAACTCTTGAAGGTGCCCAACGAGGCCGAGTCAGCCACTTCCCTGGGGAGATTACTCCAATGGTGACTGTCCTCACTGTGAAACACTTCCCTCTCGTGTCCAATTGGCATCTCCCCAAGAGCAACTTGTGTCCATCCCCCTTGTCCTCTCCATGGGACTCCGTGTGAAAAGGGAGTCTCCGTCTTCTTTGTTGCTACCCTTTAAGTACTGGTACGTGGTGATGAGATCCCCTCTGAGCCTCCTTTTCTCAAGGCTGAACAAACCCAGCTCTCCCAGCCTATCCTTGTATGGCAGCTGCCCAGTCCTCTGATCATCCTGGTGGCCCTTCTCTGGGCCCCTTCCAGCCTGGCCACATCCTTTTTGTACAGCGGGGACCAGAACTGCACACAGTGCTCCAGGTGTGGCCTGACCAGCGCTGAGCAGAGCGGGATAATGACTTCTTTCTCTCTGCTGGCGATGCCCTTTTTGATGCAGCCCAGCATCCCGTTGGCCTTCTTGGCCGCAGCAGCCACTGTTCCCTCATGTTGAGGCTCCCGTCCACCAGGACCCCCAGGGCCCTTTCCACAGAGCTGCCCTCCAGCCAGGTGGATCCCAGTCTGTGCCGCACTCCCGGATTATGTTTTCCCAGGTGCATGACCTTACACTCCTCCTTGTTGAACTTCATAAGGTTCCTGCTGGCCCACTCTTCCAGCCTACCCAGACCTCCCTGCAGAGCAGCTCTCCCTTCTGGAGCGTCTACTTCCCCACTCAACTTGGTGTCATCCGCAAACTTCATCAGGCTACACTGGATCCCGTTATCCAGATCACTCAGGAAGATATTGAATAACATTGGGCCCAATATCGATCCCTGGGGGGCCCCACTAGTGGCAGGTCACCACTTGGAAAAGGAGCTATTTACCAGCACCCTTTGGGTGCGGCCTGTCAGCCAGGTCCCCACCCACTGCACAGACCCCTTGTCTGGGCCTTAACGCTTTAATTTCTCCAGGAGGAGACTGGGGGGGACCGTATCAAACGCCTTGGAGAAGTCCAGGCAGACAATGTCCACCGCCTGCCCCATGTCAACCAGGCAAGTCACTCTGTCATAGAAGGCCACCAGGTTTGTCAAGCACGATCTGCCTTTAGCGAAGCCATGTTAACTTTTCCCAGTCAACGTGCTTCATTTGACTTGTGACGGCCCCCAGGAGGATTCATTCCATAACTTTCCCAGGGATTGAAGTAAGGCTGATGGGCCTATAGTAGCCTGGACCCTCCCGCGAGCCTTTCTTGTAGATAGGGGTAACATTTGCCTTCCTCCAGTCCTCTGGGACATCCCCCGTTCTCCACGACTTCTCAAAGATTACGGAGAGTGGCCTTGCGATGGTGTCAGCCAGCTCTCTCAACACCCTTGGGTGGATGGGTCAGGGCCCATGGATTTGTAGGGGTCAAGCTCCTGTAGTAATGCATGTACTAACTATTCCTTCACTGTTGGTGGGTCGGTGTTTGGATCAACTGGCAATTTTGTTCCCAAAGCCTGGGACGCGGCAGTGCTGGTAAAGACAGAGGTGAAGAAATTGTTGAGGACCTCTGCCTTTTCTGCCTCATTGGTGATTGACTCTCCTTTGCCATTTAAGAGTGGGCCTATGTTTTCCTTCTTTTCCTGCTTATGGTTGACACCCCTGAAGAAACCTTTCTTGTTATTTTTCACATCTACAGCCAGTTTCAATTCGAGCTGGGCTTTTGCTTTTCTAACTGCATCTCTGCACACTCTGGCAATGCTCTTGTAGCTCTCGACGGATAATCCTCCACTTCTCCATCTCTGGTGTGCTTCCCTTTTGGATTTGAGAAGACCCAGGAGGTCATGGTTGAGCCAAGGGGGCCTCTTGCTCCGCTGACTTCCCTTTCCTTTGTAGGGGATAAACAGGTTTTGTGCTTCCAATAGAAAGTTCTTGAAGAATTCCCAGCTCTCGCTAGCTCCTTTGTATTCCATGGAAGCCTCCCACCGAATCCCTCCCAGCTGAGCCCTGAGTGCACTGAGGTTTGCTCTTCTAAGGGTTCTAAGATCCAGAACCCTTGTCTTAGAGCTGACCTTCAGCACGCTCAGCAGGACCCCGAACTCCACACTATTGTGGTCACTGCAGCCAAGGCTCTCACTAACCGAGATACTACAGAGCAGGTTTTCTCGGTTTGTGAATAACAAGACCAGCAGTACCTCATTCCTGGTTGGCACATCTAACATTTGTATGCGTGTTTCGTGGAGGAGCTGGTGGTTGACGGAAAACCAGCGGGAGACAGGCACCATCCGATGATGATCATCAAGTCTCGTTTATTGGCAATTAGCAAATATCTTTTATACCGTTCGTAAATTAGCTCATACCTATTTGCAAAAGCATAGCTCATCCTTGGCTGGGAGGTAGATGCCAACTCCTCCCATGCTTATCTCTTGTGTTCAGCCTTGCAATTAGCAGTTACTTGTTTCTCACACTCCTTTACCGGTCAACAGCAGCTGGGCTCACACTCCCTTGTAAAACACCAGCTGGCCTCACATTCTTCTGTTGACCAACAGCTAGGCCCAAGGTTGCTCTAACTCTGAGCCTGCTTTTCTACTTCAATGCCCTCTTTCTGCTAGCCATTCCCGGGCTAGGCTCTCCCACAGGTGGTGGTGCCCCCGTGCAGGGGCTGAAGAGGAAGGAGCTGCCTGTGTCCTCTGGAGGTTTCGCTGGGGTCTGGAGCTCTACAGAAGCAGGAGAGGGGCCATGGGCAGCGGCTCCTGACGACACAGCGAGGGCAGCCGCTCGTGCAGGATGTGTGTTTCTTAACACACAAGGCTGCTGCCCCACGGGCACTGCCGTTGCTGAGCACGTGTCCCAGAGACCCACATGGACCCACCTCACACGTCCCCTTCATGCTCCACATCGAGCCTTTGCCCTCCACATCTCCAAGAGCCCCTCCTCGCTGGTGCAGATGAGCTCAGCAGAGCTCCTCTCCTCCTCGTTGGCTCCTCGGTCACTTGGAGGAGGATGTTCTCATCGACGCTCTGAGGGGCCTCCTGGACTGCTTGTTGTCCCGCTGTGCTGCCCCTCCAGCAGGGCTCTCTGAAGCCCCCCATGAGGACCCGGTTCCTGTGGACATGGGGCTGCTCCAACCTGTCTGTCGATGGCCTCACCCGCTTGTTCTCCCTGCTCAGGCAGCCTGTGGCTGGCACCCTCTACAACGTCACCCTTCCCTGTCTGCTCGTTCATCCTCGCCCAGGATCGCTCACTTGGCTCAGCCAGCGTTCAGCGCCCCACCGAAGGACAGGGAGGCTGTGACTGAGGACACGATTTGCTCTATCAACCTACTACGGTTGCAGCAGGTGAGCCTCTCAACGTCCTGTTGTGGCCTCGTTGTCCACCATGAGTGCGCCAGGCTCGAATGGGTGTTCAGGATGGAGTTGTAGGGCAACACCACGGCTGTGGAGGCCTGCAGGACTCGGCAGATGGAAAACTCCAGCCTGGACATCTTGCTGTCCTTGAGGCAGAGGGCCTCCATGAGCAGGGAGGTAAAGCTGGAGCTGGTGCCGCCCCCAAAGCTGTGGAAGACCAGGAATCCCTGCAGCTTCGTGCACTGGTCAGTCTGGAAGAAGGGGAGAGAAAACAAGACAGGTCCATCCGTAATTCTGAATTTAAGCTGCTACCAAGTTGCCCAGGAAGGAAAATATTCACCCCAGGGTCTCAGGCCTTTGGGGACTCTTGTCTCGGGGACGCAGGCAGGGGCAGGCACCTGCCCGAGTGCCCCAGCTCTGCTTCCAGCCACGGCGCCCTGTGCATTGGCATGACCTGCCCTCAGGGAAAGGGGCCGCTTCCCGCAGGGACTGGGGGACAGCCGGCTCCTTCCTGCTCCAGGAGCTGCCCCTTGCAGTGCCCGTGCCCAGCACAACCCAAGGGGTCTGCTGTGGGGAAACGGAACCCACGGAGGGAGATGCACTCGTGCTGCGGGGGCAAAGATGGGGGCTCAGGCTCGGCTGGGGGCAGCCCCCCCCACTAACGCTGCTTGGAGCCTTTCAGCCCGCCACTGCCCCAGAGCTGAGAGCTGGGCTTCCCCAGGGTTCCCAGGTTCCCCAGTCCCCTCCAGCCAAGGCCTGCACCGGGACAGCGACAACTTCAGTCCCTTCACTGCAGGGATGCCCATCACCCCCTCCCACTTCCAGTGCACCCCCAGTCCCCACAGAAAGAGGAATCCCCCTTTTCTCTGCCAGCCCTTGCACCACCCCACACAGTCCCAGCACCGCCATCACCCCCTGCTTGGGAAGAGTTTCCCCCATTGCAGACACTGCTGCTCGTGCCCAGGGCGCTGTGAGAGCGGCGGCTGCCCCTGCCATCGCTCCACACCGCCGTGAACCGCTCCCACCCGTGCTCCCATCGAGGGGCGCTCCCTTTCCGAAGGAGAGGGCGGCAGTAGGGTCCCACTGGCACCCCCCACTCCCTGCTCTGGGCAGGTTCCCCTCCCAGCTCAGGGAGACTCCAGGGCACCCAGGGGGTCTGTGGGAGCCTGGCCCACACAGTGTACCCCAGAGGGGCAGGGAGCCTGGAGGGGAGACAGTCGGCGGTGGGAGCACGCAGCCTGCAAGCCCTGGCTAGGGGGCTGTCGTGGTTTAGCGGCAGCTCAGCCCCACACAGTCGCTCGCTCACTCCCCCACCGGTAGATGGGGGAGAGAATCACAAGTTTAACGCTCGTGGTTGGGATAAGAACAGTTTAACAATTAAAATTAAAAGAAAACAACAGTAGAAATGCAATGTAAAGGAGAACAACGAGAGGTGCAAAGCCCCGGGGTGGGGGGGGGAGAGGGGGAACGAACCGCCGGAACAAACTGCCCGCGCCGCAGCCGCTCGCCGCCCGCCGACCCGACGCCGCGCCGCCTCCGCGCTGGTGCTGCAACTGCCCCCCCCTCAATATATTGGTCATGGTGTCACATGGTATGGAATGAACCTGCCATTGGCCAGTCGGGGTCAGCCGTCCCCACCATGGCCCTGCCCCTCCCAGCCCCCCCCGCCACGCGGCAGAGCGCGGGAAGCTGGAAAGGTAGCTGTTATGATTAATTTAGCCTTCAAAGGAATTTTAATCAAAGTATACAATTTATTGAATAGAGACAAGCAAGCAGCGCTGGATGCACGGGGGATCCTTCCGCCTAACGTGCATACCGTCATACGATACTACAGGGTTTATATTCAGTTACTTAATTAGTAACAATTAGTAAAAACACGCCTAAGTTTACACTCTTTGGTCAGTGATAAGCATTCCACTTGCCGTTGGTCAGCCGTATTTAAATTAGCCACGCTTGCCATGTAGATGAGCACGCATGCTCTTTACAGGTGTGGGGGGGCAAGTCTTTTTGGTCCTGAATTGGGTCGGTGGTCGCAATCTCCCCCTGCCGGAATTACCTTTCCCCCAGTTTTCATGCTTCAGCGCCTCCTGAGCCAAGAAGTTCCCTGTTATCACTGCTGGCTGATTTGTGGCCTTCCCTTATCTTCTTTCTCTCCTTTGTAGCAAGATGTTTCCACTGTTAGTCCTTGAAGTTACTGAGTTGTATCCTTTTAGGAGGCCTCTTGACAGTGAAGCATTCATTGCTAATGCCGTCTTGTCTGGCCTAAGCATTATTTATTATCTTGTTAAAATTCTCAGATGTTAGTTTCTACTCCTAACTAAAATTCTTTCTTAACAATTAACTACACAAATTGTCAATCAACATCCCAACCATTAAGACAGTTAACAATTCAATTGAACACTGAACGGCCTCTCCGTTACACAAGCACAAACAGAACGGTCAAATGCTAGAGGGTCACACTTCACCGTGTGACTCTAGCATTGTTCCATATTGACACGAATCAGACGAACACATTTTACAATCCCTCATCTTTTCTTTTTATGGCATTGATTCGTGTTTTTGTTTCCAATCTAGTCAATACTTGCTGAATTGGTATCAATTTTGGGTCTTCTTTTGTCTTTATTATCATCAAGGAATGAGTTTTCGTTTCCCTTGTTTCTGGATCAACAGGTATTGCAGTTATCTGCATTCCTTGTATAACCGAGTGTATTAGTCTAGTAAAACAGGGTATTAAACGTGGAATTACTAACAGTCCTCCACATATCCCCAGTACAGCTATTCCAATTTTAGTAAGCCAATTACCATCCATAAAGTTCTACCCTAATTCTCCTAGATTGATTCCATTCCAAGTTTGAACTGGGACGTGTGCGATTTTCTTAATTTCTTTTACAAGTTCATTTACAGCTTTTCCTTCATCATCTATTTCTAGACAACAGTTACTAAGGTTAAATTCTCCACACACTCCTCCTTCTTGTGCTAGCAAATAATCCAAAGCTAAGCGGTTTTGATACAAAGCAGTTCTCATTTTGGTGTTCTGTTTTGCAATTAATCCAAGTGCATCTCCAGTCTTATTTACAACTATTTCTACCACAGCCTGTAATCTAATTATTCTATTTAACATATATATATTGGGGTCCTGTAGCCCCAAGATCCATCTTCTGCCCATGTAGCTGGATCATAATAAGCAATAATCCTCTCCGGAGGCCATTCATTATCTTTCCAATTTCCAATTTGTAAGCTCCGCTTATGACGTTTTTTTTTTTTTTCTTAACTCATCAGCCTCAACATACACTTGGACTCCCAGTCGCTCTCCCCGACTTATGGGTAACAGGAAAAAACTGGGTCTTATAGTTCCCAATACACAAGATCCTGTCCAATTCTTTGGCAAATATGCATAAGCCAGTTTGCCGCAAATCCAATACTGTCCTTCAGGAGTTGGCCAACCTTTTGGTATATTTGTTCCATTGGTCCAATTCTTAGATTGATCATTCATCTCCAGTGGGTTTCCCCACTTATCCCAATTGTTCTGAGTTTCATTCCATAGGTAACCTCCCTCACACTCTAGATTACCTACTGGTCTTCCATTGTCTTTTAGATTCTGCCAGCAACTCCTTCCAATTATACTCGTCTGAAGCACCCATTGTTGTTTCCTATTACCCTTTCCCATTGTTTTCCAGACTTGGGGGTTACTTATATTGCTCTCCATAGCCTCCCATGGCCATCGTTCACCCTGGTTTGTCCCACCACAAACATAACAATTGGTTACATTCAGTGACTTCGCAATGTTTTCAGCAAGATTTACAAATAGATTTTTAGCAACTGTGGGAATTTCATATTTTACCCCTGTTTCTATTTCATGATAAAATGCTATAACCTTACTTGTTCCAATTAGTCTTCCTACTTCCGAATTTGTTTTCATTTCTACCCAATATTGGTAAGGGAGTTCTTTTGGATCATAGCATACGGTCCTGTTACCTTCTCTGCATAAAGCATACTGGGTCAGATTATGAATGCAGCTTCTTATTTCCTGGCCTTTACAGTCGTAGACAGTATGATATACCAAAGCTTGGGAACTTATCCGTCCCCTTCTAGTGGTTATCACACATTGACTGCAGTTGTTTGTCACAGCCAGGGTTAAGGAACTCACCCCAAGCAGGGCTAGAAGAGGTCCGGTAAGGGCCATAGTGATTGGCGGTCACGGCCCAAAGGGGTTGCAGCCCTTGGCAGACCTTTTCAAACCACAGCACCAGTTCCCTATCCGGTCTTGCCCTCTTCCATAATCTTAAGGGGTGTCCTTTCCTGAGTTACCTCAATGTATTTAAGGATTCGTATGCTATGTCTGAAAGAAATCCAGGGTATACCATGGATAGCCTATTGCTATTCCCAGGAACCAATATTTAACTGATCCTTGTTATTGACATATTGTCTCCCCTAATGGGTATTCATTTAGGAGCTTCTCCGTTTACCAATTCTACAGGAGTAGTCACAATAAAATTCCCACAGCAACTTAGCTTATGTTCCTTGACGATGTCCTCATCAGGTTCTTCTGATGGTTAGCTTAGTTTCTCCGGGTTCAGATGTGACTGTCTACTCCTTCACTGGACCTTTCACTCGCGACACATGTGTCCACCCTTTTTCAGCAGTTCTCACAGCCGTTTCTGTAGTTAATAAAACAAGGAAAGGTCCTTCCCAAAGGGGAGATAAGTTTCTTTCTTTCCATGTTTTTATTAGAACCTTATCTCCTGGTTCTAACTGATGAATTGCAAATCCTAAAGGTGGTGTCTGGGCCACCATCCCAATCTCCCTTAATTCTTTTAATCTTTTTCCAATGGTAATTATATATTTTTGGATACTATGGTCTTCAATTATATTATTCCTCAAAGGCATCCCTTGAAAGTAGGGCATGCCATATAACATCTCATATGGTGATAATCCAGTCTCACTGTATGGTTTAGTTCTTATATTTAACAGTGCCAATGGTAAGCATTTCGTCCAAGGCAATTGTGTCTCAATCATTAATTTAGCCAATTGTTGTTTTATTGTTTGATTCATTCTTTCTACTTTCCCCGAACTTTGTGGGTGCCATGGAGTGTGGTATTCCCACTGAATGCCTAAAGATTGACATAATAGTTTTATTATTCTGGAAGTAAAGTGTGTGCCCTGGTCAGAATCAATGTACTGGATTATCCCATATCTAGGTATCAAATGTTCCAATAAAATTTTTACCACCATCTGTGCTGTAGCCCGTGCTACAGGGTAAGCCTCTACCCATTGTGTCAAATGATCTACTATTACCAATAAATATTTTATTCTCCCTACTTTAGGTAGTTCAGTAAAATCTATTTGTACTTTCTCGAAAGGTCTGTAAGCTGTTTTTCTCCCTCCTATTGCTACTTGTCGAAACACTTTCTTATTTACCTTTTGACAAGTTAAGCATCCTTGTGTAATCTGCTTTGCTATTTCAAAAATCCCAATACAGCCAAATTGTTTAAGGAAATGATCACTTAACGCCTTTGTACCCCAATGTGTTTGCGCATGCAAACGTTCCAATATTTGTCTGGCATAGGCTTTCGGCAGAATTTCTCTCCGGTCAGGCAATATCCATTTTCCTTGTTCTAACTTAGCCCCTATTTTTTCCATTTTTATCTTTTCTTCAGGGGTAAACTTCTTCTCTTTCTCCTCCTGTGTTTTTTTGCTGATGTCCTCCTGTGTTTGTACTACATTAATTTTAGCGGCCCTAGTTCTCAGGGCTGCTTCCTGGGCCTCTTTATCCGCTAAATTATTCCCTCGAGTTCGGTAATCTAATCCTTTTTGGTGTCCTCTCACATGTACCACTGCTATTTCCTTTGGTTCTCTTAATGCTTTTAAAATTTTTACTATTAATTCTTGATGTATTAGATTTCTCCCGTGAGTATTAATTAAACCTCTTTCTTCCCAAATTTTCCCAAAAGTATGGACTACCCCATATGCGTATTTAGAATCTGTAAATATAGTCCCGCTTTTGCCTTTTAATAATTCCAGGGCCCTACAGAGGGCATACAGCTCACAAGCTTGAGCTGACCATGATGGACTCAGGGGTCCTGACTCCACAAGTTCTAGGTCCTTATTAATTATTGCATATCCTGATTTTCTTTTCCCTTCCACCACTCGGGAGGAACCATCTATAAATAGTACCTCCCCATCTTCCAACTCAGTATCCCTTAAATCTGGCCTCACCTTAGTCTGGGTCTCAATTACCTCTAAACAATTATGTTGTAATTCCTTCTCTGATGACTCTCCAAACAAAAATTGTGCTGGATTCTGGGCAGAAGTCACCCTCAATTCTAAATCAGGGGAGTCTACTAGTATTGCTTCATACTTTAGGATCCGGCTGTCTGTTAACCATTTTTCTGCCTTCTGCTGTAAAATATTTCTGACATTGTGTGGGGTATACACCTTTAAAGGAGCACTAAAAGTAATTTTTCGAACTTCCTCTATTAATAAGGCTGTGGCAACCAGAGCTTGGAGGCAAGCAGGCCATCCTCTGCTTACTGGATCAAGCAACTTAGAGCAATACCCCACAGGTTTTTTGATTCCTGCCCAGTCCTGAGTAAGAACTCCATATGCTGTCTGGTTTGATGTATTTACAAAAAGATAGAAAGGTTTTTCTAAATCTGGGAGGCTCAATACAGGTGCTTGTATTAATGTCTTTTTTATTTCCTCGAATCTCTGGTCATCTTCTATGTACCACTTGAGTTGGTTATTAGTTAATTTCTCATATAGGAATTTTACCTTTTCACTATAATTTTCAAGCCACGGTCTACAGTATCCTAATAATCCCAATATTTGTCGAATTTCCTTTTTAGTTTGTGGGGGTCTCAAGGATAGAATCCCAGATATCCTATCAGGATCTAGCTTCTTCCTTCCTTTACTCAGCCAATGTCCTAAGTATTTTACTTCCTGTTCCACAAACTGTAGCTTTGATCGGGACACCTTCAATCCCTTCTCCCCCAGAAAATTTAACAATTTAATGGTGGCCTCTCGGGTCCCCTCTTCAGTTTCTCCTGCTACTAATAAATCATCCACATATTGTAATAATTTTACCTCCTTGGGTAATGTAAAATCTTGTAAGATTTTCTCTAAAGTTTGTCCAAATAGATTTGGTGACTCTGTAAACCCCTGTGGTAGCACAGTCCATCTTAATTGTTGTTTTCGTCCTGTTTCGGGGTCCTCCCACTCAAAGGCAAAATAATTTCTGGATTCCTCATCCAGAGGACAGGCCCAAAAAGCATCCTTTAAATCTATTACACTATACCAAGTATATCTAGGAGAAATATGACTCAGTAAAGTGTAAGGATTTGCCACCACAGGGAACTTAGTGATCGTTCGCTGATTTACAGCTCTTAAATCCTGTACCATTCTGTATGAGCCATCCGGCTTCTTTACAGGGAGGATGGGTGTATTATGGGGTGACATACATGGTTCCAAAGTTCCTTTTTCCAGAAGTCTGTCAACTACAGGTTTTAATCCTTTTCGGCCCTCCCTGGGTATAGGATATTGCTTGATTCTAATTGGGCGATAAGGATCTATAATTTGAACACTTATGGGGTCCATTTCTATCTTTCCAATTTCCCCTTCTTTATACCACACTGAGGGGTTAACAGCTTCTTCGTCTTTTTGTGTTAAAGTGTATAATTTAATCTGCAATTTATCTCCTTTACTCTGAATGCCCAAATTTAACTTCAAAATCAAATCCCTTCCTAATAAATTGTACTCCGCTTCAGGGAGCAAAAGTAAATCATTAAGGCAAATTTTCTTTTCTGTCTCTATTTCTACATCTTTCAAAATTGGTACTTTAAAAGGTTCTCCTTTTGCCCCAACTACAGACATATAGCTCTTCCCTTTTTCTATTCCTTTTGGAAGTTTTTGAATGGTTGATTTCTCAGCTCCTGTATCTACTAAAAATAAAACTTCCTCTTTATGGGGACCAATTAATAATTTTATCAAGGGCTCTGTTGATGTTGGAGTCCCCAGAAGATACAGCCCCTGACACCCCTATTCTTCTTTAAACATTCTCTCATCTTGTTCCCGTTTTCGGCAGTTCTTCTGAACGTGTCCTCTCTTGTTACAGTAGTAACAGACGGGAGTTGTAAATCTCTCTCGGTAAGGTTGTCGCGGGGGTGTCTGCTCTATTTTTTTTTCCCTTTTCTCTCCAGACGGAGTCTTATTTTTCTGACTTTCTCTTACTGCTGCTACAAAAATTTTTGCTTTTGCTTTCTGTTTTTCTTCATCCCTTCTAACATAAACTTTTTGGGCTTCTCTAAGTAACTCCTCTAATCCTCTTTCTTGCCAGTCTTCCAGCTTTTCTAATTTCCTTCTTATATCCCCCCAAGATTTAGCTACGAATTGTGTTCTAAGGATTGCGGTCCCAGCCACTGTATTCGGATCAATTCCAGAATACATTTGTAAGCTTTTCCTCAACCTCTCCAACCATTCTGTTGGAGATTCTTCTTTTCCTTGTTGTTCATTAAATGCTTTATTAATGTTTTGCCCTCGGGGAACCGCTTCCCTTATTCCCTGTATGATTAACGTTCTCAAATCCCTCATATTCTGTCTTCCTTGAGGTTGTTGATGATCCCATTGGGGATCCACATTTGGCCATTTCTGATCTCCCGGGAGCCCTGCCTGATTCTGTCTTTCCCAAATCCTTATTCCAACTTGTCTAATCATTCCCCTTTCTTCAGCAGTAAATAGGATTCCTAAAATGGACTGTATTTCTTCCCAGGTATAAGTATTGGGGCCTAGGAATTGATCTAGTTTTTCAGATACTCCGAGGGGATCATCTAATAGGGTCCCCATTTCTTTCTTAAAGTTTCTTACATCTGTGGTATTTAATGGGACTGCCACAAACCCGATGCCTCCCTGATTGCCTCCGAGGGGTACTTCTCGTAAGGGATATAGACAAGCCCCCTCAGATATGGCAGTCCTACTTCTCGTACATGCAGCCGGTGGTTTATCTAATTCTGGTGCTGTTGGTGGGGGAGGCAGGGATAACAGTGGGACTGGTGGAGATACTACGGCCACTGGAGGGGAAGCCGCTGCCAGAGGTGAATTATTAGGATATGGGGGCGGCAGGTTATCCAGTGGTTCCCATTTATCATCTTTTTCCTTTCCTTTTTCATTTTTATCTCCTTCTTCTTCCTCAAAGTTTTAATCTCTTTTCTTTAATGTAAGTATTGAGGCTGGAAAAGGACGTGAAGTCCTGATCCATAATTCTGCATATTCACTTTCCTCCTGACTAAAAGGTTCCTTTGAATTAACATATATATTCAAGGCCTGGCAAATCCAGTCTTCAAAAGATCCAAAAACAGGCCAAAAGACAAGTGGTCTTAAAGGTTTCTTCGGCCATTCAACCATACAATATTGAACCAATTTTAATTTACTTTTTCCTTTTCTGGGGCCCCTTTCATTCCAATTTCTAATCATTATTCCCAATGGACTTTCTGATGGTATGTCTGGTAATTTGCTCCCTTTCTTCTGGTCCTGGGTCCTCGAATTTGTCTGACCCATCTAGGAATTTTACTGTGGCAATTCCTACAGCCCTTGGTTACCGGTAAGAGTGTCTTGCAGGGGGTTTAGGACCTATCACCCACCCACGAATCCTATAGGAATCGCTTCGGTCCTTCACCGGCCAAGTCCCTCGCGGGAGATTGGAACCGCGGTTAGAAGACCTCCACAATCACTTCAGAACTAGGTTCTGTCTCAGTCACACTCTTACACACACAGGCAACCGAATCCCACCCAACCAAACGGTATACAACCTAAATCCTTACGACTCCGTCGTCTTCGTTTGGATCTTCGCGCGCAGAATTACGGGCAAAACAAACTGCTGCAGCCGGCAAGGGAGCTTATAAAAATAAATTCCTTGCTTGTCCCTGTTCGGGTTCAGGATGGCGTTAGCCCTGACCCAACCTGACCAGGAGCCACCGAATGGTGGGGCGCCCCTCCTAGATCAAGTCAGAATTCAGGAACCAAGACCATCCCGGACGAGCCCCCAATTGTTATGATTAATTTAGCCTTCAAAGGAATTTTAATCAAAGTATACAATTTATTGAATAGAGACAAGCAAGCAGCGCTGGATGCACGGGGGATCCTTCCGCCTAACGTGCGTACCGTCATACGATACTACAGGGTTTATATTCAGTTACTTAATTAATAACAATTAGTAAAAACACGCCTAAGTTTACACTCTTTGGTCAGTGATAAGCATTCCACTTGCCGTTGGTCAGCCGTATTTAAATTAGCCACGCTTGCCATGTAGATGAGCACGCATGCTCTTTACAGGTGTGGGGGGGCAAGTCTTTTTGGTCCTGAATTGGGTCGGTGGTCGCAATCTCCCCCTGCCGGAATTACCTTTCCCCCAGTTTTCATGCTTCAGCGCCTCCTGAGCCAAGAAGTTCCCTGTTATCACTGCTGGCTGATTTGTGGCCTTCCCTTATCTTCTTTCTCTCCTTTGTAGCAAGATGTTTCCACTGTTAGTCCTTGAAGTTACTGAGTTGTATCCTTTTAGGAGGCCTCTTGACAGTGAAGCATTCATTGCTAATGCCGTCTTGTCTGGCCTAAGCATTATTTATTATCTTGTTAAAATTCTCAGATGTTAGTTTCTACTCCTAACTAAAATTCTTTCTTAACAATTAACTACACAAATTGTCAATCAACATCCCAACCATTAAGACAGTTAACAATTCAATTGAACACTGAACGGCCTCTCCGTTACACAAGCACAAACAGAACGGTCAAATGCTAGAGGGTCACACTTCACCGTGTGACTCTAGCATTGTTCCATATTGACACGAATCAGACGAACACATTTTACAGTAGCCGACCCCCACAGTGAGGAGAATTAACCCCTTCTCAGCCAAAACCAGCACATTCTCCACCCCTTATTCCATACCATTTACACCATGCCCAGGTCCCATACGATGCAATACAACCGTACCAACCACCACCCCTCCCCTTCCCATCCTTTAACATAATACACAGACATCATTCCCTTAGTTCATGGACCTTCCCTGTACAATGTCCATTAAAAATGTCCATTGAGTTCATCCAGTCCATGACTCTGGGCTCCATCTGTTGTATCAGTCTTTCCGGGTGGGAGGGATGGTGTGTGGCGTTGGGTCGCTGCATACCGAGTCAGTCATCCTTCCATCACTGCTGCACGGCTTGTTTCATAGTTGATCTTCCATGGGTTGGGAGGCTCGTACTCTGATATCATTGGTACAACACAGAGGTGACACACAGTATTATATAGCAGTTCACATTGTGCCATGCAGTTCATTGACTGTTTTCACCCAAAATCAAATCCCCTTGAGGCACACATCGGATTTCTCCATCCTCCCGCATCACCCACCAAGTGCACCCAGGTCCTCGAGCAAAAGCAATCCCACGAATGGGTTTGCCTTTGCCGGAGGCAGGAAGAACCCAGACTGTGTTGCCCAGCGTACTTTTTGTGTGCACTACAGGGACTCCATCCCCTTCCACAGTATGTAGGATTTCTGACTGGGCAGGGCCAGCTCGCCTGGCAGATCCCCTCGTGTTGACTAACCAGGTGGCTTTTGCTAAATGTGTATCCCAGTGCTTGAATGTCCCACCCCCCATTGCTCTCAGTGTAGTTTTTAACAGTCCATTGTACCGCTCCATTTTCCCAGAGGCTGGTGCGTGACAGGGGGTGTGATACACCCACTCAGTGCCGTGCTCTTTGGCCCAGGTGTCTATAAGGTTGTTTCGGAAATGAGTCCCGTTGCCTGACTCATTTCTCTCTGGGGTGCCATGTCGCCACAGCACTTGTTTCTCAAGACCCAGGATAGTGTTCCGGGCAGTGGCGTGGGGGACAGGAGATGTTGCCAGCCAGCCAGTCGTTGTTTCTACCATTGTAAGCACATGGCGCTTGCCTTGGCGGGTCTGTGGGAGTGTGATATAGTCAATTTGTCAGGCCTCCCCATATTTATATTTCAGCCATCGTCCCCCATACCACAGAGGCTTTACCCGCTTCGCTTGCTTGACTGCAGCGCATGTGTCACATTCGTGGATAACCTGTGCAATAACATCCGTGGTCAAGTCCACCCCTCGATCACGAGCCCACCTGTACGTTGCATCTCTCCCTTGATGGCCTGAGGTGTCATGGGCCCACCGAGCTAGAAATAGTTCACCCTGATGCTGCCAGTCCAGATCCACCTCAGCCACTTCAATCTCGGCAGCCTGATCCACCTGCTGGTTGTTCCGATGTTCTTCAGTGGCCCGACTCTTGGGGACGTGAGCATCCACACGCCGTACCTTTACAACCAGGTTCTCTACCCGGGCAGCAATATCTTGCCACAGTGCGGCAGCCCAGATGGGTTTGCCTCTGCGCTGCCAGTTGCTTTGCTTCCACTGCTGCAGCCAGCCCCACAGGGCATTTGCCACCATCCAGGAGTCAGTATAGAGACAGAGCACTGGCCACTTTTCCCGTTCAGCGATGTCTAAGGCCAGCTGGATGGCCTTTACCTCTGCAAACTGGCTCGATTCACCTTCTCCTTCAGCAGTTTCTGCTACTTGTTGTGTAGGACTCCATACAGCAGCCTTCCACCTCCGGTGCTTTCCCACAAGGCGACAGGACCCATCAGTGAACAGGGCGTATTGCTTCTCATTTTCTGGCAGTTGGTTATACAGTGGGGCTTCTTCAGCACGTGTCACCTCCTCCTCTGGTGATAATCCAAAATCTTTGCCTTCTGGCCAGTCCATAATCACTTCCAAGATTCCTGGGTGACTGGGGTTTCCTACTCGAGCCCGCTGGGTGATCAGTGCAACCCATTTACTCCACATAGCATCAGTTGCATGGTGTGTGGAGGGGACGTTCCCTCTGAACATCCAGCCCAGCACTGGCAGTCGGGGTGCCAGGAGCAGCTGTGCCTCAGT
Organism: Phalacrocorax carbo; assembly: GCF_963921805.1. Taxonomy (NCBI): domain Eukaryota; kingdom Metazoa; phylum Chordata; class Aves; order Suliformes; family Phalacrocoracidae; genus Phalacrocorax; species Phalacrocorax carbo. Next base: position 4,198,580 of record NC_087539.1, read on the forward strand.
ACCAACCACTTCTGAAGCAGCTCGGACCCCTTCATATGCTGCCAATATCTCTTTTTCAGTTGGAATATAGCGGGCTTCGGACCCTCTGTATCCCCGACTCCAAAACCCTAGGGGTCAACCCCAGGTCTCCCCTGGTGCTTTCTGCCAGAGGCTCCAGGTAGGGCCATTCTCCCCGGCTGCAGTGTAGAGCACATTTTTTACATCTTGCCCTGCCCGGACTGGCCCAAGAGCTACTACATGGACTATTTCTCGTTTAATCTGTTCAAAGGCTTGTCGTTGCTCAGGGCCCCATTTGAAATCATTCTTTTTCCAGGTCACTTGATAGAGAGGGCTTACGATCAGACTGTAATTTGGAATATGCATTCTCCAAAAACCCACAACGCCCAAGAAGGCTTGTGTTTCCTTTTTGCTGGTTGGTGGAGACATGGCTGCTATTTTGTTGATCACATCCATTGGAATATGACGACGACCATCTTGCCATTTGATTCCTGAGAACTGGATTTCTCGTGCAGGTCCCTTCACCTTACTTTTATGGCAAAAACCAGCTTTCAGAAGGATTTGGACTATTTTCTCTCCTTTCTCAAAAACTTCTTCCGCTGTGCTGCCCCACACAATGATGTCATCAATGTACTGAAGGTGTTCTGGAGCTTCTCCCTGTTCCAGTACAGTCTGAATCAGTCCATGGCAAATGGTAGGACTGTGTTTCCACCCCTGGGGCAGTCGATTCCAGGTGTACTGGACGCCCCTCCGTGTGAAAGCAAACTGTGGCCTGCACTCTGCTGCCAGAGGGGTTGAGAAGAATGCATTAGCGATATCAGTTGTGGCATACCACTTGGCCGCCTTGGACTCCAGTTTGTATTGAAGTTCTAGCATGTCTGGCACAGCAGCACTCAACGGTGGAGTGACTTCATTCAGGCCACGGTAGTCTACTGTTAGCCTCCACTCTCCATTAGACTTCCGGACTGGCCATATGGGACTGTTAAAGGGTGAGCGGGTTTTACTGATGACTCCTTGGCTCTCCAGTCGACGAATGAGCCCGTGGATGGGGATCAGAGAGTCTCTGTTGGTGCGATATTGCCGCCGGTGCACTGTTGTGGTGGCGATTGGCACCTGTTGTTCTTTGACCTTCAGCAACCCCACCACAGAAGGGTCCTTTGAGAGACCGGGCAAGGTAGACAGCTGTTCAGTTTCCTCCGTCTCCAAGGCGGCTACACCAAAAGCCCACTTGTAACCTTTTGGGTCCTTGAAATACCCTCTCCTGAGGTAGTCTATGCCAAGGATGCACGGAGCCTCTGGGCCAGTCACAATGGGGCGCTTCTGCCACTCATTGCCAGTGAGGCTCACTTCGGCCTCCAATACAGTTAGCTCTTGGGATCCCCCTGTCACTCCAGCAATGCTGATGGGTTCTGCCCCTATATAGTTCGATGGCATTAAGGTGCACTGTGCGCCGGTGTCCACTAAAGCTTTATACTCCTGTGGGTCGGACGTGCCAGGCCATCGGATCCACACAGTCCAGTAAGCCCGGTTATCCCTTTCCTCCACCCGGCTGGAGGCAGGGCCCCTCTAGTCCTGATCATGGCAGTCACAACTCACTTCCTGCAAATGTGAATCAGGAGTCCCTCTATTACACTTAGAAATAAAATCTGCGCTTCTACTCCTCTGTCTGGGGACTTGTTCACTGGAAATTGGAGCAGCAGCTTTCCTGGAAGAGCCTCCCTGAGTGACTGTTCTTCCTTGCAGTTCATGCACTCGTGCCTGTAGGGTCGAGGTAGGCTTGCCATCCCACCTCATCATGTCCTCTCCGTGGTCACGCAGGTAGAACCATAGGGTGGCCCGTGGTGTGTATCCCCTTCTTTGAGCCAAAGGACGCTTATTCCTAACAGCTGAGACACTGCTCTGTCGAGGTGGGGAGTAGGACAGATCTTCTTTGAGTTGCTGGACCTCTTGGGATAGTTTCTCCACAGCAGAGACAAGCGAGGAAGAGATATTTGTGTCGTAATCTCGGAGTTTATCTATCACCTCTGCCACCGTTGGTGTCTCGTCATCTTTCCAGGACATCACTGCCAATGAGTTGCATACGAGGATGGTGCACTCCGTACAAACTTCCGCCACATGGGTCGTGTGCACTCGGCTTCATCTGGATCTTTGGATGACCGTTGATCGTCCAGGTCACCATAAATCACCTCAAACACAGCTAATTCCCTTAGATACTGGATGCCTTTCTCCATAGTTGTCCATTTTCCTGGGCGATATGTAACATCTTCTTTAAAGGGATACCTTTCCTTCACTCCAGACAGGAGTGGCCTCCAGAGGCTGAGGGCTTGTGGCTTTTTTCCTATTGCTTTGTCAACACCCCCTTCCCCAGAAAGGGATCCCAATTGTTTGGCTTCTTTTCCCTCTAGTTCCAGGCTACTGGCCCCATTATCCCAGCATCGGAGCAGCCAGGTGACAATGTGCTCACCTGAACGACGGCTATAATCTTTTCGCATATCTCGCAACTCGCTTAAGGACAGGGATCGGGTGGTCTCTATTTCATTTATTACTTCTCCCTCCTCTCCCCGTGATGGCCCTGGTTCTTCATCATCCCGTTCTAAACGAGTTGATGCCCGCTTCCAATATTTCGTCTTGGGTATGGGGGCAACTGATACTGGTACAGGTTTATTTTCTGAGCCAGCTCCGGTACTTGTTGTGGGGGTTTGAGTGGCTGCAGTGCCTGTCGTCAGGGCTGGATTGTCTACAGTGCCAGTCACTTTGCATTTCAATCCAGAGACCTTCTCTTCCCCTGGGGGGCACTGAATGCTGTTGGGCAGGGCTCGGTATGCATGGGCCAGACCCCAGCACATTGCAGTTATCTGTGTCTCTCTGGAGTTCCCAGCACAACAACATACTTTCTCCAAATATTCTACTAGTTTTTTAGGATTCTGCACTTGTTCGGGGGTGAAACTCCAAAACACTGGGGGTGCCCACTGCCCTAGGTATTTGCCCATGCTAGCCCACATGCCCTGCCACTCGTAACTATCAAGCCTCGGGGCAGATTTCTGGGTGATACTCTCAAGTTGCTTAGTCAAAACCAAAACAACATGCCCAAAAACTAACAATAAGTGCACCTTAACCACCCAAGGATGGTCAAGATACAAAGACGTTGTTGTAACAAAGGCACAGACATCATAGAACAAAGTGGCAAAGGTACAAAACTGTATTTCCTCCATATAAAATCTCTCAGGGGAGGAGGTATAATTTCTAATTGCCTCAACAAGGTGGTATCCGAAGTACAGTAACGGTTTCAGCAAAAACCCCAAATACCAGAAAAAGCTGAAAACGAGTGTTTGTATAACAGATCTTGTAGGCAAAACATTACTAATCACAGCAGAACACAGCAGACTCAACAAACCAACACCAATCTTTAACACCAACTGCAAGAAGGACAACATGGTGCTGTGACCAGCAGCTGTTGTTATCTCCAACCCTTGAGCCCCACGTTGGGCGCCAAAAAGACTGTCGTGGTTTAGCGGCAGCTCAGCCCCACACAGCCGCTCGCTCACTCCCCCACCGGTAGATGGGGGAGAGAATCAGAAGGGTAACGCTCGTGGGTTGGGATAAGAACAGTTTAACAATTAAAATTAAAAGAAAACAACAGTAGAAATGCAATGTAAAGGAGAATAACGAGAGGCGCAAAGCCCCGGGGTGGGGGGGGGGAGAGGGGGAACGAACCGCCGGAACAAACTGCCCGCGCCGCAGCCGCTCGCCGCCCGCCGACCCGACGCCGCGCCGCCTCCGCGCTGCCGCTGCAACTGCCCCCCTCAATATATTGGTCATGGTGTCACGTGGTATGGAATGAACCTGCCATTGGCCAGTCGGGGTCAGCCGTCCCCACCATGGCCCTGCCCCTCCCAGCCCCCCCCGCCACGCGGCAGAGCGTGGGAAGCTGGAAAGGTAGCCAACCCCCACAGTGAGGAGAATTAACCCCTTCTCAGCCAAAACCAGCACATGAGCTCATCTGCACCAGCGAGGAGGGGCTCTTGGAGATGTGGAGGGCAAAGGCTCGATGTGGAGCATGAAGGGGACGTGTGAGGTGGGTGCATGTGGGTCTCTGGGACGCGTGCTCAGCAACGGCAGTGCCCGTGGGGCAGCAGCCTTGTGTGTTTCTTGGAGGAGCTGCTGGTGGTGCCCCCGTGCAGGGGCTGAAGAGGAAGGAGCTGCCTGTGTCCTCTGGAGGTTTCGCTGGGGTCTGGAGCTCTACAGAAGCAGGAGAGGGGCCACGGGCAGCGGCTCCTGCCGACACAGCGAGGGCAGCCGCTCGTGCAGGATGGTGGAAACGGCCTCCTGCCTCCCCACTGGGCAAGAGCCAGGTCTGAGGCAGAGCGGTCGTGGGGCACACAGGCAGAAGGGAAAGCAGCAGCATCACCTCCTTCTGAACCGTCAGCTGATGTTGATTGACAAGGTCACGCACTTGTCCTACCATCACAGATTTCCTTCTAATCTTTGGAGTTTTATTTCAAAAGTACCGGGACCTCCCCGGGCGGCTCCCAAAGGCGTCCATGTCTGCCAGCTTCGGTGGTAGGACCCAGTTCAGGATGTCCCTCTAGAGCAGGACTAGGATGAAGATGGCGATCTCCAGGAAGGCAAGGAACAGAAAAAGTGTCCTGTGGGACAGGAGAGGGGTCAGGCAGAGCCGGGGCAAATTTGTCTCAGCTCTTTCCAACCACCCAGCGTGAACGCCACCGTGGGACCTTTCCCCCTGCTGGGCGCAACACTGCCCCTGCTCAGGACTGGAGTGAGGGGCCCAGGCATCTCTCTCGGCTCTAATGAACGTCTCCCTCGTGGGCCCCCAAATCCCTCCCTGTGTGCCCCCCCACTAGGAAGAGAATAAATACTGCAACGTTCCATCCCAGGCAAGTTCCCGAGATGCCTAATGCCCTTGGCCCACTGGCACGAGCATCCCACTGCCCATGGAAGAGCCCCGGCACCCCAAGCCCCCAGGGCAACTCACCACAGCCAAGAGGTGATCTGATGCCTCCTTGACACCCGCCGCTCCTCCTACAGGCCAAGGCACACAGAGAGATGTGTTAGGGTGTGCGAGGCGGCCGAGGCTTGGGGGCTCAGATCCCCTCCCTTGTCCTCCTTAAGATGAGTGCTCCCCCGTGCCCTGGGCACTGTGCAGACCCTTCCCTCCCCAAGGCCCACAGCGGGGTTGTCTGTCCTACCAGCCGCACAGCCACCATCTCCTGCATCAGCGACTCCCCTGTGCCCTCTGCCTGTGCTGTCTTCCTCCTGCTACAGACACCGTGGGGTTCAGGGCTGTGAGAAGAGACCTCGGCCGGCATGGTGACCCCCCCCGGGTGGCCGCTAGGGTGCTGCCCAGCCTCTGCTGGGGCTGGCACCGGGCACCCTAGCAAGCCCTTACTGCATGGACCCACCTCCCCACCCTGTCCCACCCCAGGCCTTATGGGCATGGAGGAGAGCCTGGGAGCTGCCCAGAGTTGTGCAGAGCTGCTTCCAGAAGTCCTGAGTTGCTCAGAGAGTTTTTGAGGTGCTCAGGAGAAGACAAAGGGATCTCCAGAGCAGGCAGGAGGAGCGGACAGGAGCCAGAAAGATGTCTGCAGTGGCAGACACCTGCCCAAAGCTGCTCAGCACCCTCCACCCCGCTGCCCCAGGTTTCACTCAGGGCCCCGTTGCCACTCACAAAGCTGTTGGGTCTCGGAGGCATTCCCATCTCTCCTGGAGGTGCTGGAGCTTGTTCCTGAGCAGCTGGACAAGCAGAGGATGTGGTGAGGAGTCTGTGCCATGCCCACTCTGAGGGGCCTTCCCCCCACAAGCATGTGACCCCCCCGTCCCTCCTGTCCTCAGTACCTTAATGACCTCAACCTGCTCCTTAACAGCTGTAACCAGTTCTGCGCACTGACGCCACTGCAAAGCAAGCGGGACACACTGCAGGGAGCCATGGTGTGAAAGGGCACCCCCAGTCAGTCCCCAGGGCACTGGGAGGTGAGGGCAGGGCCAGGGCGTGCTGGGAGGGAAGAGGGAACAGGAACGTCTGTCTCCAGGAGGGGCAGGGGGTGGAGGAGGCCCCCCATGACACCAGCTGGGGCCCAGTGCCAGAGTATCCAGCAACCCCCTCCAGCCCATGCCTGGCAGGCCGTTACACGCGGCTTCCCCTGACACACAAGGGAGGGTCACTCATCCCACCCCCTTCCCAAAGCCATGCTGCTGTGCCTGCCGACCCACATCAGGCTCCCCTCTGCAGCACAGCCACAGCCAGGAGCCTGGGGGACGTCCAGAGGCCCAAGCCCTCCATCACGGATGCCCTATCCCGGAGTAAATCTCCTCCCCAGCCACACCACTGACTCTGGCTGCTGGGCTGCGTGGACCCAGCACTGGCACCCCGTTCCCTGACCCTTTCAGCACACGCCTCCTTTTCCCCTCTACCTTCTGCGCCACTTGCAGGCTCGCGGCTGCTTCCATCATTGCCACATGGACGTGGGCCTGCAGGAGAGGAGGGGAAGAGGAGCTGCCATCAGGGCACCCGGGCACTGCCACGAGTGCACTGCCCTTGGCATTATCCCCTCCCAGACCCCCTCGGGCTCTGCCTTTGCCCTCGCGTCCCCTTTCCTTCCCCGGCCCTGCAGGCGCGAGGGGCAGGCAGAGGGAGGGACCCCCAGGCCCAGCTCTGGGCACGCTCCACATCTGGACATGGTCCCGAGCAGGTGGCTCTCGCTGACCCTGCTTCAGCAGGGCCATTGGACAAGGCCAGATGATCTCCAGAGGCCCCTTCCAGCCTCAACCAGCCTGTGATTCTGTGAGCTGACCTTCATCTGGGCCACCAGGCCCTCCAGCCGCTGCAGCTCCTGGCAGTTGTTCTCGAAACACTGCGCCACAGCACGGTTCTGGAAGAGGAGCCGGACACAGGCACTCAGCCCCTGGCACAGCCACAGGAGCCGCAGCTGGGGCCAGGGCAGAGGAGGGGACACTGACCTTCTGGCTGAGCTCCTGCATGGTTTCCTGCAGCTCCTGCTGCTTCTTCCCCTGCGTGGGGAAAGGAAGGGTCAGGGGCTCAGCGCTCGCAGCTGCAGCCCCTGGGGACAAGGGCAGCACTGCACACCTACCAGGCACTGCAGCAGCTCCTTGTGCCTTTTGGTCTCGGCAGAACAGCGCACCAGGCGCTCCCGGAGCTTGCGGAGCTCTTCCTTAGCCACTTCGGTCTGCATGGCTGCACCTGCGCGTCGGGAGGCAGCAGGGTGTGAGGGGCAGAGCCACGTGCCCTATCGGCAGGGACAGTGGCAGGGATGCTGCCCTACCCAGACACACAATCGTACACGGACACGCGGGTGCGCTTAGAGGAATGCACCCCCCGCACAGCTGAGCACAGCCACGCCACCCTGCTCACCTGTAGCTGTGCCCAGCACCGTGGGTGCTGCCACAGGTGCAGTCGTACGCGCGTGGGCACAGCCACGCACGACCCTGTGCTCCCCAAGCACAGGAGTACCCACACTCTCTCACGCACCGGGCACGGCCACACACATGCACAGTCGGGGCTGCCGAGGGCTGGCATGGGAGCCTCCCCCAGAGAGGGGCACCGTCGGCCGTCTGCACACTCACACCTGCACCCCCCACTCCAAGCAGCGGTCCTGTGCACGCGTGCGCACTAGTTCTGTGCCCGGCTCGGCCTGCGCCAGCTGTGTGCTGAGCATGTGGCAGGAGGTGGTGGAGGGCATCAGGGACCGCTGAGGAGAGAAGGAGCTTCCCCTGGCCTGCTTTGCTGGGTGCCCGTGGGCCCCTCCTGCTGGCAGGGCTGCCCTGCCCTGGGGCCTCTGCGACACCTCCAGTGTCACCGTCCTGCCCTGTGAGGTCTCAACACACCTGCCCCGGCACCCCTTTCCTTTGGCTTCCCACGCACCCCAGCAGCACAGGCGTCCTCCTCGCCTGCCCTGCTACGGACCAGGCTTGCTGCCTTCCCCCATTGCTCACAGCCGCTGGCTGTGGGGACCACGGGGATGCTCTGCCCTCACCCTCCACTCCTGCGTCGGGAGCCTTCCACTGCACGGCAGACACAGGACAGCACCTTGGCGAGGACCCTCCAAACTCCTGCCCAGCAGCACTGAGCTTCTGCTCCAGATGCTCCTCAGCCCCCGGGAGCAGCCCTCTTTATACCCGCTCGGGCAGCCGTGTCACAGGCGCACGGTGACACTGACGGACACAGCTGCCCACTGTGACACGGCCGTCACCTCCCTGGGGCTGGCACCAGGACTGACGTGGGGCCCAGCCTTCCCAGTTACCGGGGAAACAGGGCACCACTCTCAGCACCCACTTATCGCTGGCAGAGCAGACGCTCTGGGGCCTGACTGAGGCGCCAGCAGAGATTCTGTGCAGAGCTGCTCACAACTTGCAAGCAGCGAGGAGCAACTGCAGCTTATTAGGTGAGGAGCGGCTCCTGGTGTTCAAGCGCTGTGGCTTCAAACCCTGCACAAACGGCTGCCCTCGCTGTGTCGGCAGGAGCCGCTGCCCGTGGCCCCTCTCCTGCTTCTGTACAGCTCCAGCCCCCAGCACAACTTCCAGTAGGACGCAGGCAGCTCCTTCCTCTTCAGCGCCCACCCAGGAACACCACCAGCAGCTCCTCCACGAAACACACAAGGCTGCTGCCCCACGGGCACTGCCGCTGCTGAGCACGTGTCCCAGAGACCCACACGGACCCACCTCGTGCTGGCCGCTCCAGACCCATGCTCACTGCGAACACGCAGCACTTCCCTCTCCCTTTCCCAGGTCCCTTTCTGTGATCTTTTCCCGTGCTACCAACCCTGTTCTGATGGAAAATACCAACCCCCGGCATGGCCCTCCTGCATTTTGGGGGCAAGAAATCACTCCTCCCAACATCCTCCTCTGTTTTTTGGTGGTGGAGTCAGAATCAACCTAGAATGACTCACAAAGAGACTGGAGATGGAAAGAGCAAAGGGGACCCTCCCATTGACCTTTACATACAGAGTGATTAGAAGTAAGACACATAATAATGTGCGAGCTAATAAAAGCACAACTGGATGAAGCACTAGATTCAAAGTTCCTGTTGCTCTCGGTGACCACCAAGTAAGGTATCCCACCCATGATGTTCTCCATCCTTTTTCACTCTTTCCGGAACATGGTGCATTTCTTTTGCATCATCATAATGAACTGTAATCGGGCTTCTTTGTCCACTGTCTTGAACTTGTTTCAGCTTTAGTGGGGCACTAAAGGAAGCTTCTGGCCAACGGAACCTGGTCCTGATGGGTGACTTCCACTACCCAGACATCTGCTGGAAGAACAAGACAGCAGCTCGCATGTCATCCACCAAATTTCTGGAATGGATAGAGGGCTCTTTCCTGATACAAATGTTAGATGTGCCAACCAGGAATGAGGTACTGCTGGTCTTGTTATTCACAAACCGAGAAAACCTGCTCTGTAGGATCTCGGTTAGTGAGAGCCTTGGCTGCAGGGACCACAATAGTGTGGAGTTCGGGGTCCTGCTGAGCGTGCTGAAGGTCAGCTCTAAGACAAGGGTTCTGGATCTTAGAACCCTTAGAAGAGCAAACCTCAGTGCACTCAGGGCTCAGCTGGGAGGGATTCGGTGGGAGGCTTCCATGGAATACAAAGGAGCTAGCGAGAGCTGGGAATTCTTCAAGAACTTTCTATTGGAAGCACAAAACCTGTTTATCCCCTACAAAGGAAAGGGAAGTCAGTGGAGCAAGAGGCCCCCTTGGCTCAACCATGACCTCCTGGGTCTTCTCAAATCCAAAAGGGAAGCACACCAGAGATGGAGAAGTGGAGGATTATCCGTCAAGAGCTACAAGAGCATTGCCAGAGTGTGCAGAGATGCAGTTAGAAAAGCAAAAGCCCAGCTCGAATTGAAACTGGCTGTAGATGTGAAAAATAACAAGAAAGGTTTCTTCAGGGGTGTCAACCATAAGCAGGAAAAGAAGGAAAACATACGACGAGACAAGATGACCTCCAGCGGTCCCTTCAAACTGCTGAGCCCCAGTGACGTGCAGAAAGTAGACTCCACAATCTGTAGGATTGCAAAGCAGGTATGTTTATTCAGCGCTGGGCAGCACGGGGGGTAGTCCCACCCAAGTCGTGCACGCCCCCGTGATAGTTTGTCTTGCATTTATACAGTAAAGCATTACATATACCTAAGATTTCCCAATACGCCTATACATATGCATGACATTTCCTCACTTCGTATTAAAATTAGCCAAAAAAAGTTATTGCCGTAGATCTTTCCCAACTGCGCTTGCGCAGTGCCTCCTCGTGGTGGTCGTCGGGGCACGTAAAGATGAAGGCTGACGGCTCCTCTTCATCACCGCTAGTAACCTTTTGGTTTTGCGCAGACTCAGTTACCTCTTGACACTTGTCCAAACTGCGAAGTTGGTTTTAGCTGGTTCTTGAGACAGTTTTCTATCCTTATCAGGAATTGCTCCTTCGCTGGTGGATTCCAGGCCTCCTTGCTAATTATTTTACACAGCGGCTAGAAAAGCGTTCCGCAACAATTACCTTTCAGCTGGATAAGCATTCAGCGATGGAACAGTTAACTTTTGGTTTTGCATCTTTAAAGCCCCTTCGAACCGCTGAGCCCCAGCCTGCGCAGCTCTGGGACGTGGGCAGAGGAGAGGACACCAGCCTTACTGCTGAGCATCTGCAGGGCATCGTGCGTGCCCTGATGGTTCTCCTCCTGCATGCGGAAAGGAGAGCAGGGGCTCAGGGTCTGCAGAAACACCTCTTGGTCACCTGCAAGCGCTCCTCTCAGCCAGGAGCAGCCACCAGGCACCCGGGCACTCTCACGAGTGCACTCCCCTCCGCATTATGGCCCACACAGCTCCCCTCGGGCACTGCCTTCTCCCTCGTGCCCCCTCTCTTCTCCGGCCTCGCAGGCACCGGCCGGGGGGCGCCAGGCAGGGGCACCCTCAGGCCTAACTCTGCACACGGCCCACATCTGACCACCCTCTGCACCCAACACCCCCAGCGAGCACCACCTACCCACCCCTGCTCAACCACCCTCCTATAGGGTGCAGCAGCCAATCAGCGCCCTCCGGCCTTCTGCTCTACCAACGAGCAAGCAGCTCCTGCTGCAAGGGGCGGGGTCGGTTGCGAGCGCCCTGTGCTGCGTGGCCGCTCACACACCCATCATGGCTCCTCACAGCCGGCCCCGCCCCGTCGGCAGTGCTCCCGGGCCCCGAAGCGGCGGCAGTCACACCGGCCTCGCCCCCTCCTGGCTGCCCTCCCCCACGCCCCCCTCTGCTGCATTTGAGCCCTGCTCAGGCTCCTTTGCACGCCTTTCTGCCTTTGCTCGCTGGCGGGAGAGCAAACCTCTGCTACAGCACCGCTCTCGGGCCGAAACGGGAACCATCTCCAGCAGGAACCACTGGAAGGAGCAAACCGGCCTTGCCGGTGCTCGGTGCAACCGGCTGGATTTAGTTTTCCCTGTGAATTGTCCCCAGCTGCCTTGCTATGTTCTTCTGTGGTGTCACCACTCCCGGGTGGGGAGGCAACAAGTCCCCACCTCAGCCTCCCCCCTGTTTGGTGGGAACAGCTCCCCACCATCGCCCTCCGCCCAGACTGTGGCAGGCAGAATAACTCCCTCCCATTGCCCAAATCCCTCGAAAATGCCCCCCAGCCACACCTGACCCCAAGTAGGCTGACTTGCCCAGCATCATGAGTGTGGGGCCTGGCCAGGGACCGGGCCAGGGGGGTTCTGGAGGAAGCAGGACCTTGAGGGGACTAGGTACCTGGGGTACCTGAAAGGAGCGGGCTTTCTGGGGGCAACTGGCGGGATCGGGAGGGTCTGGGTAGGGGGAGCTGCGGGGGCTGGGGGTGTCTGGAGAGAACTGAGATGATGGGGTGCCTGCCGAGAAGTGAAGGCAATGGAGGGTGTGCAGGGGGGACCTGAGGAGAAGGAGGGAGGGACCGTGAGAGGAACTGAAGGGATTCGATGTGTCTGAAGAGGGGAGCTGAGGGGTCAGGGTCTGCGGGGGGGAACTGACGGGTGTGGGCTTTGACTGAAGCCTAGAGCATTACTAGGGGGAAGATGTGGATCTTCACGTCCCCCTTAGCGTGGGTCCCATGCGTACACCCCCTGGCAACAATAATCAGGGTGACACGGGAATGGCCACGCAGCTCCGCCCCGGTTGCGTCACAGGCATCCCACAAAGCCCGGCAAGTTGGTGCTCTCTGAGCGTGGCCTACATCTACATGCAGCCCAGCTCTAGGGGACACCGAGGTGGCTCAACCCCCTGCGGCTCTTCCCGAGTGACCTCCCCAGGGTGGCAGGCTGAAGCGTGGAGCACTTTGGCAGAAGGTGCCTTTGCTGCCTGCATACCTCTCGGAGAGCCGGGGGGGTGAGACGGCCACCTGGAGGATGCTCTGCTGAATGTGGCTGGGTTAAAGAGCCCAACCTTCGGGTCGGGCTCTCTCCAAAGTGACTCAGAGAAGCAAGAAATTCTGCCAGCTCTCCCGTGGGACAATCTCCTTTGGGAAGGCCTGACAGTGCTCCTCGTGCTTGCTCCGGCGGACCATCTCACCAAAGTGTCAATTTTGGTGGTAAACAAGCTACTTAAGGAGCGAATCCCACCCCCTTTACCTGGCAGGAGGCGCCACAGCTTCCTGAAGCAGAGCCAGAGACTCTGCCATAAGAGCGCTTTTTTGCCAAGGAACGCACGCTGTGGAGCCCTCCCGCCCCGGGGCCTGTGGGCACCCATCTCTTTTCCCCCAGCCCTTTCAGCACTCCCTCATTTTCCTGCTTAACCTCCTGCAGCCAGGACACCATGTGGGCACAGTGCTTTTCCACCTGCAAAACAACCGGCGTATCACCCTCGTCCCTCTCGATGCCTCTCGCTCTCTGCGCCTCATTTTCACCGGAGGCAGGCTCCAAAGTTCACAATGTCCAAGAACTGCTCCCACACAAAAGGTGCCAGCACTGAAAGCTATTGCTGGGCCTCAGCAGCCCTTGGCAGCCCTTTCACAGCCGCACCAGCAGTGGGGCTCTGCGCCTGCCTAGCCTCCCAAAACTCCAAGCGTTCTCTCCCTCTCTGGCTCTCATTTTCACCAGAGACCATGGGTGTGTGCACGTGCACGGACGGCCACACCGCGTGGGCTCCAGCACAGGGCTCAAGCATCCATCCCCAACGGGATCCAGCATCCAGCCCCGAGGCGGAACCACAGCCCAGGAAGGGGAAACATAAAGAGCAGCCCTCTGCTCTAGCCCCCGCAGGCACTGGGCTTGCGGGCTCCCAAGAGCAATGGGGTCTCCCTCTTGCTCAGAGCGCAGCTGCGGCACGCGGGGGGACAGCAGGAGGAAGGGGTGGGGGCAGGGGGCAGGCAGGCAGTGACCCACGTGCTTCAGCTGCACCCTTGGAGCGGCTGCGTGCAGCGGCGCCGCGTTCAGGGCTTGGCAGGTCGGGTGGCTCCAGCCTCCACGCGACAGGGCCTTTGCCCTCGGAGGGCAAACCTGCGAGCGGCTGGAGAAGCTGGCAGGGAGCAGCCGGGGCCGTGCCAGGACATTGCGTTTTGCACACCGGGCAAACGAATGCGCTTTTTGGGATAACAATCCCACGGTGGCGCTGAGCACCCTCCTCTCAGACCAGGCACGCTTTCGGCCCTTTTGAGTGAGTTTCTGAGCCCCTTTGTGCCCTGCGCGGCTGCCTGCAGCCTCCCTTTGCAGGTGCCGGCCATGGAAGTCCTTGCCTTGCGCAGGAGCTGAATTGGACCGAAGCGTGCTTGTCTGTGAAAACTGGCAACTTTATTTCCAGAACTAAGTCACCTTCAGCGTTTGCGGGCACTCGAGGAGCACGGGCAGGACAGAGCAGGCCTTAGACACGGAGGCGGCCGTTGCAGCAGCAGGCGTTGCCCCAGGGGGAAATGGTCGTGGTACACCGCAGCCTGCGCTGCGTGCTCTTCATGCTGCTGCTCAAGCCCTTTTTCCCCTCAGGACCTGCAGGAGCTCCTGCAGCACATTAAAGAATTCCACCAGCTTCTGGCGTGGAAACGGGCAGGGCGTAAACCTGCCCGGTTGCGTTGGTGTTGGCCTCGGCCTCTGAAAGGGGGTTGAGGTGAAGCCTGGCCGTGGCGCTGGAGTAGCCGTTACTGCTGGGCGCAGGCCCATCTGCACCGAGATCCAGTCGTAAAAGTGCTGAGTGGAGGTGTAGACTCCGGGCTGTTTTGCTCTGGCACAGCCTTTCCCCCAGCTCGTCACTCCGACAAGCCAGAAGTAGTCCGCGTTGTTGTCTTTGCAGACGAGAGGACCACCGCTGTCACCCTGCAGCGGAGGATTAAGAGCGGCTTAGGGTGGTGTTGGGTGGCCTCTGCCAGCACTGTGGCTGTCTCCTCCTGTCTCTCAGCACCTGCCGGAGCTGTATTCAGCGCAGAGCACGGCTCTGCTGAGGCGCTGGAGTCTAGAGAAGCTTTTCTAGGAAGGGGCGATGGGCCTGCAAGGCAGGGCTCTCATCTCATCTCTCCACTCTGATGCTGGGTATGTGGCAGGCGGCTGTTGCAGGACCGGGATCTGCCAAGAGCATTGGCTGGGCTTTCTGGGCAGAGTCGCAGGCCTCCGGGACAAGGGGGGCACTGGGCAGGGACGTGCAGCTGGGGAAGGGGAGGTGAGCGCCAGCCCCAAGAGTGGTGGGAGGGTGACCTGGCAAGCAACGCGCACGCCAGGGTACGCCTGGGCGGTGGTGCCAGGGCTGCCTGTGCTGCTGGGGCTTGACTTGTAGCGCGCTCCCACCTGGCAGGTGTCGATGCCGCCCTGCGCATAGCCGGCACACAAGTTGTGGCTGTGGATGGCCCCTCTGTACCACCAGCTGCTGTTGCAGAGGTTGACGTCAATGAGGCGGACCTTGGCCTCCTGCAGGACATCAGTCGAGCCTCCAGCTGTGAGCACAGAAAGGAATTAAGACCCAGCAGCTGGCTGCCAGTTCTCCCCCCCTCTCGGGGTGAACCCCTTCCCTAGGGCTTGGCTTTGCATCCTGAGAGGCATCGTACCGCTGCGTCCCTTCGGTCTTGCTTTGGGTAAAGGGTCAGGCCCGCCTCTCTCTAGGCGTACGTCCCCACAGCCTGACTCCGGCTTTCGCCTCTGCTGCCCGGAAGCCCAAGCCCAGTCTCCCCAGCGTGCCAAGCCTGCCCTCAGGACACGAGTACTCGGGAACTCACATCTTGCAGTCGTGGAACCCCAACCACTGATGTAGCAGGCTGTCATCTCTGACACTCTCAGCGAGGCGTCAGGCACGCAGGCAAGCTGTATGTAGGAGCTGCACTGGACAGGCTGGTCCAATTCCAGCAACGCAATGTCGTTCCTCTCCGAGATACTAGTGTAGTGTTCGTGAGCCAGGAGCCGCTTAATATTGCGCACTTGGGCCTCGGGGCCCAGCTGAGTCAACCGAGTGGCCCCGATCACCACGCGCCACATGGTGATGTGCCTGGAAGGCAGATGGAGAGAGAGGTGAGGGGAGCAGAGCCACGTGCTGCAGCAGTCCAGCAGCTCCCTGCCTTCTGCTTGCCCGGGGAGAGCGGGAAGCAGCGCTACGGAGGGTGCGACTGCCCTAGCACGCCTTAGGCTGCAGGAATGTCGAGCTGGAGGCTGCTAGGAAGCAGCGGCACGAGCCCAGCCTTGTCCTGAGCAGCGTCTCAGGAGGGCTCTGCAGTGCCCAGGCACTGGGCGTACTGCAAGGAAGCGGGATGGGAGTAGCACGTGGTGCTGCGGATGTGGTACCTGCCGGTGGTGTGGGGCTGTCCCCGTTGCCTGGTCCTCCTTACCTAGCCTTGATGAAGCAGTGGGCTGCTGTGAGGACCCACTGTGGGCTGATGAGGGACCCTCCGCATATATGCCCCGTGCCTGTTTTCCCAGGATCCTGGATGCTGACGATCCAGGGCCAGGCCCCTGGCTGGGCATCTGTGCCGCCCACGACGCGCAACGTGCCGTAGTGAGAAGCCATGGGCCGGAGCCCGCAGGTCCCTCTGTAACCAGAAACTCCTTACTGTCGTGCTGGCTGGCTGGCTGGCTGCTGTTGAGGCTGAATGTCAGCCGTCTTCCCTCCCCACAAGGCGCTGCATGGCCAGCAGGGCCAGGGAACGCCGTGGGGCGTGAGTCCGTCCGCCCCAGTTCCTGTTGTAGCCCTGCAGGCGAGTTGTGCCAGCAGCCTGGGTGCCGGCGAGGAAAGGAGGCTCCCACATAGGGCTCGGGAAGCTGTGGGGCGGTCACAGAGGACAAGCGGGCACCCTCCGGTGAACGCCCTAAGGGGTGCCCCAGCTCCCTCCCCGAGCCTCGGGCCACTTACCCACAGTTGTCCCATGTGCCGTACACAGGCCAGCACACGGCCAGCAGGACCAGGACGGCCAGCAAAGTCATTGCCGACAGCGTCACGTGGCAGCTGCAAGACCGGAGGGCTCGTCGCGACCAGTGCAGCAGGCGACGTAGTGCCCGCAGTGCTCGCGCTGCCTGCGGAGCCCTCGGCCCTGGGGCTGATGTCACAGAGTCGCTGGTTCCGGGCACTGGGCGTGGTGGGCTCTCGGGGAGGCGGGGGGAGTCATGGCGGGTTCAGAGCAGGAGGGGATGCAGAACCTGGGATCGGACACCCCCGACAGGGCCCCGTGGAACGCTCTGCTTGCAGGCTGAGGGTGTGCAGGCCCCCCCGTGGCAGGCAGCAGCGCCTGGCTCCGAGCACTGCCTGCTAAAAGCTAGCAGGAAAAACCCACTGGGGCTCTGTGCCTGCCCAGCCTCCCAAACACCCGAACGCTCTCTCCGCCTCTGCGCCTCATTTTCACCGGAGACCATGGGTGTGTGCACCGGCTACAAGATTGCTAGGATGAGACCCGTGGGAGCAACCAGCAACCAACTGGAACGGGGTCGCTCTCTTGCTCAGAGCGCAGTGTTTTCCTTGACGCCGAAGAAAGTAGTTGCCATTTTGAGATGCATCCCAACAAAACCTCTGAAACTGTACCGGTGTGTATTGGGAACGGATGTGCTTGGGTGAGAACCCTTTGTGAGGGTATATTTCTCAGCAATGTTACTGCAGATATAAGCAATCACTCAAATAGCTGTATCCGTGATTTTGCCAAAATTCTGTCATGCGCTTTAACTATTCAGCTCCTGTCAGGTCTCAGCATTTACTACAGTCTAACTGGACATGGTACCAAGATTTGTTCCCTACACCCATTGGAACAAACCTTACGTTGGTAAGAAAGCAATTGCAGCATGGTCATCTCCACTGATTCACAGAATCACAGAATCCCAGGTTGGAAGGGACCTCAGGGATCATCTAGTCCAACCTTTCTAGGAAGAGCGCAGTCTAGATAAGACGGCCCAGCACCCTGCCCAGACAACTCTTGAAGGTGCCCAACGAGGCCGAGTCAGCCACTTCCCTGGGGAGATTACTCCAATGGTGACTGTCCTCACTGTGAAACACTTCCCTCTCGTGTCCAATCGGCATCTCCCCAAGAGCAACTTGTGTCCATCCCCCTTGTCCTCTCCATGGGACTCCGTGTGAAAAGGGAGTCTCCGTCTTCTTTGTCGCTACCCCTTAAGTACTGGTACGTGGTGATGAGATCCCCTCTGAGCCTCCTTTTCTCAAGGCTGAACAAATCCAGCTCTCCCAGCCTATCCTTGTATGGCAGCTGCCCAGTCCTGTGATCATCCTGGTGGCCCTTCTCTGGGCCCCTTCCAGCCTGGCCACATCCTTTTTGTACAGCGGGGCCAGAACTGCACACAGTGCTCCAGGTGTGGCCTGACCAGCGCTGAGCAGAGCGGGATAACGACTTCTTTCTCTCTGCTGGCGATGCCCTTTTTGATGCAGCCCAGCATCCCGTTGGCCTTCTTGGCCGCAGCAGCCACTGTTCCCTCATGTTGAGGCTCCCGTCCACCAGGACCCCCAGGGCCCTTTCCACAGAGCTGCCCTCCAGCCAGGTGGATCCCAGTCTGTGCCGCACTCCCGGATTATGTTTTCCCAGGTGCATGATCTTACACTCCTCCTTGCTGAACTTCATAAGGTTCCTGCTGGCCCACTCTTCCAGCCTACCCAGACCTCCCTGCAGAGCAGCTCTCCCTTCTGGAGCGTCTACTTCCCCACTCAACTTGGTGTCATCCGCAAACTTCATCAGGCTACACTGGATCCCGTTATCCAGATCACTCAGGAAGATATTGAATAACATTGGGCCCAATATCGATCCCTGGGGGGCCCCACTAGTGGCAGGTCACCACTTGGAAAAGGAGCTATTTACCAGCACCCTTTGGGTGCGGCCTGTCAGCCAGGTCCCCACCCACTGCACAGACCCCTTGTTTGGGCCTTAACGCTTTAATTTCTCCAGGAGGAGACTGGGGGGGACCGTATCAAACGCCTTGGAGAAGTCCAGGCAGACAATGTCCACCGCCTGCCCCATGTCAACCAGGCAAGTCACTCTGTCATAGAAGGCCACCAGGTTTGTCAAGCACGATCTGCCTTTAGCGAACCCATGTTAACTCTTCCCAATCAACGTGCTTCATTTGACTTGTGACGGCCCCCAGGAGGATTCATTCCATAACTTTCCCAGGGATTGAAGTAAGGCTGATGGGCCTATAGTAGCCTGGACCCTCCCGCGAGCCTTTCTTGTAGATAGGGGTAACATTTGCCTTCCTCCAGTCCTCTGGGACATCCCCCGTTCTCCACGACTTCTCAAAGATTACGGAGAGTGGCCTTGCGATGGTGTCAGCCAGCTCTCTCAACACCCTTGGGTGGATGGGTCAGGGCCCATGGATTTGTAGGGGTCAAGCTCCTGTAGTAATGCATGTACTAACTATTCCTTCACTGTTGGTGGGTCGGTGTTTGGATCAACTGGCAATTTTGTTCCCAAAGCCTGGGACGCGGCAGTGCTGGTAAAGACCGAGGTGAAGAAATTGTTGAGGACCTCTGCCTTTTCTGCCTCATTGGTGATTGACTCTCCTTTGCCATTTAAGAGTGGGCCTATGTTTTCCTTCTTTTCCTGCTTATGGTTGATACCCCTGAAGAAACCTTTCTTGTTATTTTTCACATCTACAGCCAGTTTCAATTCGAGCTGGGCTTTTGCTTTTCTAACTGCATCTCTGCACACTCTGGCAATGCTCTTGTAGCTCTTGACGGATAATCCTCCACTTCTCCATCTCTGGTGTGCTTCCCTTTTGGATTTGAGAAGACCCAGGAGGTCATGGTTGAGCCAAGGGGGCCTCTTGCTCCACTGACTTCCCTTTCCTTTGTAGGGGATAAACAGGTTTTGTGCTTCCAATAGAAAGTTCTTGAAGAATTCCCAGCTCTCGCTAGCTCCTTTGTATTCCATGGAAGCCTCCCACCGAATCCCTCCCAGCTGAGCCCTGAGTGCACTGAGGTTTGCTCTTCTAAGGGTTCTAAGATCCAGAACCCTTGTCTTAGAGCTGACCTTCAGCACGCTCAGCAGGACCCCGAACTCCACACTATTGTGGTCCCTGCAGCCAAGGCTCTCACTAACCGAGATCCTACAGAGCAGGTTTTCTCGGTTTGTGAATAACAAGACCAGCAGTACCTCATTCCTGGTTGGCACATCTAACATTTGTATCAGGAAACAGCCCTCTATCCATTCCAGAAATTTGGTGGATGACATGTGAGCTGCTGTCTTGTTCTTCCAGCAGATGTCTGCGTAGTGGAAGTCGCCCATCAGGACCAGGTTCCGTTGGCCAGAAGCTTCCTTTAGTGCCCCACTAAAGCTGAAACAAGTTCAAGACAGTGGACAAAGAAGCCCGATTACAGTTCATTATGATGATGCAAAAGAAATGCACCATGTTCCGGAAAGAGTGAAAAGGGATGGAGAACATCATGGGTGGGATACCTTACTTGGTGGTCACCGAGAGCAACAGGAACTTTGAATCTAGTGCTTCATCCAGTTGTGCTTTTATTAGCTCGCACATTATTATGTGTCTTACTTCTAATCACTCTGTATGTAAAGGTCAATGGGAGGGTCCCCTTTGCTCTTTCCATCTCCGGTCTCTTTGTGAGTCATTCTAGGTTGATTCTGACTCCACCACCAAAAAACAGAGGAGGATGTTGGGAGGAGTGATTTCTTGCCCCCAAAATGCAGGAGGGCCATGGAGGGGGTTGGTGTTTTCCATCAGAACAGGGTTGGTAGCACGGGAAAAGATCACAGAAAGGGACCTGGGAAAGGGAGAGGGAAGTGCTGCGTGTTTGCAGTGAGCATGGGTCTGGAGCGGCCAGCACGAGGTGGGTCCGTGTGGGTCTCTGGGACACGTGCTCAGCAGCGGCAGTGCCCGTGGGGCAGCAGCCTTGTGTGTTTCGTGGAGGAGCTGCTGGTGGTGTTCCTGGGTGGGCGCTGAAGAGGAAGGAGCTGCCTGCGTCCTACTGGAAGTTGTGCTGGGGGCTGGAGCTGTACAGAAGCAGGAGAGGGGCCACGGGCAGCGGCTCCTGCCGACACAGCGAGGGCAGCCGTTTGTGCAGGGTTTGAAGCCACAGCGCTTGAACACCAGGAGCCGCTCCTCACCTAATAAGCTGCAGTTGCTCCTCGCTGCTTGCAAGTTGTGAGCAGCTCTGCACAGAATCTCTGCTGGCGCCTCAGTCAGGCCCCAGAGCGTCTGCTCTGCCAGCGATAAGTGGGTGCTGAGAGTGGTGCCCTGTTTCCCCGGTAACTGGGAAGGCTGGGCCCCACGTCAGTCCTGGTGCCAGCCCCAGGGAGGTGACGGCCGTGTCACAGTGGGCAGCTGTGTCCGTCAGTGTCACCGTGCGCCTGTGACACGGCTGCCCGAGCGGGTATAAAGAGGGCTGCTCCCGGGGGCTGAGGAGCATCTGGAGCAGAAGCTCAGTGCTGCTGGGCAGGAGTTTGGAGGGTCCTCGCCAAGGTGCTGTCCTGTGTCTGCCGTGCAGTGGAAGGCTCCCGACGCAGGAGTGGAGGGTGAGGGCAGAGCATCCCCGTGGTCCCCACAGCCAGCGGCTGTGAGCAATGGGGGAAGGCAGCAAGCCTGGTCCGTAGCAGGGCAGGCGAGGAGGACGCCTGTGCTGCTGGGGTGCGTGGGAAGCCAAAGGAAAGGGGTGCCGGGGCAGGTGTGTTGAGACCTCACAGGGCAGGACGGTGACACTGGAGGTGTCGCAGAGGCCCCAGGGCAGGGCAGCCCTGCCAGCAGGAGGGGCCCACGGGCACCCAGCAAAGCAGGCCAGGGGAAGCTCCTTCTCTCCTCAGCGGTCCCTGATGCCCTCCACCACCTCCTGCCACGTGCTCAGCACACAGCTGGCGCAGGCCGAGCCGGGCACAGAACTAGTGCGCACGCGTGCACAGGACCGCTGCTTGGGGTGGGGGGTGCAGGTGCGAGTGTGCAGACGGCCGACGGTGCCACTCTCTGGGGGAGGCTCCCATGCCAGCCCTCGGCAGCCCCGACTGTGCATGTGTGTGGCCATGTCCGGTGCGTGAGAGAGCGTGGGTACTCCTGTGCTTGGGGAGCACAAGGTCGTGCGTGGCTGTGCCCACGCGCGTACGACTGCACCTGTGGCAGCACCCACGGTGCTGGGCACAGCTACAGGTGAGCAGGGTGGCGTGGCTGTGCTCAGCTGTGCGGGGGGTGCATTCCTCTAAGCGCACCCGCGTGTCCGTGTACGATTGTGTGTCTGGGTAGGGCAGCATCCCTGCCACTGTCCCTGCCGATAGGGCACGTGGCTCTGCCCCTCACACCCTGCTGCCTCCCGACGCGCAGGTGCAGCCATGCAGACCGAAGTGGCTAAGGAAGAGCTCCGCAAGCTCCGGGAGCGCCTGGTGCGCTGTTCTGCCGAGACCAAAAGGCACAAGGAGCTGCTGCAGTGCCTGGTAGGTGTGCAGTGCTGCCCTTGTCCCCAGGGGCTGCAGCTGCGAGCGCTGAGCCCCTGACCCTTCCTTTCCCCACGCAGGGGAAGAAGCAGCAGGAGCTGCAGGAAACCATGCAGGAGCTCAGCCAGAAGGTCAGTGTCCCCTCCTCTGCCCTGGCCCCAGCTGCGGCTCCTGTGGCTGTGCCAGGGGCTGAGTGCCTGTGTCCGGCTCCTCTTCCAGAACCGTGCTGTGGCGCAGTGTTTCGAGAACAACTGCCAGGAGCTGCAGCGGCTGGAGGGGCTGGTGGCCCAGATGAAGGTCAGCTCACAGAATCACAGGCTGGTTGAGGCTGGAAGGGGCCTCTGGAGATCATCTGGCCTTGTCCAATGGCCCTGCTGAAGCAGGGTCAGCGAGAGCCACCTGCTCGGGACCATGTCCAGATGTGGAGCGTGCCCAGAGCTGGGCCTGGGGGTCCCTCCCTCTGCCTGCCCCTCGCGCCTGCAGGGCCGGGGAAGGAAAGGGGACGCGAGGGCAAAGGCAGAGCCCGAGGGGGTCTGGGAGGGGATAATGCCAAGGGCAGTGCACTCGTGGCAGTGCCCGGGTGCCCTGATGGCAGCTCCTCTTCCCCTCCTCTCCTGCAGGCCCACGTCCATGTGGCAATGATGGAAGCAGCCGCGAGCCTGCAAGTGGCGCAGAAGGTAGAGGGGAAAAGGAGGCGTGTGCTGAAAGGGTCAGGGAACGGGGTGCCAGTGCTGGGTCCACGCAGCCCAGCAGCCAGAGTCAGTGGTGTGGCTGGGGAGGAGATTTACTCCGGGATAGGGCATCCGTGATGGAGGGCTTGGGCCTCTGGACGTCCCCCAGGCTCCTGGCTGTGGCTGTGCTGCAGAGGGGAGCCTGATGTGGGTCGGCAGGCACAGCAGCATGGCTTTGGGAAGGGGGTGGGATG
Source organism: Phalacrocorax carbo (assembly GCF_963921805.1). Taxonomy (NCBI): domain Eukaryota; kingdom Metazoa; phylum Chordata; class Aves; order Suliformes; family Phalacrocoracidae; genus Phalacrocorax; species Phalacrocorax carbo. The sequence goes on from NC_087539.1 coordinate 4,221,300, forward strand.
AGTGACCCTCCCTTGTGTGTCAGGGGAAGCCGCGTGTAACGGCCTGCCAGGCATGGGCTGGAGGGGGTTGCTGGATACTCTGGCACTGGGCCCCAGCTGGTGTCATGGGGGGCCTCCTCCACCCCCTGCCCCTCCTGGAGACAGACGTTCCTGTTCCCTCTTCCCTCCCAGCACGCCCTGGCCCTGCCCTCACCTCCCAGTGCCCTGGGGACTGACTGGGGGTGCCCTTTCACACCATGGCTCCCTGCAGTGTGTCCCGCTTGCTTTGCAGTGGCGTCAGTGCGCAGAACTGGTTACAGCTGTTAAGGAGCAGGTTGAGGTCATTAAGGTACTGAGGACAGGAGGGACGGGGGGGTCACATGCTTGTGGGGGGAAGGCCCCTCAGAGTGGGCATGGCACAGACTCCTCACCACATCCTCTGCTTGTCCAGCTGCTCAGGAACAAGCTCCAGCACCTCCAGGAGAGATGGGAATGCCTCCGAGACCCAACAGCTTTGTGAGTGGCAACGGGGCCCTGAGTGAAACCTGGGGCAGTGGGGTGGAGGGTGCTGAGCAGCTTTGGGCAGGTGTCTGCCACTGCAGACATCTTTCTGGCTCCTGTCCGCTCCTCCCGCCTGCTCTGGAGATCCCTTTGTCTTCTCCTGAGCGCCTCAAAAACCCTCTGAGCAACTCAGGACTTCTGGAAGCAGCTCTGCACAACTCTGGGCAGCTCCCAGGCTCTCCTCCATGCCCATAAGGCCTGGGGTGGGACAGGGTGGGGAGGTGGGTCCATGCAGTAAGGGCTTGCTAGGGTGCCCGGTGCCAGCCCCAGCAGAGGCTGGGCAGCACCCTAGCGGCCACCCGGGGGGGGTCACCATGCCGGCCGAGGTCTCTTCTCACAGCCCTGAACCCCACGGTGTCTGTAGCAGGAGGAAGACAGCACAGGCAGAGGGCACAGGGGAGTCGCTGATGCAGGAGATGGTGGCTGTGCGGCTGGTAGGACAGACAACCCCGCTGTGGGCCTTGGGGAGGGAAGGGTCTGCACAGTGCCCAGGGCACGGGGGAGCACTCATCTTAAGGAGGACAAGGGAGGGGATCTGAGCCCCCAAGCCTCGGCCGCCTCGCACACCCTAACACATCTCTCTGTGTGCCTTGGCCTGTAGGAGGAGCGGCGGGTGTCAAGGAGGCATCAGATCACCTCTTGGCTGCGGTGAGTTGCCCTGGGGGCTTGGGGTGCCGGGGCTCTTCCATGGGCAGTGGGATGCTCGTGCCAGTGGGCCAAGGGCATTATGCATCTCGGGAACTTGCCTGGGATGGAACGTTGCAGTATTTGTTCTCTTCCTAGTGGGGGGGCACACAGGGAGGGATTTGGGGGCCCACGAGGGAGACGTTCATTAGAGCCGAGAGAGATGCCTGGGCCCCTCACTCCAGTCCTGAGCAGGGGCAGTGTTGCGCCCAGCATGGGGAAAGGTCCCAACGGTGGCGTTCATGCTGGCTGGTTGGAAAGAGCTGAGACAAATTTGCCCCAGCTCTGCTTGACCCCTCTCCTATCCCACAGGACACTTTTTCTGTTCCTTGCCTTCCTGGAGATCGCCATCATCATCCTAGTCCTGCTCTAGAGGGACATCCTGAACTGGGTCCTACCACCGAAGCTGGCAGACATGGACGCCTTTGGGAGCCACCCGGGGAGGTCCCGGTACTTTTGAAATAAAACTCCAAAGATTAGAAGGAAATCTGTGATGGTAGGACAAGTGCGTGACCAAGGGTCAATCAACATCAGCTGACGGTTCAGAAGGAGGTGATGCTGCTGCTTTCCCTTCTGCCTGTGTGCCCCACGACCGCTCTGCCTCAGACCTGGCTCTTGCCCAGTGGGGAGGCAGGAGGCCGTTTCCACCATCCTGCACGAGCGGCTGCCCTCGCTGTGTCGGCAGGAGCCGCTGCCCGTGGCCCCTCTCCTGCTTCTGTAGAGCTCCAGCCCCCAGCGAAACCTCCAGAGGACACAGGCAGCTCCTTCCTCTTCAGCCCCTGCACGGGGGCACCACCAGCAGCTCCTCCAAGAAACACACAAGGCTGCTGCCCCACGGGCACTGCCGTTGCTGAGCACGTGTCCCAGAGACCCACATGGACCCACCTCACACGTCCCCTTCATGCTCCACATCGAGCCTTTGCCCTCCACATCTCCAAGAGCCCCTCCTCGCTGGTGCAGATGAGCTCAGCAGAGCTCCTCTCCTCCTCGTTGGCTCCTCGGTCACTTGGAGGAGGATGTTCTCATCGACACTCTGAGGGGCCTCCTGGACTGCTTGTTGTCCCGCTGTGCTGCCCCTCCAGCAGGGCTCTCTGAAGCCCCCCATGAGGACCCGGTTCCTGTGGACATGGGGCTGCTCCAACCTGTCTTTTGATGGCCTCACCTGCTTGTTCTCCCTGCTCAGGCAGCCTGTGGCTGGCACCCTCTACAACGTCACCCTTCCCTGTCTGCTCGTTCATCCTCGCCCAGGATCGCTCACTTGGCTCAGCCAGCGTTCAGCGCCCCACCGAAGGACAGGGAGGCTGTGGCTGAGGACACGATTTGCTCTATCAACCTACTACGGTTGCAGCAGTTGAGCCTCTCAACGTCCTGTTGTGGCCTCGTTGTCCACCATGAGTGCGCCAGGCTCGAATGGGTGTTCAGGATGGAGTTGTAGGGCAACACCACGGCTGTGGAGGCCTGCAGGACTCGGCAGATGGAAAACTCCAGCCTGGACATCTTGCTGTCCTTGAGGCAGAGGGCCTCCATGAGCAGGGAGGTAAAGCTGGAGCTGGTGCCGCCCCCAAAGCTGTGGAAGACCAGGAATCCCTGCAGCTTCGTGCACTGGTCAGTCTGGAAGAAGGGGAGAGTAAACAAGACAGGTCCATCAGTAATTCTGAATTTAAGCTGCTACCAAGTTGCCCAGGAAGGAAAATATTCACCCCAGGGTCTCAGGCCTTTGGGGACTCTTGTCTCGGGGACGCAGGCAGGGGCAGGCACCTGCCCGAGTGCCCCAGCTCTGCTTCCAGCCACGGCGCCCTGTGCATTGGCATGACCTGCCCTCAGGGAAAGGGGCCGCTTCCCGCAGGGACTGGGGGACAGTCGGCTCCTTCCTGCTCCAGGAGCTGCCCCTTGCAGTGCCTGTGCCCAGCACAACCCAAGGGGTCTGCTGTGGGGAAACGGAACCCACGGAGGGAGATGCACTCGTGCTGCGGGGGCAAAGATGGGGGCTCAGGCTCGGCTGGGGGCAGCCCCCCCCACTAACGCTGCTTGGAGCCTTTCAGCCCGCCACTGCCCCAGAGCTGAGAGCTGGGCTTCCCCAGGGTTCCCAGGTTCCCCAGTCCCCTCCAGCCAAGGCCTGCACCGGGACAGCGACAACTTCAGTCCCTTCACTGCAGGGATGCCCATCACCCCCTCCCACTTCCAGTGCACCCCCAGTCCCCACAGAAAGAGGAATCCCCCTTTTCTCTGCCAGCCCTTGCACCACCCCACACAGTCCCAGCACCGCCATCACCCCCTGCTTGGGAAGAGTTTCCCCCATCGCAGACACTGCTGCTCGTGCCCAGGGCGCTGTGAGAGCGGCGGCTGCCCCTGCCATCGCTCCACACCGCCGTGAACCGCTCCCACCCGTGCTCCCATCGAGGGGCGCTCCCTTTCCGAAGGAGAGGGCGGCAGTAGGGTCCCACTGGCACCCCCCACTCCCTGCTCTGGGCAGGTTCCCCTCCCAGCTCAGGGAGACTCCAGGGCACCCAGGGGGTCTGTGGGAGCCTGGCCCACACAGTGTACCTGTCATGGTTTCAGCTGCGATAGAGTTAATTTTCTTCACTCTAGCTGGTATAGTGCTGTGCTTTGAAATTAGCATGGAAAAAAACCTGTTGAGATAACACACAGATGTTTAGGCTGTTGCTGGGCAGCGCTGATACTAGTCAAGGACATGTCTAGCTTCCCATGCTCTGCTGGGTGCACAAGAAGCCGGGAGGGGAGGGGGCACAGCTAAGGGAGCGGATTCAAACTGACCAAAGGGATATTCCATATCATGTAACGTCATGCCCAGTATGCTACCTGGGAGGGGCTGGCCGGGGGAGGGAGGGAGCAATCGCGGCTCGGGGACGGGCAGCGTCGGTCGGCGGGTGGTGAGCGGTTGTATCGTTCGTGTTTCTGCGTTTTTGTTCCCTGTTTTCCCTTTCCTCCCTTTTCCCTTTTATTATATTAACCTTACTGTCATTATTATCATAATCATTTATCATCATCATTCTATTGTAGTTATTAAACTGTGCTTATCTCAACCCACAAGTTCTGTTGCTCGTCCGATTCTCTTCCCCATCCCACAGGGGTGGGGGGGGGTGAGCGAGCGGCTGCGTGGTGTTCAGTTGCCAGCTGAGGCTGAACCACGACAGTCTATTTTTGGCGCCCAACGTGGGGCGAGAAGGGTTTGAGATAATAACAGTTGCTGGTCACAGCATTGATTAATCTGCTCGCAGTATTAGCTTGTCCAGTCTTTCCCATGCTGATTGTAAAGTACATGTTAAAACTTGCTGTTGGTTCTGTCAGTTGGCTGTGCTCTGCAGTGATTAGAGATATTTTGCCTAGGAGACTTGTTATTAAAACACTGGCCTTGACTGTTATCAGTTATTTAGGTTTTGCATGGAAGCCGTTACTGTACTACAGCTACCACCTCATGGAGGCAATTAGCAATTATACCTCCTCCTCTGAGGAGTTTTTTATGGAGGAAATACAGAATGGCACCGTAGCTAATATCTTATGTAATGTCTCCTCCCTCCTTACAACAACTTTTCAGTATCTTGAACATCCTTGTGTAGTTAAGATACATCTGTTGATATTGCTTTGGCAAGTGGTATCAGATCTGTCTAAGGTTAGTAAGCAAGTTAAGAATATAATCCAGAGATCTGTCCCAAGGCTTGATAGCTATGCGTGGCAGGGTATGTGGGATAGTATGGGCAAATGCCTAAGACGGTGGGCACCCCCCGTGACGTGGGACTTCACCCCTGAACCAGTGCAGAATCCTGAAAAATTAGTAGAACATTTGGAGGAAATATGTTGTCACCCTGGCAATTCCAGAGACATACAGATCACTGCCATGTGCTGGGGTCTGGCTTATGCCTATCGAGCCCTATTTAACACTATTCAGTACCCCCAAGGGAAAGAGAAAGGAACTACTCCGACCCCCGTGACAAGTACTGCGGCCACCCAAACCCTCACGACAGACACTGCAGCTACTCCAACCCCAGCGACAAGCACTGCGGCCACCCAAACCCCCACGACAGACACTGCAGCTACTCCAACCCCCGTGACAAGCACTGCGGCCACCCAAACCCCCACGACAGACACTGCAGCTACTCCAACCCCAGTGCCAAGCACAGCAGCCACCCAAACCCTCACGACAGACACTGCAGCTACTCCAACCCCAGCGACAAGCACTGCGGCCACCCAAACCGCCGTGACAGAGACTGCAGTTACTCCAACCCCGGTGATGAGCACTGTGGCCACCCAACCTGCCGCGACAGAGACTGCAGCTACTCCAACCCCGGTGATGAGCACGGCGGCCACCCAACCCGCCGCAACAGAGAATGCAGTTACTCCAACCCCGGTGACGAGCACTGCGGCCACCCAAACCCCCACGACAGACACTGCAGCTGCTCCAACCCCCGTGACAAGCACGGCGGCCACCCAACCCATTGCGACAGATACTGCAGCTGCTCCAACCCCGGTGATGAGCACGGCGGCCACTCAAACCCCCACGACAGGCACTGCAGCTACTCAAACCCCAGTGCCAAGCGTTGCAGCTGAACCAGAGGACCAACCTGTGCCAGTATCAGTCGCCCCTATACGCAAGAAGAAATCATGGAAGAGAAAGTCAACTCGTTTAGAAAGAGATTACGATGAACCAGGGCCATCACGAGAAGAGGAGGAGGAGGAGGAACCATGTGTACAAGAAACGGAAACTACCCGATCTCTATCCTTGAGTGAGTTGCGGGATATACGGAAAGATTTCGGGCGTCATTCAGGTGAGCACGTTATCACCTGGCTGCTCCGATGCTGGGATAATGGGGCCAGTAGTTTGGAATTAGAGGGGAAGGAAGCCAAACAACTGGGATCCCTCTCTAGGGAAGGGGGCATTGATAAAGCAATTGGAAAAGGAACACAAGCCCTCAGCCTCTGGAGGCGGCTCCTGGCCGCGGTGAGAGAGAGGTATCCCTTCAAAGAAGATATTGTATTTCGCCTAGGAAAATGGACGACCATGGAGAAAGGCGTTCAGCATCTAAGGGAATTAGCCGTGCTTGAGGTGGTTTATGGTGACCTGGACGATCAACGGTCCTCCAAAGATCCAGATGAAGCCGAGTGCACACGACCCATGTGGCGGAAGTTTGTACGGAGCGCACCATCCTCGTATGCAAACTCATTGGCAGTGATGTCCTGGAAAGATGACGAGACACCAACGGTGGCTGAGTTGATTGATAGACTCCGGGAATATGAAGCGAATCTCTCTTCCTCGCTCGTCTCTGCTGTTGAGAAACTGTCCCGAGAGTTCCAGCAACTCAAAGAAGATATGTCCTACTCCCCACCAGTACGGACCAGTATCTCAGCCATTAGGAGTAATCGTCCCTTGGCTCAAGAGAAGGGATACACACGACGGGGCACCCTATGGTTTTACCTGCGTGATCACGGAGAGGACATGAAGAAGTGGGATGGAAAACCTACCTCAGCCTTAGAGGCGCGGGTACGTGAGCTGCAAGGGAGAACAATTACTCAGGGGAGTTTCTCCAGGAGAGCTGCTGCCCCAGTTTCCCGTAAGCAATTCTCTAGACAGAGGAGCAGAAGTGCTGATGGCCTGACTGATCTTAACAGAGACACCCGTGATTCATATCTACCGGAAGTGAGTGATGAATACTATGATCAGGACTAGGGGGGCCCTGCCTCCAGCCAGGTGGAGGAAAGGGATAACCGGGTTTACTGGACTGTGTGGATCCGATGGCCTGGCACATCTGACCCACAGGAATATAGAGCTTTAGTGGACACCGGTGCACAGTGTACCTTGATGCCATCAAACTATATAGGGGCGGAACCCATCAGCATTGCTGGAGTGACAGGGGGATCCCAAGAGCTAACTGTATTGGAGGCCGAAGTGAGCCTAACTGGCAATGAGTGGCAGAAGCACCCCATTGTGACTGGCCCCGAGGCTCCGTGCATCCTTGGCATAGACTATCTCAGGAGAGGGTATTTCAAGGACCCAAAAGGTTACAAGTGGGCTTTTGGTGTAGCTGCCTTGGAGACGGCGGAAATTAAACAGCTGTCTACTTTGCCTGGCCTCTCAAAGGACCCTTCTGTGGTGGGGTTGCTGAAGGTCAAAGAACAACAGGTGCCGATCGCCACCACAACAGTGCACCGACGGCAATATCGCACCAACAGAGACTCTCTGATCCCTATCCACGGGCTCATTCGTCGACTGGAGAGCCAAGGAGTCATCAGTAAAACCCACTCACCCTTTAACAGCCCCATATGGCCAGTCCGGAAGTCTAATGGAGAGTGGAGGCTAACGGTAGACTATCGTGGCCTGAATGAAGTCACTCCACCGTTGAGTGCTGCTGTGCCAGACATGCTAGAACTTCAATATGAACTGGAGTCCAAGGCAGCCAAGTGGTATGCCACAATCGATATCGCTAATGCATTCTTCTCAATCCCTCTGGCAGCAGAGTGCAGGCCACAGTTTGCTTTTACTTGGAGGGGGGTCCAGTACACCTGGAATCGACTGCCCCAGGGGTGGAAACACAGCCCTACCATTTGCCATGGACTGATCCATAATGCTTTGGAACAAGGTGGAGCTCCCGAACACCTACAATACATTGATGACATCATCGTGTGGGGCAATACAGCAGAAGAAGTTTTTGAGAAAGGGAAGGAAATAGTTCAAATCCTCCTGAAAGCTGGTTTCGCCATAAAACAAAGTAAAGTTAAGGGACCTGCACGAGAAATCCAGTTCTTAGGAATCAAATGGCAAGATGGTCGTCGTCAGATCCCCATGGATGTGATCAACAAAATAACAGCCATGTCTCCACCAACCAGCAAAAAGGAAACACAAGCTTTCTTGGGCGTTGTGGGTTTTTGGAGAATGCATATTCCACACTACAGCCTGATCGTAAGCCCCCTCCATCAAGTGACCCGGAAAAAGAATGATTTCAAATGGGGCCCTGAACAACAACAAGCCTTTGAACAGATTAAACGGGAAATAGTTCATGCAGTAGCTCTTGGGCCAGTCCGGGCAGGACAAGATATTAAAAATGTGCTCTACACTGCAGCCGGGGAGAATGGCCCCACCTGGAGCCTCTGGCAGAAAGCACCAGGGGAGACCCGAGGTCGACCCCTAGGGTTTTGGAGTCGGGGATACAGAGGGTCCGAAGCCCGCTATACTCCAACTGAAAAAGAGATATTGGCAGCATATGAAGGGGTTCGAGCTGCTTCAGAAGTGGTTGGTACTGAGGCACAGCTGCTTCTGGCACCCCGACTGCCAGTGCTGGGCTGGATGTTCAAAGGAAATGTCCCCTCTACACACCATGCAACTGATGCTACGTGGAGTAAATGGGTTGCACTGATCACCCAGCGGGCTCGAGTAGGAAACCCCAGTCGCCCAGGAATCTTGGAAGTGATTATGGACTGGCCAGAAGGCAAAGATTTTGGAATATCACCAGAGGAGGAGGTGGCACGTGCTGAAGAAGCCCCACTGTATAACCAACTGCCAGAAGATGAGAAGCAATATGCCCTGTTTACTGATGGGTCCTGTCGCCTTGTGGGAAAGCACCGGAGATGGAAGGCTGCTGTATGGAGTCCTACACGACAAGTAGCAGAAACTGCTGAAGGAGAAGGTGAATCGAGCCAGTTTGCAGAAGTAAAGGCCATCCAGCTGGCCTTAGACATCGCTGAACGGGAAAAGTGGCCAGTGCTCTGTCTCTATACTGACTCCTGGATGGTGGCAAATGCCCTGTGGGGCTGGCTACAGCAGTGGAAGCAAAGCAACTGGCAGCGCAGAGGCAAACCCATCTGGGCTGCCGCACTGTGGCAAGATATTGCTGCCCGGGTAGAGAACCTGGTTGTAAAGGTACGGCGTGTGGATGCTCACGTCCCCAAGAGTCGGGCCACTGAAGAACATCGAAACAACCAGCAGGTGGATCAGGCTGCCAAGATTGAAGTGGCTGAGGTGGATCTGGACTGGCAGCATAAGGGTGAACTATTTCTAGCTCGGTGGGCCCATGACACCTCAGGCCATCAAGGGAGAGATGCAACATACAGGTGGGCTCGTGATCGAGGGGTGGACTTGACCATGGACGTTATTGCGCAGGTTATCCACGAATGTGAAACATGTGCTGCAATCAAGCAAGCGAAGCGGGTAAAGCCTCTGTGGTATGGGGGACGATGGCTGAAATATAAATATGGGGAGGCCTGGCAAACTGACTACATCACACTCCCACAGACCCGCCAAGGCAAGCGCCATGTTCTCACCATGGTAGAAGCAACCACCGGCTGGCTGGCAACATCTCCTGTCCCCCACGCCACTGCCCGGAACACCATCCTGGGTCTCGAAAAACAAGTCCTGTGGCGACATGGCACCCCAGAGAGAATTGAGTCAGATAATGGGACTCATTTCCGAAACAACCTTATAGACACCTGGGCCAAAGAGCACGGCATTGAGTGGGTGTATCACATCCCCTATCACGCACCAGCCTCTGGAAAAATCGAAAGATACAATGGACTATTAAAGATGACACTGAGAGCAATGGGGGGTGGAACATTTAAACACTGGGATACACATTTAGCAAAAGCCACCTGGTTAGTCAACACAAGGGGATCTGCCAGGCGAGCTGGCCCGGCCCAATCAGAATCCTTACGTACTGTGGAAGGGGATAGAGTCCCTGTAGTGCACATAAAAAATATGCTGGGCAAGACAGTCTGGGTTATTCCTGCTTCCAGCAGAGGCAAACCCACTCGTGGGATTGCGTTTGCTCGAGGACCTGGGTGCACTTGGTGGGTGATGCAGGAGGATGGAGGAGTTCGGTGTGTACCCCAGGGGGATTTAATTCTGGGTGAAAACAGCCAATGAACTGAATAATATGCTGTTAATTGTAATATGATGTTGTATGTCATCACTACTATGGTTGCATCAGTGGAATGTTATCATGGTGGGAATCTCCCAATTAATGATAATAGCAAATGGACTTTCAATGGAACCGAGCAAAGTGCAGCAGTGAGAGAACACGAACTACCAGTGCAGCGGTGATGGAACAAGGACTGACATGCAACAACCTGACCCCACGCACACCGCCGCACCGAAGGACCCTTACAAGAGATGAAATCCAAAGTCATGGACTAAATGAACTCAGTGGACATTTCACAAGCATTCTACAGGGGTGTTCCATAAACTAGTGGAATGATAAATGAAAATCTGTATATATATATATATTGTTAAAGGATAAGAAGATGGATAAGGATTATTGAAGTTGTACTGAATAGTATGGGACCTGAGCATGATGTCAATGATATGGAATAAGGGGTGGATACTGTCATGGTTTCAGCTGCGATAGAGTTAATTTTCTTCACTCTAGCTGGTATAGTGCTGTGCTTTGAAATTAGCATGGAAAAAAACCTGTTGAGATAACACACAGATGTTTAGGCTGTTGCTGGGCAGCGCTGATACTAGTCAAGGACATGTCTAGCTTCCCATGCTCTGCTGGGTGCACAAGAAGCCGGGAGGGGAGGGGGCACAGCTAAGGGAGCGGATTCAAACTGACCAAAGGGATATTCCATATCATGTAACGTCATGCCCAGTATGCTACCTGGGAGGGGCTGGCCGGGGGAGGGAGGGAGCAATCGCGGCTCGGGGACGGGCAGCGTCGGTCGGCGGGTGGTGAGCGGTTGTATCGTTCGTGTTTCTGCGTTTTTGTTCCCTGTTTTCCCTTTCCTCCCTTTTCCCTTTTATTATATTAACCTTACTGTCATTATTATCATAATCATTTATCATCATCATTCTATTGTAGTTATTAAACTGTGCTTATCTCAACCCACAAGTTCTGTTGCTCGTCCGATTCTCTTCCCCATCCCACAGGGGTGGGGGGGGGTGAGCGAGCGGCTGCGTGGTGTTCAGTTGCCAGCTGAGGCTGAACCACGACAGTACCCCAGAGGGGCAGGGAGCCTGGAGGGGAGACAGTCGGCGGTGGGAGCACGCAGCCTGCAAGCCCTGGCTAGGGGGCTGTCGTGGTTTAGCGGCAGCTCAGCCCCACACAGTCGCTCGCTCACTCCCCCACCGGTAGATGGGGGAGAGAATCACAAAGGTAACGCTCATGGGTTGGGATAAGAACAGTTTAATAATTAAAATTAAAAGAAAACAACAGTAGAAATGCAATGTAAAGGAGAACAACGAGAGGCGCAAAGCCCCGGGGGGGGGGGGGTGGAAGGGAGGGGAGAGGGGGAACGAACCGCCGGAACAAACTGCCCGCGCCGCAGCCGCTCGCCGCCCGCTGACCCGACGCCGCGCCGCCTCCGCGCTGGCGCTGCAACTGCCCCCCCCTCAATATATTGGTCATGGTGTCACATGGTATGGAATGAACCTGCCATTGGCCAGTCGGGGTCAGCCGTCCCCACCATGGCCCTGCCCCTCCCAGCCCCCCCCGCCACGCGGCAGAGCGTGGGAAGCTGGAAAGGTAGCCGACCCCCACAGTGAGGAGAATTAACCCCTTCTCAGGCAAAACCAGCACATTCTCCACCCCTTATTCCATACCATTTACACCATGCCCAGGTCCCATATGATGCAATACAACCGTACCAACCACCACCCCTCCCCTTCCCATCCTTTAACATAATACACAGACATCATTCCCTTAGTTCATGGACCTTCCCTGTACAATGTCCATTAAAAATGTCCATTGAGTTCATCCAGGCCATGACTCTGGGCTCCATCTGTTGTATCAGTCTTTCCGGGTGGGAGGGATGGTGTGTGGCGTTGGGTTGCTGCATACCGAGTCAGTCATCCTTCCATCACTGCTGCACGGCTTGTTTCATAGTTGATCTTCCATGGGTTGGGAGGCTCGTACTCTGATATCATTGGTACAACACAGAGGTGACACACAGTATTATATAGCAGTTCACATTGTGCCATGCAGTTCATTGACTGTTTTCACCCAAAATCAAATCCCCTTGAGGCACACATCGGATTTCTCCATCCTCCCGCATCACCCACCAAGTGCACCCAGGTCCTCGAGCAAAAGCAATCCCACGAATGGGTTTGCCTTTGCCGGAGGCAGGAATAACCCAGACTGTTTTGCCCAGCGTACTTTTTGTGTGCACTACAGGGACTCCATCCCCTTCCACAGTATGTAGGATTTCTGACTGGGCAGGGCCAGCTCGGTTGGCAGATCCCCTCGTGTTGACTAACCACGTGGCTTTTGCTAAATGTGTATCCCAGTGCTTGAATGTCCCACCCCCCATTGCTCTCAGCGTAGTTTTTAACAGTCCATTGTACCGTTCAATTTTCCCAGAGGCTGGTGCGTGACAGGGGGTGTGATACACCCACTCAATGCCGTGCTCTTTGGCCCAGGTGTCTATGAGGCTATTTCGGAAATGAATCCCGTTGTCTGACTCAGTTCTCTCTGGGGTGCCATGTCGCCACAGCACTTGTTTCTCAAGACCCAGGATAGTGTTCTGGGCAGTGGCGTGGGGGACAGGAGATGTTTCCAGCCAGCCAGTCGTTGTTTCTACCATTGTAAGCACATGGCGCTTGCCTTGGCGGGTCTGTGGGAGTGTGATACAGTCAATTTGCCAGGCCTCCCCATATTTATATTTCAGCCATCGTCCCCCATACCACAGAGGCTTTACCCGCTTCGCTTGCTTGACTGCAGCGCATGTGTCACATTCGTGGATAACCTGCGCAATAACGTCCATGGTCAAGTCCACCCCTCGATCACGAGCCCACCTGTATGTTGCATCTCTCCCTTGATGGCCTGAGGTGTCATGGGCCCACCGAGCTAGAAATAGTTCACCCTGATGCTGCCAGTCCAGATCCACCTCAGCCACTTCAATCTTGGCAGCCTGATCCACCTGCTGGTTGTTCCGATGTTCTTCAGTGGCCCGACTCTTGGGGACGTGAGCATCCACATGCCGTACCTTTACAACCAGGTTCTCTACCCGGGCAGCAATATCTTGCCACAGTGTGGCAGCCCAGATGGGTTTGCCTCTGCGCTGCCAGTTGCTTTGCTTCCACTGCTGCAGCCAGCCCCACAGGGCATTTGCCACCATCCAGGAGTCAGTATAGAGACAGAGCACTGGCCACTTTTCCCGTTCAGCGATGTCTAAGGCCAGCTGGATGGCCTTTACCTCTGCAAACTGGCTCGATTCACCTTCTCCTTCAGCAGTTTCTGCTACTTGTCGTGTAGGACTCCATACAGCAGCCTTCCATCTCCGGTGCTTTCCCACAAGGCGACAGGACCCATCAGTGAACAGGGCGTATTGCTTCTCATTTTCTGGCAGTTGGTTATACAGTGGGGCTTCTTCAGCACGTGTCACCTCCTCCTCTGGTGATAATCCAAAATCTTTGCCTTCTGGCCAGTCCATAATCACTTCCAAGATTCCTGGGCGACTGGGGTTTCCTACTCGAGCCCGCTGGGTGATCAGTGCAACCCATTTACTCCACGTAGCATCAGTTGCATGGTGTGTGGAGGGGACGTTCCCTCTGAACATCCAGCCCAGCACTGGCAGTCGGGGTGCCAGGAGAAACTGTGCCTCAGTACCAACCACTTCTGAAGCAGCTCAGACCCCTTCATATGCTGCCAATATCTCTTTTTCAGTTGGAGTATAGCGGGCTTCGGACCCTCTGTATCCCCGACTCCAAAACCCTAGGGGTCGACCCCGGGTCTCCCCTGGTGCCTTCTGCCAGAGGCTCCAGGCAGGGCCATTCTCCCCGGCTGCGGTGTAGAGCACATTTTTTGCATCTTGTCCTGCCCGGACTGGCCCAAGAGCTACTGCATGGACTATTTCTCGTTTAATCTGTTCAAAGGCTTGTCGTTGCTCAGGGCCCCATTTGAAATCATTCTTTTTCCGGGTCACTTGATAGAGAGGGCTTACGATCAGACTGTAATTTGGAATATGCATTCTCCAAAAACCCACAACGCCCAAGAAAGCTTGTGTTTCCTTTTTGCTGGTTGGTGGAGACATGGCTGCTATTTTGTTGATCACATCCACGGGGATCTGACGACGACCATCTTGCCATTTGATTCCTGAGAACTGGATTTCTCGTGTGAGTCCCTTAACTTTACTTTGTTTTACGGCAAAACCAGCTTTCAGGAGGATTTGAACTATTTTCTTCCCTTTCTCATAAACTTCTTCCGCTGTATTGCCCCACACAATGATGTCATCAATGTACTGAAGGTGTTCTGGAGCTTCTCCCTGTTCCAGTACAGTCTGAATCAGTCCATGGCAAATGGTAGGGCTGTGTTTCCACCCCTGGGGCAGTCGATTCCAGGTATACTGGACGCCCCTCCAAGTGAAAGCAAACTGTGGCCTGCACTCTGCTGCCAGAGGGATTGAGAAGAATGCATTAGCGATATCAGTTGTGGCATACCACTTGGCCGCCTTGGACTCCAGTTTGTATTGAAGTTCTAGCAGTCTGGCACAGCAGCACTCAACGGTGGAGTGACTTCATTCAGGCCACGGTAGTCTACTGTTAGCCTCCACTCTCCATTAGACTTCCGGACTGGCCATATGGGGCTGTTAAAGGGTGAGTGGGTCTTACTGATGACTCCTTGGCTCCTCAGTTGGTGAATGAGTTTATGGATGGGGATCAGAGAGTCTCTGTTGGTGCGATATTGCCGCCGGTGCACTGTTGTGGTGGCGATTGGCACCTGTTGTTCTTTGACCTTCAGCAACCCCACCACAGAAGGGTCCTTTGAGAGACCGGGCAAGGTAGACAGCTGTTCAGTTTCCTCCGTCTCCAAGGCAGCTACACCAAAAGCCCACTTGTAACCTTTTGGGTCCTTGAAATACCCTCTCCTGAGGTAGTCTATGCCAAGGATGCACGGAGCCTCTGGGCCAGTCACAATGGGGCGCTTCTGCCACTCATTGCCAGTGAGGCTCACTTCGGCCTCCAATACAGTTAGCTCTTGGGATCCCCCTGTCACTCCAGCAATGCTGATGGGTTCTGCCCCGATATAGTTCGATGGCATTAAGGTGCACTGTGCGCCGGTGTCCACTAAAGCTTTATACTCCTGTGGGTCGGACGTGCCAGGCCATCGGATCCACACAGTCCAGTAAGCCCGGTTATCCCTTTCCTCCACCCGGCTGGAGGCAGGGCCCCTCTAGTCCTGATCATGGCAGTCACAACTCACTTCCTGCAAATGTGAATCAGGAGTCCCTCTATTACACTTAGAAATAAAATCTGCGCTTCTACTCCTCTGTCTGGGGACTTGTTCACTGGAAATTGGAGCAGCGGCTTTCCTGGAAGAGCCTCCCTGAGTGACTGTTCTTCCTTGCAGTTCATGCACTCGTGCCTGTAGGGTCGAGGTAGGCTTGCCATCCCACCTCATCATGTCCTCTCCGTGGTCACGCAGGTAGAACCATAGGGTGGCCCGTGGTGTGTATCCCCTTCTTTGAGCCAAAGGACGCTTATTCCTAACAGCTGAGACACTGCTCTGTCGAGGTGGGGAGTAGGACAGATCTTCTTTGAGTTGCTGGACCTCTTGGGATAGTTTCTCCACAGCAGAGACGAGCGAGGAAGAGAGATTCACTTCATATTCCCGGAGTCTATCAATCAACTCAGCCACCGTTGGTGTCTCGTCATCTTTCCAGGACATCACTGCCAATGAGTTTGCATACGAGGATGGTGCGCTCCGTACAAACTTCCGCCACGTGGGTCGTGTGCACTCGGCTTCATCTGGATCTTTGGATGACTGTTGATCGTCCAGGTCACCATAAATCACCTCAAACACAGCTAATTCCCTTAGATACTGGATGCCTTTCTCCATAGTTGTCCATTTTCCTGGGCGATATGTAACATCTTCTTTAAAGGGATACCTTTCCTTCACTCCAGGCAGGAGTCGCCTCCAGAGGCTGAGGGCTTGTGGCTTTTTTCCTATTGCTTTGTCAACGCCCCCTTCCCCAGAAAGGGATCCCAATTGTTTGGCTTCTTTTCCCTCTAGTTCCAGGCTACTGGCCCCATTATCCCAGCATCGGAGCAGCCAGGTGACAATGTGCTCACCTGAAAAACGGCTATAATCTTTTCGCATATCTCGCAACTCGCTTAAGGACAGGGATCGGGTGGTCTCTATTTCATTTATTACTTCTCCCTCCTCTCCCCGCGATGGCCCTGGTTCTTCATCATCCCGTTCTAAACGAGTTGATGCCCGCTTCCAATATTTCATCTTGTGTATGGGGGCAACTGATACTGGTACAGGTTTATTTTCTGAGCTAGCTCCGGTACTTGTTGTGGGGGTTTGAGTGGCTGCAGTGCCTGTAGTCAGGGCTGGATTGTCTACAGTGCCAGTCACTTTGCATTTCAATCCAGAGACCTTCTCTTCCCCTTGGGGGCACTGAATGCTGTTGGGCAGGGCTCGGTATGCATGGGCCAGACCCCAGCACACTGCAGTTATCTGTGTCTCTCTGGAGTTCCCAGCACAACAACATACTTTCTCCAAATATTCTACTAGTTTTTTAGGGTTCTGCACTTGTTCGGGGGTGAAACTCCAAAACACTGGGGGTGCCCACTGCCCTAGATATTTGCCCATGCTATCCCACATGCCCTGCCACTCGTAACTATCAAGCCTCGGGGCAGATTTCTGGGTGATATTCTTAAGTTGCTTAGTCAGAACCAAAACAACCTGCCCAAAAACTAACAATAAGTGCACCTTAACCACCCAAGGATGGTCAAGATACAAAGACGTTGTTGTAACAAAGGCACAGACATCATAGAACAAAGTTGCAAAGGTATTATTCTGTATTTCCTCCATATAAAATCTCTCAGGGGAGGAGGTATAATTTCTAATTGCCTCAACGAGGTGGTATCCGAAGTACAGTAACGGTTTCAGCAAAAACCCCAAATACCAGATAAAGCTGAAAACGAGTGTTTGTATAACAGATCTTGTAGGCAAAACGTTACTAATCACAGCAGAACACAGCAGACTCAACAAACCAACACCGATCTTTAACACCAACTGCAAGAAGGACAACATGGTGCTGTGACCAGCAGCTGTTATTGTCTCCAACCCTCGAGCCCCACGTTGGGCGCCAAAAAGACTGTCGTGGTTTAGCCGGCAGCTCAGCCCCACACGGTCGCTCGCTCACTCCCCCACCGGTAGATGGGGGAGAGAATCAGAAGGGTAACGCTCGTGGGTTGGGATAAGAACAGTTTAACAATTAAAATTAAAAGAAAACAACAGTAGAAATGCAATGTAAAGGAGAACAACGAGAGGCGCAAAGCCCCGGGGTGGGGGGGGGAGAGGGGGAACGAACCGCCAGAACAAACTGCCCGCGCCGCAGCCGCTCGCCGCCCGCCGACCCGACGCCGCGCCGCCTCCGCGCTGGCGCTGCAACTGCCCCCCCCTCAATATATTGGTCAGGGTGTCACGTGGTATGGAATGAACCTGCCATTGGCCAGTCGGGGTCAGCCGTCCCCACCATGGCCCTGCCCCTCCCAGCCCCCCCTGCCACGCGGCAGAGCGCGGGAAGCTGGAAAGGTAGCCGACCCCCACAGTGAGGAGAATTAACCCCTTCTCAGCCAAAACCAGCACATGAGCTCATCTGCACCAGCGAGGAGGGGCTCTTGGAGATGTGGAGGGCAAAGGCTCGATGTGGAGCATGAAGGGGACGTGTGAGGTGGGTCCATGTGGGTCTCTGGGACGCGTGCTCAGCAACGGCAGTGCCCGTGGGGCAGCAGCCTTGTGTGTTTCTTGGAGGAGCTGCTGGTGGTGCCCCCGTGCAGGGGCTGAAGAGGAAGGAGCTGCCTGTGTCCTCTGGAGGTTTCGCTGGGGGCTGGAGCTCTACAGAAGCAGGAGAGGGGCCACGGGCAGCGGCTCCTGCCGACACAGCGAGGGCAGCCGCTCGTGCAGGATGGTGGAAACGGCCTCCTGCCTCCCCACTGGGCAAGAGCCAGGTCTGAGGCAGAGCGGTCGTGGGGCACACAGGCAGAAGGGAAAGCAGCAGCATCACCTCCTTCTGAACCGTCAGCTGATGTTGATTGACAAGGTCACGCACTTGTCCTACCATCACAGATTTCCTTCTAATCTTCCGAGTTTTATTTCAAAAGTACCGGGACCTCCCCGGGCGGCTCCCAAAGGCGTCCATGTCTGCCAGCTTCGGTGGTAGGACCCAGTTCAGGATGTCCCTCTAGAGCAGGACTAGGATGAAGATGGCGATCTCCAGGAAGGCAAGGAACAGAAAAAGTGTCCTGTGGGACAGGAGAGGGGTCAGGCAGAGCCGGGGCAAATTTGTCTCAGCTCTTTCCAACCAGCCAGCGTGAACGCCACCGTGGGACCTTTCCCCATGCTGGGCGCAACACTGCCCCTGCTCAGGACTGGAGTGAGGGGCCCAGGCATCTCTCTCGGCTCTAATGAACGTCTCCCTCGTGGGCCCCCAAATCCCTCCCTGTGTGCCCCCCCACTAGGAAGAGAACAAATACTGCAACGTTCCATCCCAGGCAAGTTCCCGAGATGCATAATGCCCTTGGCCCACTGGCACGAGCATCCCACTGCCCATGGAAGAGCCCCGGCACCCCAAGCCCCCAGGGCAACTCACCGCAGCCAAGAGGTGATCTGATGCCTCCTTGACACCCGCCGCTCCTCCTACAGGCCAAGGCACACAGAGAGATGTGTTAGGGTGTGCGAGGCGGCCGAGGCTTGGGGGCTCAGATCCCCTCCCTTGTCCTCCTTAAGATGAGTGCTCCCCCGTGCCCTGGGCACTGTGCAGACCCTTCCCTCCCCAAGGCCCACAGCGGGGTTGTCTGTCCTACCAGCCGCACAGCCACCATCTCCTGCATCAGCGACTCCCCTGTGCCCTCTGCCTGTGCTGTCTTCCTCCTGCTACAGACACCGTGGGGTTCAGGGCTGTGAGAAGAGACCTCGGCCGGCATGGTGACCCCCCCCGGGTGGCCGCTAGGGTGCTGCCCAGCCTCTGCTGGGGCTGGCACCGGGCACCCTAGCAAGCCCTTACTGCATGGACCCACCTCCCCACCCTGTCCCACCCCAGGCCTTATGGGCATGGAGGAGAGCCTGGGAGCTGCCCAGAGTTGTGCAGAGCTGCTTCCAGAAGTCCTGAGTTGCTCAGCAGGTTTTTGAGGTGCTCAGGAGAAGACAAAGGGATCTCCAGAGCAGGCAGGAGGAGCGGACAGGAGTCAGAAAGATGTCTGCAGTGGCAGACACCTGCCCAAAGCTGCTCAGCACCCTCCACCCCGCTGCCCCAGGTTTCACTCAGGGCCCCGTTGCCACTCACAAAGCTGTTGGGTCTCGGAGGCATTCCCATCTCTCCTGGAGGTGCTGGAGCTTGTTCCTGAGCAGCTGGACAAGCAGAGAATGTGGTGAGGAGTCTGTGCCATGCCCACTCTGAGGGGCCTTCCCCCCACAAGCATGTGACCCCCCGTCCCTCCTGTCCTCAGTACCTTAATGACCTCAACCTGCTCCTTAACAGCTGTAACCAGTTCTGCGCACTGACGCCACTGCAAAGCAAGCGGGACACACTGCAGGGAGCCATGGTGTGAAAGGGCACCCCCAGTCAGTCCCCAGGGCACTGGGAGGTGAGGGCAGGGCCAGGGCGTGCTGGGAGGGAAGAGGGAACAGGAACGTCTGTCTCCAGGAGGGGCAGGGGGTGGAGGAGGCCCCCCATGACACCAGCTGGGGCCCAGTGCCAGAGTATCCAGCAACCCCCTCCAGCCCATGCCTGGCAGGCCGTTACACGCGGCTTCCCCTGACACACAAGGGAGGGTCACTCATCCCACCCCCTTCCCAAAGCCATGCTGCTGTGCCTGCCGACCCACATCAGGCTCCCCTCTGCAGCACAGCCACAGCCAGGAGCCTGGGGGACGTCCAGAGGCCCAAGCCCTCCATCACGGATGCCCTATCCCGGAGTAAATCTCCTCCCCAGCCACACCACTGACTGTGGCTGCTGGGCTGCGTGGACCCAGCACTGGCACCCCGTTCCCTGACCCTTTCAGCACACGCCTCCTTTTCCCCTCTACCTTCTGCGCCACTTGCAGGCTCGCGGCTGCTTCCATCATTGCCACTTGGACGTGGGCCTGCAGGAGAGGAGGGGAAGAGGAGCTGCCATCAGGGCACCCGGGCACTGCCACGAGTGCACTGCCCTTGGCATTATCCCCTCCCAGACCCCCTCGGGCTCTGCCTTTGCCCTCGCGTCCCCTTTCCTTCCCCGGCCCTGCAGGCGCGAGGGGCAGGCAGAGGGAGGGACCCCCAGGCCCAGCTCTGGGCACGCTCCACATCTGGACATGGTCCCGAGCAGGTGGCTCTCGCTGACCCTGCTTCAGCAGGGCCATTGGACAAGGCCAGATGATCTCCAGAGGCCCCTTCCAGCCTCAACCAGCCTGTGATTCTGTGAGCTGACCTTCATCTGGGCCACCAGCCCCTCCAGCCGCTGCAGCTCCTGGCAGTTGTTCTCGAAACACTGCGCCACAGCACGGTTCTGGAAGAGGAGCCGGACACAGGCACTCAGCCCCTGGCACAGCCACAGGAGCCGCAGCTGGGGCCAGGGCAGAGGAGGGGACACTGACCTTCTGGCTGAGCTCCTGCATGGTTTCCTGCAGCTCCTGCTGCTTCTTCCCCTGCGTGGGGAAAGGAAGGGTCAGGGGCTCAGCGCTCGCAGCTGCAGCCCCTGGGGACAAGGGCAGCACTGCACACCTACCAGGCACTGCAGCAGCTCCTTGTGCCTTTTGGTCTCGGCAGAACAGCGCACCAGGCGCTCCCGGAGCTTGCGGAGCTCTTCCTTAGCCACTTCGGTCTGCATGGCTGCACCTGCGCGTCGGGAGGCAGCAGGGTGTGAGGGGCAGAGCCACGTGCCCTATCGGCAGGGACAGTGGCAGGGATGCTGCCCTACCCAGACACACAATCGTACACGGACACGCGGGTGCGCTTAGAGGAATGCACCCCCCGCACAGCTGAGCACAGCCACGCCACCCTGCTCACCTGTAGCTGTGCCCAGCACCGTGGGTGCTGCCACAGGTGCAGTCGTACGCGCGTGGGCACAGCCACGCACGACCCTGTGCTCCCCAAGCACAGGAGTACCCACGCTCTCTCACGCACCGGGCACGGCCACACACATGCACAGTCGGGGCTGCCGAGGGCTGGCATGGGAGCCTCCCCCAGAGAGGGGCACCGTCGGCCGTCTGCACACTCACACCTGCACCCCCCACCCCAAGCAGCGGTCCTGTGCACGCGTGCGCACTAGTTCTGTGCCCGGCTCGGCCTGCGCCAGCTGTGTGCTGAGCACGTGGCAGGAGGTGGTGGAGGGCATCAGGGACCGCTGAGGAGAGAAGGAGCTTCCCCTGGCCTGCTTTGCTGGGTGCCCGTGGGCCCCTCCTGCTGGCAGGGCTGCCCTGCCCTGGGGCCTCTGCGACACCTCCAGTGTCACCGTCCTGCCCTGTGAGGTCTCAACACACCTGCCCCGGCACCCCTTTCCTTTGGCTTCCCACGCACCCCAGCAGCACAGGCGTCCTCCTCGCCTGCCCTGCTACGGACCAGGCTTGCTGCCTTCCCCCATTGCTCACAGCCGCTGGCTGTGGGGACCACGGGGATGCTCTGCCCTCACCCTCCACTCCTGCGTCAGGAGCCTTCCACTGCACGGCAGACACAGGACAGCACCTTGGCGAGGACCCTCCAAACTCCTGCCCAGCAGCACTGAGCTTCTGCTCCAGATGCTCCTCAGCCCCCGGGAGCAGCCCTCTTTATACCCGCTCGGGCACCCGTGTCACAGGCGCACGGTGACACCGACGGCCACAGCTGCCCACTGTGACACGGCCGTCACCTCCCTGGGGCTGGCACCAGGACTGACGTGGGGCCCAGCCTTCCCAGTTACCGGGGAAACAGGGCACCACTCTCAGCACCCACTTATCGCTGGCAGAGCAGACGCTCTGGGGCCTGACTGAGGCGCCAGCAGAGATTCTGTGCAGAGCTGCTCACAACTTGCAAGCAGCGAGGAGCAACTGCAGCTTATTAGGTGAGGAGCGGCTCCTGGTGTTCAAGCGCTGTGGCTTCAAACCCTGCACAAACGGCTGCCCTCGCTGTGTCGGCAGGAGCCGCTGCCCGTGGCCCCTCTCCTGCTTCTGTACAGCTCCAGCCCCCAGCACAACTTCCAGTAGGACGCAGGCAGCTCCTTCCTCTTCAGCGCCCACCCAGGAACACCACCAGCAGCTCCTCCACGAAACATGCAAGGCTGCTGCCCCACGGGCACTGCCGCTGCTGAGCACGTGCCCCAGAGACCCACACGGACCCACCTCGTGCTGGCCGCTCCAGACCCATGCTCACTGCGAACACGCAGCACTTCCCTCTCCCTTTCCCAGGTCCCTTTCTGTGATCTTTTCCTGTGCTACCAACCCTGTTCTGATGGAAAATACCAACCCCCTCCATGGCCCTCCTGCATTTTGGGGGCAAGAAATCACTCCTCCCAACATCCCCCTCTGTGTTTTGGTGGTGGAGTCAGAATCAACCTAGAATGACTCACAAAGAGACCGGAGATGGAAAGAGCAAAGGGGACCCTCCCATTGACCTTTACATACAGAGTGATTAGAAGTAAGACACATAATAATGTGCGAGCTAATAAAAGCACAACTGGATGAAGCACTAGATTCAAAGTTCCTGTTGCTCTCGGTGACCACCAAGTAAGGTATCCCACCCATGATGTTCTCCATCCTTTTTCACTCTTTCCGGAACATGGTGCATTTCTTTTGCATCATCATAATGAACTGTAATCGGGCTTCTTTGTCCACTGTCTTGAACTTGTTTCAGCTTTAGTGGGGCACTAAAGGAAGCTTCTGGCCAACGGAACCTGGTCCTGATGGGTGACTTCCACTACCCAGACATCTGCTGGAAGAACAAGACAGCAGCTCGCATGTCATCCACCAAATTTCTGGAATGGATAGAGGGCTGTTTCCTGATACAAATGTTAGATGTGCCAACCAGGAATGAGGTACTGCTGGTCTTGTTATTCACAAACCGAGAAAACCTGCTCTGTAGTATCTCGGTTAGTGAGAGCCTTGGCTGCAGGGACCACAATATTGTGGAGTTCGGGGTCCTGCTGAGCGTGCTGAAGGTCAGCTCTAAGACAAGGGTTCTGGATCTTAGAAGAGCAAACCTCAGTGCACTCAGGGCTCAGCTGGGAGGGATTCGGTGGGAGGCTTCCATGGAATACAAAGGAGCTAGCGAGAGCTGGGAATTCTTCAAGAACTTTCTATTGGAAGCACAAAACCTGTTTATCCCCTACAAAGGAAAGGGAAGTCAGCGGAGCAAGAGGCCCCCTTGGCTCAACCGTGACCTCCTGGGTCTTCTCAAATCCAAAAGGGAAGCACACCAGAGATGGAGAAGTGGAGGATTATCCATCGAGAGCTACAAGAGCATTGCCAGAGTGTGCAGAGATGCAGTTAGAAAAGCAAAAGCCCAGCTCGAATTGAAACTGGCTGTAGATGTGAAAAATAACAAGAAAGGTTTCTTCAGGGGTGTCAACCATAAGCAGGAAAAGAAGGAAAACATAGGCCCACTCTTAAATGGCAAAGGAGAGTCAATCACCAATGAGGCAGAAAAGGCAGAGGTCCTCAACAATTTCTTCACCTCTGTCTTTACCAGCACTGCCGCGTCCCAGGCTTTGGGAACAAAATTGCCAGTTGATCCAAACACCGACCCACCAACAGTGAAGGAATAGTTAGTACATGCATTACTACAGGAGCTTGACCCCTACAAATCCATGGGCCCTGACCCATCCACCCAAGGGTGTTGAGAGAGCTGGCTGACACCATCGCAAGGCCACTCTCCGTAATCTTTGAGAAGTCGTGGAGAACGGGGGATGTCCCAGAGGACTGGAGGAAGGCAAATGTTACCCCTATCTACAAGAAAGGCTCGCGGGAGGGTCCAGGCTACTATAGGCCCATCAGCCTTACTTCAATCCCTGGGAAAGTTATGGAATGAATCCTCCTGGGGGCCGTCACAAGTCAAATGAAGCACGTTGACTGGGAAAAGTTAACATGGCTTCGCTAAAGGCAGATCGTGCTTGACAAACCTGGTGGCCTTCTATGACAGAGTGACTTGCCTGGTTGACGTGGGGCAGGCGGTGGACATTGTCTGCCTGGACTTCTCCAAGGCGTTTGATACGGTCCCCCACAGTCTCCTCCTGGAGAAATTAAAGCGTTAAGGCCCAGACAAGGGGTCTGTGCAGTGGGTGGGGACCTGGCTGACAGGCTGCACCCAAAGGGTGCTGGTAAATAGCTCCTTTTCCAAGTGGTGACCTGCCACTAGTGGGGCCCCCCAGGGATCGATATTGGGCCCAATGTTATTCAATATCTTCCTGAGTGATCTGGATAACGGGATCCAGTGTAGCCTGATGAAGTTTGCGGATGACACCAAGTTGAGTGGGGAAGTAGATGCTCCAGAAGGGAGAGCTGCTCTGCAGGGAGGTCTGGGTAGGCTGGAAGAGTGGGCCAGCAGGAACCTTATGAAGTTCAGCAAGGAGGAGTGTAAGATCATGCACCTGGGAAAACACAATCCGGGAGTGCAGCACAGGCTGGGATCCACCTGGTTGGAGGGCAGCTCTGTGGAAAGGGCCCTGGGGGTCCTGGTGGACGGGAACCTCAACATGAGGGAACAGTGGCTGCTGCGGCCAAGAAGGCGGGATCCTGGGCTGCATCAAAAAGGGCATCGCCAGCAGAGAGAAAGAAGTCATTATCCCGCTCTGCTCAGCGCTGGTCAGGCCACACCTGGAGCACTGTGTGCAGTTCTGGTCCCCGCTGTACAAAAAGGATGTGGCCAGGCTGGAAGGGGCCCAGAGAAGGGCCACCAGGATGATCAGAGGACTGGGCAGCTGCCCAGGATAGGCTGGGAGAGCTGGGTTTGTTCAGCCTTGAGAAAAGGAGGCTCAGAGGGGATCTCATCACCACGTACCAGTACTTAAGGGGTAGCAACAAAGAAGACGGAGACTCCCTTTTCACACGGAGTCCCATGGAGAGGACAAGGGGGATGGACACAAGTTGCTCTTGGGGAGATGCCGATTGGACACGAGAGGGAAGTGTTTCACAGTGAGGACAGTCACCATTGGAGTAATCTCCCCAGGGAAGTGGCTGATTCGGCCTCGTTGGGCACCTTCAAGAGCTGTCTGGGCAGGGTGCTGGGCCGTCTTATCTAGACTGCGCTCTTCCTAGAAAGGTTGGACTAGATGATCCCTGAGGTCCCTTCCAACCTGGGATTCTGTGATTCTGTGAATCAGTGGAGATGACCATGCTGCAATTGCTTTCTTACCAACGTAAGGTTTGTTCCAATGGGTGTAGGGAACAAATCTTGGTACCATGTCCAGTTAGACTGTAGTAAATGCTGAGACCTGACAGGAGCTGAATAGTTAAAGCGCATGCCAGAATTTTGGCAAAATCACGGATACAGCTATTTGAGTGATTGCTTATATCTGCAGTAACATTGCTGAGAAATATACCCTCACAAAGGGTTCTCACCCAAGCACATCCGTTCCCAATACACACCGGTACAGTTTCAGAGGTTTTGTTGGGATGCATCTCAAAATGGCAACTACTTTCTTCGGCGTCAAGGAAAACACTGCGCTCTGAGCAAGAGAGTGACCCTGTTCCAGTTGGTTGCTGGTTGCTCCCACGGGTCTCATCCTAGCAATCTTGTAGCCGGTGCACACACCCATGGTCTCCGGTGAAAATGAGGCGCAGAGGCGGAGAGAGCGTTCGGGTGTTTGGGAGGCTAGGCAGGCACAGAGCCCCAGTGGGTTTTTCCTGCTAGCTTTTAGCAGGCAGTGCTCGGAGCCAGGCGCTGCTGCCTGCCATGGGGGGGCCTGCACACCCTCACCCTGCAAGCAGAGCGTTCCACGGGGCCCTGTCGGGGGTGTCCGATCCCAGGTTCTGCATCCCCTCCTGCTCTGAACCCGCCATGACTCCCCCCGCCTCCCCGAGAGCCCACCACGCCCAGTGCCCGGAACCAGCGACTCTGTGACATCAGCCCCAGGGCCGAGGGCTCCGCAGGCAGCGCGAGCACTGCGGGGCACTACGTCGCCTGCTGCACTGGTCGCGACGAGCCCTCCGGTCTTGCAGCTGCCACGTGACGCTGTCGGCAATGACTTTGCTGGCCGTCCTGGTCCTGCTGGCCGTGTGCTGGCCTGTGTACGGCACATGGGACAACTGTGGGTAAGTGGCCCGAGGCTCGGGGAGGGAGCTGGGGCACCCCTTAGGGCGTTCACCGGAGGGTGCCCGCTTGTCCTCTGTGACCGCCCCACAGCTTCCCGAGCCCTATGTGGGAGCCTCCTTTCCTCGCCGGCACGCAGGCTGCTGGCACAACTCGCCTACAGGGCTACAACAGGAACTGGGGCGGACGGACTTACGCCCCACGGCGTTCCCTGGCCCTGCTGGCCATGCAGCGCCTTGTGGGGAGGGAAGACGGCTGACATTCAGCCTCAACAGCAGCCAGCCAGCCAGCCAGCACGACAGTAAGGAGTTTCTGGTTACAGAGGGACCTGCGGGCTCCGGCCCATGGCTTCTCACTACGGCACGTCGCGCGTCGTGGGCGGCACAGATGCCCAGCCAGGGGCCTGGCCCTGGATCGTCAGCATCCAGGATCCTGGGAAAACAGGCACGGGGCATATATGCGGAGGGTCCCTCATCAGCCCACAGTGGGTCCTCACAGCAGCCCACTGCTTCATCAAGGCTAGGTAAGGAGGACCAGGCAACGGGGACAGCCCCACACCACCGGCAGGTACCACATCCGCAGCACCACGTGCTACTCCCATCCCGCTTCCTTGCAGTACGCCCAGTGCCTGGGCACTGCAGAGCCCTCCTGAGACGCTGCTCAGGACAAGGCTGGGCTCGTGCCGCTGCTTCCTAGCAGCCTCCAGCTCGACGTTCCTGCAGCCTAAGGCGTGCTAGGGCAGTCGCACCCTCCGTAGCGCTGCTTCCCGCTCTCCCCGGGCAAGCAGAAGGCAGGGAGCTGCTGGACTGCTGCAGCACGTGGCTCTGCTCCCCTCACCTCTCTCTCCATCTGCCTTCCAGGCACATCACCATGTGGCGCGTGGTGATCGGGGCCACTCGGTTGACTCAGCTGGGCCCCGAGGCCCAAGTGCGCAATATTAAGCGGCTCCTGGCTCACGAACACTACACTAGTATCTCGGAGAGGAACGACATTGCGTTGCTGGAATTGGACCAGCCTGTCCAGTGCAGCTCCTACATACAGCTTGCCTGCGTGCCTGACGCCTCGCTGAGAGTGTCAGAGATGACAGCCTGCTACATCAGTGGTTGGGGTTCCACGACTGCAAGATGTGAGTTCCCAACGAGTACTCGTGTCCTGAGGGCAGGCTTGGCACGCTGGGGAGACTGGGCTTGGGCTTCCGGGCAGCAGAGGCGAAAGCCGGAGTCAGGCTGTGGGGACGTACGCCTAGAGAGAGGCGGGCCTGACCCTTTACCCAAAGCAAGACCGAAGGGACCCAGCGGTACGATGCCTCTCAGGATGCAAAGCCAAGCCCTAGGGAAGGGGTTCGCCCCGAGAGGGGGGGAGAACTGGCAGCCAGCTGCTGGGTCTTAATTCCTTTCTGTGCTCACAGCTGGAGGCTCGACTGATGTCCTGCAGGAGGCCAAGGTCCGCCTCATTGACGTCAACCTCTGCAACAGCAGCTGGTGGTACAGAGGGGCCATCCACAGCCACAACTTGTGTGCCGGCTATGCGCAGGGTGGCATCGACACCTGCCAGGTGGGAGCGCGCTACAAGTCAAGCCCCAGCAGCACAGGCAGCCCTGGCACCACCGCCCAGGCGTACCCTGGCGTGCGCGTTGCTTGCCAGGTCACCCTCCCACCGCTCTTGGGGCTGGCGCTCACCTCCCCTTCCCCAGCTGCACGTCCCTGCCCAGTGCCCCCCTTGTCCCGGAGGCCTGCGACTCTGCCCAGAAAGCCCAGCCAATGCTCTTGGCAGATCCCGGTCCTGCAACAGCCGCCTGCCACATACCCAGCATCAGAGTGGAGAGATGAGATGAGAGCCCTGCCTTGCAGGCCCATCGCCCCTTCCTAGAAAAGCTTCTCTAGGCTCCAGCGCCTCAGCAGAGCCGTGCTCTGCGCTGAATACAGCTCCGGCAGGTGCTGAGAGACAGGAGGAGACAGCCACAGCGCTGGCAGAGGCCACCCAACACCACCCTAAGCCGCTCTTAATCCTCCGCTGCAGGGTGACAGCGGTGGTCCTCTCGTCTGCAAAGACAACAACGCGGACTACTTCTGGCTTGTCGGAGTGACGAGCTGGGGGAAAGGCTGTGCCAGAGCAAAACAGCCCGGAGTCTACACCTCCACTCAGCACTTTTACGACTGGATCTCGGTGCAGATGGGCCTGCGCCCAGCAGTAACGGCTACTCCAGCGCCACGGCCAGGCTTCACCTCAACCCCCTTTCAGAGGCCGAGGCCAACACCAACGCAACCGGGCAGGTTTGCGCCCTGCCCGTTTCCACGCCAGAAGCTGGTGGAATTCTTTAATGTGCTGCAGGAGCTCCTGCAGGTCCTGAGGGGAAAAAGGGCTTGAGCAGCAGCATGAAGAGCACGCAGCGCAGGCTGCGGTGTACCACGACCATTTCCCCCTGGGGCAACGCCTGCTGCTGCAACGGCCGCCTCCGTGTCTAAGGCCTGCTCTGTCCTGCCCGTGCTCCTCGAGTGCCCGCAAACGCTGAAGGTGACTTAGTTCTGGAAATAAAGTTGCCAGTTTTCACAGACAAGCACGCTTCGGTCCAATTCAGCTCCTGCGCAAGGCAAGGACTTCCATGGCCGGCACCTGCAAAGGGAGGCTGCAGGCAGCCGCGTAGGGCACAAAGGGGCTCAGAAACTCACTCAAAAGGGCCGAAAGCGTGCCTGGTCTGAGAGGAGGGTGCTCAGCGCCACCGTGGGATTGTTATCCCAAAAAAGCGCATTCGTTTGCCCGGTGTGCAAAACGCAATGTCCTGGCACGGCCCCGGCTGCTCCCTGCCAGCTTCTCCAGCCGCTCGCAGGTTTGCCCTCCGAGGGCAAAGGCCCTGTCGCGTGGAGGCTGGAGCCACCCGACCTGCCAAGCCCTGAACGCGGCGCCGCTGCACGCAGCCGCTCCAAGGGTGCAGCTGAAGCACGTGGGTCACTGCCTGCCTGCCCCCTGCCCCCACCCCTTCCTCCTGCTGTCCCCCCGCGTGCCGCAGCTGCGCTCTGAGCAAGAGGGAGACCCCATTGCTCTTGGGAGCCCGCAAGCACAGTGCCTGCGGGGGCTAGAGCAGAGGGCTGCTCTTTATGTTTCCCCTTCCTGGGCTGTGGTTCCGCCTCGGGGCTGGATGCTGGATCCCGTTGGGGATGGATGCTTGAGCCCTGTGCTGGAGCCCACGCGGTGTGGCCGTCCGTGCACGTGCACACACCCATGGTCTCTGGTGAAAATGAGAGCCAGAGAGGGAGAGAACGCTTGGAGTTTTGGGAGGCTAGGCAGGCGCAGAGCCCCACTGCTGGTGCGGCTGTGAAAGGGCTGCCAAGGGCTGCTGAGGCCCAGCAATAGCTTTCAGTGCTGGCACCTTTTGTGTGGGAGCAGTTCTTGGACATTGTGAACTTTGGAGCCTGCCTCCGGTGAAAATGAGGCGCAGAGAGCGAGAGGCATCGAGAGGGACGAGGGTGATACGCCGGTTGTTTTGCAGGTGGAAAAGCACTGTGCCCACATGGTGTCCTGGCTGCAGGAGGTTAAGCAGGAAAATGAGGGAGTGCTGAAAGGGCTGGGGGAAAAGAGATGGGTGCCCACAGGCCCCGGGGCGGGAGGGCTCCACAGCGTGCGTTCCTTGGCAAAAAAGCGCTCTTATGGCAGAGTCTCTGGCTCTGCTTCAGGAAGCTGTGGCGCCTCCTGCCAGGTAAAGGGGGTGGGATTCGCTCCTTAAGTAGCTTGTTTACCACCAAAATTGACACTTTGGTGAGATGGTCCGCCAGAGCAAGCACGAGGAGCACTGTCAGGCCTTCCCAAAGGAGATTGTCCCACGGGAGAGCTGGCAGAATTTCTTGCTTCTCTGAGTCACTTTGGAGAGAGCCCGACCCGAAGGTTGGGCTCTTTAACCCAGCCACATTCAGCAGAGCATCCTCCAGGTGTCCGTCTCACCCCCCCGGCTCTCCGAGAGGTATGCAGGCAGCAAAGGCACCTTCTGCCAAAGTGCTCCACGCTTCAGCCTGCCACCCTGGGGAGGTCACTCGGGAAGAGCCGCAGGGGGTTGAGCCACCTCGGTGTCCCCTAGAGCTGGGCTGCATGTAGATGTAGGCCACACTCAGAGAGCACCAACTTGCCGGGCTTTGTGGGATGCCTGTGACGCAACCGGGGCGGAGCTGCGTGGCCATTCCCGTGTCACCCTGATTATTGTTGCCAGGGGGTGTACGCATGGGACCCACGCTAAGGGGGACGTGAAGATCCACATCTTCCCCCTAGTAATGCTCTAGGCTTCAGTCAAAGCCCACACCCGTCAGTTCCCCCCCGCAGACCCTGACCCCTCAGCTCCCCTCTTCAGACACATCGAATCCCTTCAGTTCCTCTCACGGTCCCTCCCTCCTTCTCCTCAGGTCCCCCCTGCACACCCTCCATTGCCTTCACTTCTCGGCAGGCACCCCATCATCTCAGTTCTCTCCAGACACCCCCAGCCCCCGCAGCTCCCCCTACCCAGACCCTCCCGATCCCGCCAGTTGCCCCCAGAAAGCCCGCTCCTTTCAGGTACCCCAGGTACCTAGTCCCCTCAAGGTCCTGCTTCCTCCAGAACCCCCCTGGCCCGGTCCCTGGCCAGGCCCCACACTCATGATGCTGGGCAAGTCAGCCTACTTGGGGTCAGGTGTGGCTGGGGGGCATTTTCGAGGGATTTGGGCAATGGGAGGGAGTTATTCTGCCTGCCACAGTCTGGGCGGAGGGCGATGGTGGGGAGCTGTTCCCACCAAACAGGGGGGAGGCTGAGGTGGGGACTTGTTGCCTCCCCACCCGGGAGTGGTGACACCACAGAAGAACATAGCAAGGCAGCTGGGGACAATTCACAGGGAAAACTAAATCCAGCCGGTTGCACCGAGCACCGGCAAGGCCGGTTTGCTCCTTCCAGTGGTTCCTGCTGGAGATGGTTCCCGTTTCGGCCCGAGAGCGGTGCTGTAGCAGAGGTTTGCTCTCCCGCCAGCGAGCAAAGGCAGAAAGGCGTGCAAAGGAGCCTGAGCAGGGCTCAAATGCAGCAGAGGGGGGCGTGGGGGAGGGCAGCCAGGAGGGGGCGAGGCCGGTGTGACTGCCGCCGCTTCGGGGCCCGGGAGCACTGCCGACGGGGCGGGGCCGGCTGTGAGGAGCCATGATGGGTGTGTGAGCGGCCACGCCCCTTGCAGCAGGAGCTGCTTGCTCGTTGGTAGAGCAGAAGGCCGGAGGGCGCTGATTGGCTGCTGCACCCTATAGGAGGGTGGTTGAGCAGGGGTGGGTAGGTGGTGCTCGCTGGGGGTGTTGGGTGCAGAGGGTGGTCAGATGTGGGCCGTGTGCAGAGTTAGGCCTGAGGGTGCCCCTGCCTGGCGCCCCCCGGCCGGTGCCTGCGAGGCCGGAGAAGAGAGGGGGCACGAGGGAGAAGGCAGTGCCCGAGGGGAGCTGTGTGGGCCATAATGCGGAGGGGAGTGCACTCGTGAGAGTGCCCGGGTGCCTGGTGGCTGCTCCTGGCTGAGAGGAGCGCTTGCAGGTGACCAAGAGGTGTTTCTGCAGACCCTGAGCCCCTGCTCTCCTTTCCGCATGCAGGAGGAGAACCATCAGGGCACGCACGATGCCCTGCAGATGCTCAGCAGTAAGGCTGGTGTCCTCTCCTCTGCCCACGTCCCAGAGCTGCGCAGGCTGGGGCTCAGCGGTTCGAAGGGGCTTTTAAGATGCAAAACCAAAGGTTAACTGTTCCATCGCTGAATGCTTATCCAGCTGAAAGGTAATTGTTGCGGAACGCTTTTCTAGCCGCTGTGTAAAATAATTAGCAAGGAGGCCTGGAATCCACCAGCGAAGGAGCAATTCCTGATAAGGATAGAAAACTGTCTCAAGAACCAGCTAAAGCCTACTTTGCAGTTTGGACAAGTGTCAAGAGGTGACTGAGTCTGCGCAAAACCAAAAGGTTACTAGCGGTGATGAAGAGGAGCCGTCAGCCTTCATCTTTACGTCCCCTGACGACCACCACGAGGAGGCACTGCGCAAGCGCAGTTGGGAAAGATCTACGGCAATAACTTTTTTTGGCTAATTTTAATACGAAGTGAGGAAATGTCATGCATATGTATAGGCGTATTGGGAAATCTTGGGTATCTGTAATGCTTTACTGTATAAATGCAAGACAAACTATCACGGGGGCGTGCACGACTTGGGTGGGACTACCCCCCGTGCTGCCCAGCGCTGAATAAACATACCTGCTTTGCAATCCTACAGATTGTGGAGTCTACTTTCTGCACGTCACTGGGGCTCAGCGGTTTGAAGGGACCGCTGGAGGTCATCTTGTCTCGTCGTATGTTTTCCTTCTTTTTCTGCTTATGGTTGACACCCTGAAGAAACCTTTCTTGTTATTTTTCACATCTACAGCCAGTTTCAATTCGAGCTGGGTTTTTGCTTTTCTAACTGCATCTCTGCACACTCTGGCGATGCTCTTGTAGCTCTTGACGGATAATCCTCCACTTCTCCATCTCTGGTGTGCTTCCCTTTTGGATTTGAGAAGACCCAGGAGGTCATGGTTGAGCCAAGGGGGCCTCTTGCTCCGCTGACTTCCCTTTCCTTTGTAGGGGTTAAACAGGTTTTGTGCTTCCAATAGAAAGTTCTTGAAGAATTCCCAGCTCTCGCTAGCTCCTTTGTATTCCATGGAAGCCTCCCACCGAATCCCTCCCAGCTGAGCCCTGAGTGCACTGAGGTTTGCTCTTCTAAGGGTTCTAAGATCCAGAACCCTTGTCTTAGAGCTGACCTTCAGCACGCTCAGCAGGACCCCGAACTCCACAATATTGTGGTCCCTGCAGCCAAGGCTCTCACTAACCGAGATACTACAGAGCAGGTTTTCTCGGTTTGTGAATAACAAGACCAGCAGTACCTCATTCCTGGTTGGCACATCTAACGTTTGTATCAGCAAACAGCCCTCTATCCATTCCAGAAATTTGGTGGATGACATGCGAGCTGCTGTCTTGTTCTTCCAGCAGATGTCTGCGTAGTGGAAGTCACCCATCAGGACCAGGTTCCGTTGGCCAGAAGCTTCCTTTAGTGCCCCACTAAAGCTGAAACAAGTTCAAGACAGTGGACAAAGAAGCCCGATTACAGTTCATTATGATGATGCAAAAGAAATGCACCATGTTCCGGAAAGAGTGAAAAAGGATGGAGAACATCATGGGTGGGATACCTTACTTGGTGGTCACCGAGAGCAACAGGAACTTTGAATCTAGTGCTTCATCCAGTTGTGCTTTTATTAGCTCGCACATTATTATGTGTCTTACTTCTAATCACTCTGTATGTAAAGGTCAATGGGAGGGTCCCCTTTGCTCTTTCCATCTCCGGTCTCTTTGTGAGTCATTCTAGGTTGATTCTGACTCCACCACCAAAAAACAGAGGAGGATGTTGGGAGGAGTGATTTCTTGCCCCCAAAATGCAGGAGGGCCATGCCGGGGGTTGGTATTTTCCATCAGAACAGGGTTGGTAGCACGGGAAAAGATCACAGAAAGGGACCTGGGAAAGGGAGAGGGAAGTGCTGCGTGTTTGCAGTGAGCATGGGTCTGGAGCGGCCAGCACGAGGTGGGTCCGTGTGGGTCTCTGGGACACGTGCTCAGCAGCGGCAGTGCCCGTGGGGCAGCAGCCTTGCGTGTTTCGTGGAGGAGCTGCTGGTGGCGTTCCTGGGTGGGCGCTGAAGAGGAAGGAGCTGCCTGCGTCCTACTGGAAGTTGTGCTGGGGGCTGGAGCTGTACAGAAGCAGGAGAGGGGCCACGGGCAGCGGCTCCTGCCGACACAGCGAGGGCAGCCGTTTGTGCAGGGTTTGAAGCCACAGCGCTTGAACACCAGGAGCCGCTCCTCACCTAATAAGCTGCAGTTGCTCCTCGCTGCTTGCAAGTTGTGAGCAGCTCTGCACAGAATCTCTGCTGGCGCCTCAGTCAGGCCCCAGAGCGTCTGCTCTGCCAGCGATAAGTGGGTGCTGAGAGTGGTGCCCTGTTTCCCCGGTAACTGGGAAGGCTGGGCCCCACGTCAGTCCTGGTGCCAGCCCCAGGGAGGTGACGGCCGTGTCACAGTGGGCAGCTGTGGCCGTCGGTGTCACCGTGCGCCTGTGACACGGGTGCCCGAGCGGGTATAAAGAGGGCTGCTCCCGGGGGCTGAGGAGCATCTGGAGCAGAAGCTCAGTGCTGCTGGGCAGGAGTTTGGAGGGTCCTCGCCAAGGTGCTGTCCTGTGTCTGCCGTGCAGTGGAAGGCTCCCGATGCAGGAGTGGAAGGTGAGGGCAGAGCATCCCCGTGGTCCCCACAGCCAGCGGCAGGGCGAGGGAGTGGATGGGGGTCTGTGTGTGGCTGTGAGCAGTGGGGGGAAGGCAGTAGCCTGGCCGGGCTGCCTGGGAAGCTGGGGCAGTGCCATGTGTGAGCGGGCGTATGTCTGTGACAGGGAATCTGATGGTTCCCCATTCCTGCAGGCAGCAGACGCTGTGGGGACTCCTCAAGGAGCCAGCAGAGATTCTGTGCACAGCTGCACACAACTGGCAAGCAGCAAGGAGCTACTGCAGACTATGGTAGGTGTGGAGTGGCTCCCGGTACATGTGGGTCGGGGCTGCAGACCCTGAGCCCTTGCTCTCCTTCCTGTGTGCAGGAGGACAAATATCAGGACCTGGACGATGCCGTAGAGACGCTCAGCAGAAAGGCTGGTATCCTCTCCTCTGCCCACGTCCCAGAGCTGCGCAGGCTGGGGCTCAGCGGTTCGAAGGGGCCGCTGGAGGTCATCTTGTCTCGTCCAGCCCCGCTGCTCAAGGAGGGTCACCTCGCTGCGCTTGGCCAGCGGCTGCGGGCAGAAGCGTGACTGGGGAGGACATTTTCCCCAGGAGCTGGGGGTGTCCATCCCTTCGCTATGCGTGGCCCTGTGATTTGCCCAGTCTCCCAGTGCCCTGGGGCAGTGGGGCAGCAAGTGGGCATGGCCCTGGGGCTGGAGAGGGACGAGGGTGATACGCCAGTTGTTTTGCAGGTGGAAAAGCACTGTGCCCACATGGTGTCCTGGCTGCAGGAGTTTAACCAGGGGACTGAGGTAGTGCTGAAAGGGCTGGGGGAAAAGAGATGGGTGCCACAGGCCCCGGGGTGGGAGGGCTGGAACCCCTTCCAACCACAGCGGCCTCCGGGACTCAGACCCTTCCTTCTCCCAGGTGCTGCGTCAGCAAATAAAGACTCTTGAAGAGGCACTGGAGGAGGAGGAGATGTGGTGAGTTGGGCCCCTCGCCCCACACAGGTGTCTAGGGCGGTCTCTGCAGCACCCAGAGCGATGGGGCTGCCAGTGCTGGAGCCAGGCAATGGTGTGGGGGGTATGTGCAGCACCCGGTGTGACAGGGGAGCCCATTCCCTGCCTGCCTGGGGTGCTGTATGGTTGGAAGGGGACCCAATGCATGGCCCTGGAGGTCTGTAACTCGTCCAACCATGCCCTGTTGCCTGCAGCCAGCAGCAGAGGAAGAAGGAGGCAGAGGTGCCGGGGACTACACTGCCGGAGCTGGTGGAAGCACAGCTGGTAAGGGGGATGCCCGTGCCAGCCCCTGCCCTGGCCAGCGGGGTCTCCCTGGGAACCGGGGTCCATGGAGGTCACAGCCACGCACGGGCTATGCTCCTGCGTGAGGCAGAGGCCAGTGGCACCGAGCAACTCCAGCTGTCCCGGCTGCGCTGCAGGGTGTGACAAGTGTCCTTGCTCTGTGTTGACCTGCAGGAGAGGGACATGCTGGCGAGGAGACGCGGCTTCATTTATTGGCTGCAGTGAGTGTCCCCAGTGGGTGCCGTGGGGCCCGCTCCCGGGCAGCGGCTGGCATGGGCCGGACCCCTGCTCCAGCCAGCAGGGCTCACAAGCTGGGGAGCAGCTGGCTGGCTGTGGGCTTTGCAGCTGGGAAGTGCTCAGCGTTGCTTTTCCCTGAGCCAGGGCTCTTTCCTGGGCTTGCGGCGTCTCGTGCACCACCCTGCCCGGGGGAGCAATGAGAAATGGCGGGGGAAGCAGGCTGTGGGGCTCCCAGAACACACCCTGCATCCCATAGGCAGGATCTGGTTGGGACGCATCCAGCCTGCCCTGCCTCCCATCCCTCTTCTGCCCCACAGGACGCTCATCCTGCTCTTGGTCAGCCTGCAGCTGGCTGTCGGCTTTCCTCTGGCTGCTGTTGTCCTCTACGCCTCCTGGTACGACCCCGAGCTCTTCCACCGCCTGCTGTTGCATGTGCTGTGTGAGACCAACATCGACCAGGCAATTGCACTGGGAAAGATCTTCCCCAGGGTCATGGACGGGCCGCTGCCCTTCTGACAGCCCCCCACCCTCAATAAAGCCTTTTCTACCTGAACCTCCATGTACTGGGGTGTGTTTGTTGGGGCGCGCGGAGAGGGTCTTGCCCCGCATGCCAGTCCCTGCATACCCTCGAGGCCAGGGCCAGTCTCAGCTGCTAGGCACTGGGTGCCACCCCGCCGCCTGCCGCAAGCTGGGTCCCTGCGTGCCAGCCTCAGCTGCCCTCCCTCCTGCCCTCCGTCCCCGCACGGTATTGATGCCACTGTAGAACCAGGCGGAACCACCGTCTTCTCAGGCCACGGTAGATTTTATTCTCCACCATTGGAGGCTGGCAACCCTTTAGCAATGTCCTGGCCAGCCCCTGTAAGTGAGTCTGAGAGTACTGAGGCACCAGGAACTGGGGACACATTTCCTCGCAGGCCAGCCCCATGGCCCCCGCATGCTCCACTGCCTTCCTCCCCA
This sequence comes from Phalacrocorax carbo, assembly GCF_963921805.1. Lineage (NCBI taxonomy): Eukaryota > Metazoa > Chordata > Aves > Suliformes > Phalacrocoracidae > Phalacrocorax > Phalacrocorax carbo. The sequence goes on from NC_087539.1 coordinate 4,258,403, forward strand.
CAGCTCCCCACAACCCTGCAGGTACTCACCTGCCCTCTCACCTTACAGCCCCTATGGACCCCACGCGGCCCATCCCACGCCACAGCACCCAACCCTGTGTCCTTCTCCCTCCCCAAAGTCCCCATGACCTTGGTCTCCCCGCCTGCCCAGGCTCTCATCGCTGGTGGTCCCACAGCCCTGTGGCTCCTCGGCCCCATCCCCAGCGGTGCGCTCCCCATGGCCCCGTTGCCGGTCGCTCCCACGGGTCTCGTTCTAGCAATCTCGTAGCCGCTGGCCCTGTCCCCAGGGCCCCGCCCCTGCTGACCCCACAGCCACCGCCCGGCACGGCCCCGGCTGCTCCCTGCCAGCTTCTCCAGCCGCTCGCAGGTTTGCCCTCCGAGGGCAAAGGCCCCGTCGCGTGGAGGCTGGAGCCACCCGACCTGCCAAGCCCTGAACGCGGCGCCGCTGCACGCAGCCGCTCCAAGGGTGCAGCTGAAGCACGTGGGTCACTGCCTGCCTGCCCCCTGCCCCCACCCCTTCCTCCTGCTGTCCCCCCGCGTGCCGCAGCTGCGCTCTGAGCAAGAGGGAGACCCCATTGCTCTTGGGAGCCCGCAAGCCCAGTGCCTGCGGGGGCTAGAGCAGAGGGCTGCTCTTTATGTTTCCCCTTCCTGGGCTGTGGTTCTGCCTCGGGGCTGGATGCTGGATCCCGTTGGGGATGGATGCTTGAGCCCTGTGCTGGAGCCCACGCGGTGTGGCCGTCCGTGCACGTGCACACACCCATGGTCTCTGGTGAAAATGAGAGCCAGAGAGGGAGAGAACGCTTGGAGTTTTGGGAGGCTAGGCAGGCGCAGAGCCCCACTGCTGGTGCGGCTGTGAAAGGGCTGCCAAGGGCTGCTGAGGCCCAGCAATAGCTTTCAGTGCTGGCACCTTTTGTGTGGGAGCAGTTCTTGGACATTGTGAACTTTGGAGCCTGCCTCCGGTGAAAATGAGGCGCAGAGAGCGAGAGGCATCGAGAGGGACGAGGGTGATACGCCGGTTGTTTTGCAGGTGGAAAAGCACTGTGCCCACATGGTGTCCTGGCTGCAGGAGGTTAAGCAGGAAAATGAGGGAGTGCTGAAAGGGCTGGGGGAAAAGAGATGGGTGCCCACAGGCCCCGGGGCGGGAGGGCTCCACAGCGTGCGTTCCTTGGCAAAAAAGCGCTCTTATGGCAGAGTCTCTGGCTCTGCTTCAGGAAGCTGTGGCGCCTCCTGCCAGGTAAAGGGGGTGGGATTCGCTCCTTAAGTAGCTTGTTTACCACCAAAATTGACACTTTGGTGAGATGGTCCGCCGGAGCAAGCACGAGGAGCACTGTCAGGCCTTCCCAAAGGAGATTGTCCCACGGGAGAGCTGGCAGAATTTCTTGCTTCTCTGAGTCACTTTGGAGAGAGCCCGACCCGAAGGTTGGGCTCTTTAACCCAGCCACATTCAGCAGAGCATCCTCCAGGTGTCCGTCTCACCCCCCCGGCTCTCCGAGAGGTATGCAGGCAGCAAAGGCACCTTCTGCCAAAGTGCTCCACGCTTCAGCCTGCCACCCTGGGGAGGTCACTCGGGAAGAGCCGCAGGGGGTTGAGCCACCTCGGTGTCCCCTAGAGCTGGGCTGCATGTAGATGTAGGCCACACTCAGAGAGCACCAACTTGCCGGGCTTTGTGGGATGCCTGTGACGCAACCGGGGCGGAGCTGCGTGGCCATTCCCGTGTCACCCTGATTATTGTTGCCAGGGGGTGTACGCATGGGACCCACGCTAAGGGGGACGTGAAGATCCACATCTTCCCCCTAGTAATGCTCTAGGCTTCAGTCAAAGCCCACACCCGTCAGTTCCCCCCCGCAGACCCTGACCCCTCAGCTCCCCTCTTCAGACACATCGAATCCCTTCAGTTCCTCTCACGGTCCCTCCCTCCTTCTCCTCAGGTCCCCCCTGCACACCCTCCATTGCCTTCACTTCTCGGCAGGCACCCCATCATCTCAGTTCTCTCCAGACACCCCCAGCCCCCGCAGCTCCCCCTACCCAGACCCTCCCGATCCCGCCAGTTGCCCCCAGAAAGCCCGCTCCTTTCAGGTACCCCAGGTACCTAGTCCCCTCAAGGTCCTGCTTCCTCCAGAACCCCCCTGGCCCGGTCCCTGGCCAGGCCCCACACTCATGATGCTGGGCAAGTCAGCCTACTTGGGGTCAGGTGTGGCTGGGGGGCATTTTCGAGGGATTTGGGCAATGGGAGGGAGTTATTCTGCCTGCCACAGTCTGGGCGGAGGGCGATGGTGGGGAGCTGTTCCCACCAAACAGGGGGGAGGCTGAGGGTGGGGACTTGTTGCCTCCCCACCCGGGAGTGGTGACACCACAGAAGAACATAGCAAGGCAGCTGGGGACAATTCACAGGGAAAACTAAATCCAGCCGGTTGCACCGAGCACCGGCAAGGCCGGTTTGCTCCTTCCAGTGGTTCCTGCTGGAGATGGTTCCCGTTTCGGCCCGAGAGCGGTGCTGTAGCAGAGGTTTGCTCTCCCGCCAGCGAGCAAAGGCAGAAAGGCGTGCAAAGGAGCCTGAGCAGGGCTCAAATGCAGCAGAGGGGGGCGTGGGGGAGGGCAGCCAGGAGGGGGCGAGGCCGGTGTGACTGCCGCCGCTTCGGGGCCCGGGAGCACTGCCGACGGGGCGGGGCCGGCTGTGAGGAGCCATGATGGGTGTGTGAGCGGCCACGCCCCTTGCAGCAGGAGCTGCTTGCTCGTTGGTAGAGCAGAAGGCCGGAGGGCGCTGATTGGCTGCTGCACCCTATAGGAGGGTGGTTGAGCAGGGGTGGGTAGGTGGTGCTCGCTGGGGGTGTTGGGTGCAGAGGGTGGTCAGATGTGGGCCGTGTGCAGAGTTAGGCCTGAGGGTGCCCCTGCCTGGCGCCCCCCGGCCGGTGCCTGCGAGGCCGGAGAAGAGAGGGGGCACGAGGGAGAAGGCAGTGCCCGAGGGGAGCTGTGTGGGCCATAATGCGGAGGGGAGTGCACTCGTGAGAGTGCCCGGGTGCCTGGTGGCTGCTCCTGGCTGAGAGGAGCGCTTGCAGGTGACCAAGAGGTGTTTCTGCAGACCCTGAGCCCCTGCTCTCCTTTCCGCATGCAGGAGGAGAACCATCAGGGCACGCACGATGCCCTGCAGATGCTCAGCAGTAAGGCTGGTGTCCTCTCCTCTGCCCACGTCCCAGAGCTGCGCAGGCTGGGGCTCAGCGGTTCGAAGGGGCTTTTAAGATGCAAAACCAAAGGTTAACTGTTCCATCGCTGAATGCTTATCCAGCTGAAAGGTAATTGTTGCGGAACGCTTTTCTAGCCGCTGTGTAAAATAATTAGCAAGGAGGCCTGGAATCCACCAGCGAAGGAGCAATTCCTGATAAGGATAGAAAACTGTCTCAAGAACCAGCTAAAGCCTACTTTGCAGTTTGGACAAGTGTCAAGAGGTGACTGAGTCTGCGCAAAACCAAAAGGTTACTAGCGGTGATGAAGAGGAGCCGTCAGCCTTCATCTTTACGTGCCCCGACGACCACCACGAGGAGGCACTGCGCAAGCGCAGTTGGGAAAGATCTACGGCAATAACTTTTTTTGGCTAATTTTAATACGAAGTGAGGAAATGTCATGCATATGTATAGGCGTATTGGGAAATCTTAGGTATATGTAATGCTTTACTGTATAAATGCAAGACAAACTATCACGGGGGCGTGCACGACTTGGGTGGGACTACCCCCCGTGCTGCCCAGCGCTGAATAAACATACCTGCTTTGCAATCCTACAGATTGTGGAGTCTACTTTCTGCACGTCACTGGGGCTCAGCGGTTTGAAGGGACCGCTGGAGGTCATCTTGTCTCGTCGTATGTTTTCCTTCTTTTTCTGCTTATGGTTGACACCCTGAAGAAACCTTTCTTGTTATTTTTCACATCTACAGCCAGTTTCAATTCGAGCTGGGCTTTTGCTTTTCTAACTGCATCTCTGCACACTCTGGCGATGCTCTTGTAGCTCTTGACGGATAATCCTCCACTTCTCCATCTCTGGTGTGCTTCCCTTTTGGATTTGAGAAGACCCAGGAGGTCATGGTTGAGCCAAGGGGGCCTCTTGCTCCGCTGACTTCCCTTTCCTTTGTAGGGGTTAAACAGGTTTTGTGCTTCCAATAGAAAGTTCTTGAAGAATTCCCAGCTCTCGCTAGCTCCTTTGTATTCCATGGAAGCCTCCCACCGAATCCCTCCCAGCTGAGCCCTGAGTGCACTGAGGTTTGCTCTTCTAAGGGTTCTAAGATCCAGAACCCTTGTCTTAGAGCTGACCTTCAGCACGCTCAGCAGGACCCCGAACTCCACAATATTGTGGTCCCTGCAGCCAAGGCTCTCACTAACCGAGATCCTACAGAGCAGGTTTTCTCGGTTTGTGAATAACAAGACCAGCAGTACCTCATTCCTGGTTGGCACATCTAACATTTGTATCAGGAAACAGTCCTCTATCCATTCCAGAAATTTGGTGGATGTCATGCGAGCTGCTGTCTTGTTCTTCCAGCAGATGTCTGCGTAGTGGAAGTCACCCATCAGGACCAGGTTCCGTTGGCCAGAAGCTTCCTTTAGTGCCCCACTAAAGCTGAAACAAGTTCAAGACAGTGGACAAAGAAGCCCGATTACAGTTCATTATGATGATGCAAAAGAAATGCACCATGTTCCGGAAAGAGTGAAAAAGGATGGAGAACATCATGGGTGGGATACCTTACTTGGTGGTCACCGAGAGCAACAGGAACTTTGAATCTAGTGCTTCATCCAGTTGTGCTTTTATTAGCTCGCACATTATTATGTGTCTTACTTCTAATCACTCTGTATGTAAAGGTCAATGGGAGGGTCCCCTTTGCTCTTTCCATCTCCGGTCTCTTTGTGAGTCATTCTAGGTTGATTCTGACTCCACCACCAAAAAACAGAGGAGGATGTTGGGAGGAGTGATTTCTTGCCCCCAAAATGCAGGAGGGCCATGCCGGGGGTTGGTATTTTCCATCAGAACAGGGTTGGTAGCACAGGAGAAGATCACAGAAAGGGACCTGGGAAAGGGAGAGGGAAGTGCTGCGTGTTCGCAGTGAGCATGGGTCTGGAGTAGCCAGCACGAGGTGGGTCCGTGTGGGTCTCTGGGACACGTGCTCAGCAGCGGCAGTGCCCGTGGGGCAGCAGCCTTGCGTGTTTCGTGGAGGAGCTGCTGGTGGTGTTCCTGGGTGGGCGCTGAAGAGGAAGGAGCTGCCTGCGTCCTACTGGAAGTTGTGCTGGGGGCTGGAGCTCTACAGAAGCAGGAGAGGGGCCACGGGCAGCGGCTCCTGCCGACACAGCGAGGGCAGCCGTTTGTGCAGGGTTTGAAGCCACAGCGCTTGAACACCAGGAGCCGCTCCTCACCTAATAAGCTGCAGTTGCTCCTCGCTGCTTGCAAGTTGTGAGCAGCTCTGCACAGAATCTCTGCTGGCGCCTCAGTCAGGCCCCAGAGCGTCTGCTCTGCCAGCGATAAGTGGGTGCTGAGAGTGGTGCCCTGTTTCCCCGGTAACTGGGAAGGCTGGGCCCCACGTCAGTCCTGGTGCCAGCCCCAGGGAGGTGATGGCCGTGTCACAGTGGGCAGCTGTGGCCGTCGGTGTCACCGTGCGCCTGTGACACGGGTGCCCGAGCGGGTATAAAGAGGGCTGCTCCCGGGGGCTGAGGAGCATCTGGAGCAGAAGCTCAGTGCTGCTGGGCAGGAGTTTGGAGGGTCCTCGCCAAGGTGCTGTCCTGTGTCTGCCGTGCAGTGGAAGGCTCCCGATGCAGGAGTGGAAGGTGAGGGCAGAGCATCCCCGTGGTCCCCACAGCCAGCGGCAGGGCGAGGGAGTGGATGGGGGTCTGTGTGTGGCTGTGAGCAGTGGGGGGAAGGCAGTAGCCTGGCCGGGCTGCCTGGGAAGCTGGGGCAGTGCCATGTGTGAGCGGGCGTATGTCTGTGACAGGGAATCTGATGGTTCCCCATTCCTGCAGGCAGCAGACGCTGTGGGGACTCCTCAAGGAGCCAGCAGAGATTCTGTGCACAGCTGCACACAACTGGCAAGCAGCAAGGAGCTACTGCAGACTATGGTAGGTGTGGAGTGGCTCCCGGTACATGTGGGTCGGGGCTGCAGACCCTGAGCCCTTGCTCTCCTTCCTGTGTGCAGGAGGACAAATATCAGGACCTGGACGATGCCGTAGAGACGCTCAGCAGAAAGGCTGGTATCCTCTCCTCTGCCCACGTCCCAGAGCTGCGCAGGCTGGGGCTCAGCGGTTCGAAGGGGCCGCTGGAGGTCATCTTGTCTCGTCCAGCCCCGCTGCTCAAGGAGGGTCACCTCGCTGCGTTGGGCCAGCGGCTGCGGGCAGAAGCGTGACTGGGGAGGACATTTTCCCCAGGAGCTGGGGGTGTCCATCCCTTCGCTATGCGTGGCCCTGTGATTTGCCCAGTCTCCCAGTGCCCTGGGGCAGTGGGGCAGCAAGTGGGCATGGCCCTGGGGCTGGAGAGGGACGAGGGTGATACGCCGGTGGTTTTGCAGGTGGAAAAGCACTGTGCCCACATGGTGTCCTGGCTGCAGGAGTTTAACCAGGGGACTGAGGTAGTGCTGAAAGGGCTGGGGGAAAAGAGATGGGTGCCACAGGCCCCGGGGTGGGAGGGCTGGAACCCCTTCCAACCACAGCGGCCTCCGGGACTCAGACCCTTCCTTCTCCCAGGTGCTGCGTCAGCAAATAAAGACTCTTGAAGAGGCACTGGAGGAGGAGGAGATGTGGTGAGTTGGGCCCCTCGCCCCACACAGGTGTCTAGGGCGGTCTCTGCAGCACCCAGAGCGATGGGGCTGCCAGTGCTGGAGCCAGGCAATGGTGTGGGGGGTACGTGCAGCACACGGTGTGACAGGGGAGCCCATTCCCTGCCTGCCTGGGGTGCTGTATGGTTGGAAGGGGACCCAATGCATGGCCCTGGAGGTCTGTAACTCGTCCAACCATGCCCTGTTGCCTGCAGCCAGCAGCAGAGGAAGAAGGAGGCAGAGGTGCCGGGGACTACACTGCCGGAGCTGGTGGAAGCACAGCTGGTAAGGGGGATGCCCGTGCCAGCCCCTGCCCTGGCCAGCGGGGTCTCCCTGGGAACCGGGGTCCATGGAGGTCACAGCCACGCACGGGCTATGCTCCTGCGTGAGGCAGAGGCCAGTGGCACCGAGCAACTCCAGCTGTCCCGGCTGCGCTGCAGGGTGTGACAAGTGTCCTTGCTCTGTGTTGACCTGCAGGAGAGGGACATGCTGGCGAGGAGACGCGGCTTCATTTATTGGCTGCAGTGAGTGTCCCCAGTGGGTGCCGTGGGGCCCGCTCCCGGGCAGCGGCTGGCATGGGCCGGACCCCTGCTCCAGCCAGCAGGGCTCACAAGCTGGGGAGCAGCTGGCTGGCTGTGGGCTTTGCAGCTGGGAAGTGCTCAGCGTTGCTTTTCCCTGAGCCAGGGCTCTTTCCTGGGCTTGCGGCGTCTCGTGCACCACCCTGCCCGGGGGAGCAATGAGAAATGGCGGGGGAAGCAGGCTGTGGGGCTCCCAGAACACACCCTGCATCCCATAGGCAGGATCTGGTTGGGACGCATCCAGCCTGCCCTGCCTCCCATCCCTCTTCTGCCCCACAGGACGCTCATCCTGCTCTTGGTCAGCCTGCAGCTGGCTGTCGGCTTTCCTCTGGCTGCTGTTGTCCTCTACGCCTCCTGGTACGACCCCGAGCTCTTCCACCGCCTGCTGTTGCATGTGCTGTGTGAGACCAACATCGACCAGGCAATTGCACTGGGAAAGATCTTCCCCAGGGTCATGGACGGGCCGCTGCCCTTCTGACAGCCCCCCACCCTCAATAAAGCCTTTTCTACCTGAACCTCCATGTACTGGGGTGTGTTTGTTGGGGCGCGCGGAGAGGGTCTTGCCCCGCATGCCAGTCCCTGCATACCCTCGAGGCCAGGGCCAGTCTCAGCTGCTAGGCACTGGGTGCCACCCCGCCGCCTGCCGCAAGCTGGGTCCCTGCGTGCCAGCCTCAGCTGCCCTCCCTCCTGCCCTCCGTCCCCGCACGGTATTGATGCCACTGTAGAACCAGGCGGAACCACCGTCTTCTCAGGCCACGGTAGATTTTATTCTCCACCATTGGAGGCTGGCAACCCTTTAGCAATGTCCTGGCCAGCCCCTGTAAGTGAGTCTGAGAGTACTGAGGCACCAGGAACTGGGGACACATTTCCTCGCAGGCCAGCCCCATGGCCCCCGCATGCTCCACTGCCTTCCTCCCCACAGCTCCCCACAACCCTGCAGGTACTCACCTGCCCTCTCACCTTACAGCCCCTATGGACCCCACGCGGCCCATCCCACGCCACAGCACCCAACCCTGTGTCCTTCTCCCTCCCCAAAGTCCCCATGACCTTGGTCTCCCCGCCTGCCCAGGCTCTCATCGCTGGTGGTCCCACAGCCCTGTGGCTCCTCGGCCCCATCCCCAGCGGTGCGCTCCCCATGGCCCCGTTGCCGGTCGCTCCCACGGGTCTCGTTCTAGCAATCTCGTAGCCGCTGGCCCTGTCCCCAGGGCCCCGCCCCTGCTGACCCCACAGCCACCGCCCGGCACGGCCCCGGCTGCTCCCTGCCAGCTTCTCCAGCCGCTCGCAGGTTTGCCCTCCGAGGGCAAAGGCCCCGTCGCGTGGAGGCTGGAGCCACCCGACCTGCCAAGCCCTGAACGCGGCGCCGCTGCACGCAGCCGCTCCAAGGGTGCAGCTGAAGCACGTGGGTCACTGCCTGCCTGCCCCCTGCCCCCACCCCTTCCTCCTGCTGTCCCCCCGCGTGCCGCAGCTGCGCTCTGAGCAAGAGGGAGACCCCATTGCTCTTGGGAGCCCGCAAGCCCAGTGCCTGCGGGGGCTAGAGCAGAGGGCTGCTCTTTATGTTTCCCCTTCCTGGGCTGTGGTTCCGCCTCGGGGCTGGATGCTGGATCCCGTTGGGGATGGATGCTTGAGCCCTGTGCTGGAGCCCACGCGGTGTGGCCGTCCGTGCACGTGCACACACCCATGGTCTCTGGTGAAAATGAGAGCCAGAGAGGGAGAGAACGCTTGGAGTTTTGGGAGGCTAGGCAGGCGCAGAGCCCCACTGCTGGTGCGGCTGTGAAAGGGCTGCCAAGGGCTGCTGAGGCCCAGCAATAGCTTTCAGTGCTGGCACCTTTTGTGTGGGAGCAGTTCTTGGACATTGTGAACTTTGGAGCCTGCCTCCGGTGAAAATGAGGCGCAGAGAGCGAGAGGCATCGAGAGGGACGAGGGTGATACGCCGGTTGTTTTGCAGGTGGAAAACCACTGTGCCCGCATGGTGTCCTGGCTGCAGGAGGTTAAGCAGGAAAATGAGGGAGTGCTGAAAGGGCTGGGGGAAAAGAGATGGGTGCCCACAGGCCCCGGGGCGGGAGGGCTCCACAGCGTGCGTTCCTTGGCAAAAAAGCGCTCTTATGGCAGAGTCTCTGGCTCTGCTTCAGGAAGCTGTGGCGCCTCCTGCCAGGTAAAGCGGGTGGGATTCGCTCCTTAAGTAGCTTGTTTACCACCAAAATTGACACTTTGGTGAGATGGTCCGCCGGAGCAAGCACGAGGAGCACTGTCAGGCCTTCCCAAAGGAGATTGTCCCACGGGAGAGCTGGCAGAATTTCTTGCTTCTCTGAGTCACTTTGGAGAGAGCCCGACCCGAAGGTTGGGCTCTTTAACCCAGCCACATTCAGCAGAGCATCCTCCAGGTGTCCGTCTCACCCCCCCGGCTCTCCGAGAGGTATGCAGGCAGCAAAGGCACCTTCTGCCAAAGTGCTCCACGCTTCAGCCTGCCACCCTGGGGAGGTCACTCGGGAAGAGCCGCAGGGGGTTGAGCCCCCTCGGTGTCCCCTAGAGCTGGGCTGCATGTAGATGTAGGCCACACTCAGAGAGCACCAACTTGCCGGGCTTTGTGGGATGCCTGTGACGCAACCGGGGCGGAGCTGCGTGGCCATTCCCGTGTCACCCTGATTATTGTTGCCAGGGGGTGTACGCATGGGACCCACGCTAAGGGGGACGTGAAGATCCACATCTTCCCCCTAGTAATGCTCTAGGCTTCAGTCAAAGCCCACACCCGTCAGTTCCCCCCCGCAGACCCTGACCCCTCAGCTCCCCTCTTCAGACACATCGAATCCCTTCAGTTCCTCTCACGGTCCCTCCCTCCTTCTCCTCAGGTCCCCCCTGCACACCCTCCATTGCCTTCACTTCTCGGCAGGCACCCCATCATCTCAGTTCTCTCCAGACACCCCCAGCCCCCGCAGCTCCCCCTACCCAGACCCTCCCGATCCCGCCAGTTGCCCCTAGAAAGCCCGCTCCTTTCAGGTACCCCAGGTACCTAGTCCCCTCAAGGTCCTGCTTCCTCCAGAACGCCCCTGGCCCGGTCCCTGGCCAGGCCCCACACTCATGATGCTGGGCAAGTCAGCCTACTTGGGGTCAGGTGTGGCTGGGGGGCATTTTCGAGGGATTTGGGCAATGGGAGGGAGTTATTCTGCCTGCCACAGCCTGGGCGGAGGGCGATGGTGGGGAGCTGTTCCCACCAAACAGGGGGGAGGCTGAGGGTGGGGACTTGTTGCCTCCCCACCCGGGAGTGGTGACACCACAGAAGAACATAGCAAGGCAGCTGGGGACAATTCACAGGGAAAACTAAATCCAGCCGGTTGCACCGAGCACCGGCAAGGCCGGTTTGCTCCTTCCAGTGGTTCCTGCTGGAGATGGTTCCCGTTTCGGCCCGAGAGCGGTGCTGTAGCAGAGGTTTGCTCTCCCGCCAGCGAGCAAAGGCAGAAAGGCGTGCAAAGGAGCCTGAGCAGGGCTCAAATGCAGCAGAGGGGGGCGTGGGGGAGGGCAGCCAGGAGGGGGCGAGGCCGGTGTGACTGCCGCCGCTTCGGGGCCCGGGAGCACTGCCGACGGGGCGGGGCCGGCTGTGAGGAGCCATGATGGGTGTGTGAGCGGCCACGCCCCTTGCAGCAGGAGCTGCTTGCTCGTTGGTAGAGCAGAAGGCCGGAGGGCGCTGATTGGCTGCTGCACCCTATAGGAGGGTGGTTGAGCAGGGGTGGGTAGGTGGTGCTCGCTGGGGGTGTTGGGTGCAGAGGGTGGTCAGATGTGGGCCGTGTGCAGAGTTAGGCCTGAGGGTGCCCCTGCCTGGCGCCCCCCGGCCGGTGCCTGCGAGGCCGGAGAAGAGAGGGGGCACGAGGGAGAAGGCAGTGCCCGAGGGGAGCTGTGTGGGCCATAATGCGGAGGGGAGTGCACTCGTGAGAGTGCCCGGGTGCCTGGTGGCTGCTCCTGGCTGAGAGGAGCGCTTGCAGGTGACCAAGAGGTGTTTCTGCAGACCCTGAGCCCCTGCTCTCCTTTCCGCATGCAGGAGGAGAACCATCAGGGCACGCACGATGCCCTGCAGATGCTCAGCAGTAAGGCTGGTGTCCTCTCCTCTGCCCACGTCCCAGAGCTGCGCAGGCTGGGGCTCAGCGGTTCGAAGGGGCTTTTAAGATGCAAAACCAAAGGTTAACTGTTCCATCGCTGAATGCTTATCCAGCTGAAAGGTAATTGTTGCGGAACGCTTTTCTAGCCGCTGTGTAAAATAATTAGCAAGGAGGCCTGGAATCCACCAGCGAAGGAGCAATTCCTGATAAGGATAGAAAACTGTCTCAAGAACCAGCTAAAACCTACTTTGCAGTTTGGACAAGTGTCAAGAGGTAACTGAGTCTGCGCAAAACCAAAAGGTTACTAGCGGTGATGAAGAGGAGCCGTCAGCCTTCATCTTTACGTGCCCCGACGACCACCACGAGGAGGCACTGCGCAAGCGCAGTTGGGAAAGATCTACGGCAATAACTTTTTTTGGCTAATTTTAATACGAAGTGAGGAAATGTCATGCATATGTATAGGCGTATTGGGAAATCTTGGGTATCTGTAATGCTTTACTGTATAAATGCAAGACAAACTATCACGGGGGCGTGCACGACTTGGGTGGGACTACCCCCCGTGCTGCCCAGCGCTGAATAAACATACCTGCTTTGCAATCCTACAGATTGTGGAGTCTACTTTCTGCACGTCACTGGGGCTCAGCGGTTTGAAGGGACCGCTGGAGGTCATCTTGTCTCGTCGTATGTTTTCCTTCTTTTTCTGCTTATGGTTGACACCCTGAAGAAACCTTTCTTGTTATTTTTCACATCTACAGCCAGTTTCAATTCGAGCTGGGCTTTTGCTTTTCTAACTGCATCTCTGCACACTCTGGCGATGCTCTTGTAGCTCTTGACGGATAATCCTCCACTTCTCCATCTCTGGTGTGCTTCCCTTTTGGATTTGAGAAGACCCAGGAGGTCATGGTTGAGCCAAGGGGGCCTCTTGCTCCGCTGACTTCCCTTTCCTTTGTAGGGGTTAAACAGGTTTTGTGCTTCCAATAGAAAGTTCTTGAAGAATTCCCAGCTCTCGCTAGCTCCTTTGTATTCCATGGAAGCCTCCCACCGAATCCCTCCCAGCTGAGCCCTGAGTGCACTGAGGTTTGCTCTTCTAAGGGTTCTAAGATCCAGAACCCTTGTCTTAGAGCTGACCTTCAGCACGCTCAGCAGGACCCCGAACTCCACAATATTGTGGTCCCTGCAGCCAAGGCTCTCACTAACCGAGATCCTACAGAGCAGGTTTTCTCGGTTTGTGAATAACAAGACCAGCAGTACCTCATTCCTGGTTGGCACATCTAACATTTGTATCAGGAAACAGCCCTCTATCCATTCCAGAAATTTGGTGGATGACATGCGAGCTGCTGTCTTGTTCTTCCAGCAGATGTCTGCGTAGTGGAAGTCACCCATCAGGACCAGGTTCCGTTGGCCAGAAGCTTCCTTTAGTGCCCCACTAAAGCTGAAACAAGTTCAAGACAGTGGACAAAGAAGCCCGATTACAGTTCATTATGATGATGCAAAAGAAATGCACCATGTTCCGGAAAGAGTGAAAAAGGATGGAGAACATCATGGGTGGGATACCTTACTTGGTGGTCACCGAGAGCAACAGGAACTTTGAATCTAGTGCTTCATCCAGTTGTGCTTTTATTAGCTCGCACATTATTATGTGTCTTACTTCTAATCACTCTGTATGTAAAGGTCAATGGGAGGGTCCCCTTTGCTCTTTCCATCTCCGGTCTCTTTGTGAGTCATTCTAGGTTGATTCTGACTCCACCACCAAAAAACAGAGGAGGATGTTGGGAGGAGTGATTTCTTGCCCCCAAAATGCAGGAGGGCCATGCCGGGGGTTGGTATTTTCCATCAGAACAGGGTTGGTAGCACGGGAAAAGATCACAGAAAGGGACCTGGGAAAGGGAGAGGGAAGTGCTGCGTGTTCGCAGTGAGCATGGGTCTGGAGCGGCCAGCACGAGGTGGGTCCGTGTGGGTCTCTGGGACACGTGCTCAGCAGCGGCAGTGCCCGTGGGGCAGCAGCCTTGCGTGTTTCGTGGAGGAGCTGGTGGTGGTGTTCCTGGGTGGGCGCTGAAGAGGAAGGAGCTGCCTGCGTCCTACTGGAAGTTGTGCTGGGGGCTGGAGCTCTACAGAAGCAGGAGAGGGGCCACGGGCAGCGGCTCCTGCCGACACAGCGAGGGCAGCCGTTTGTGCAGGGTTTGAAGCCACAGCGCTTGAACACCAGGAGCCGCTCCTCACCTAATAAGCTGCAGTTGCTCCTCGCTGCTTGCAAGTTGTGAGCAGCTCTGCACAGAATCTCTGCTGGCGCCTCAGTCAGGCCCCAGAGCGTCTGCTCTGCCAGCGATAAGTGGGTGCTGAGAGTGGTGCCCTGTTTCCCCGGTAACTGGGAAGGCTGGGCCCCACGTCAGTCCTGGTGCCAGCCCCAGGGAGGTGACGGCCGTGTCACAGTGGGCAGCTGTGGCCGTCGGTGTCACCGTGCGCCTGTGACACGGGTGCCCGAGCGGGTATAAAGAGGGCTGCTCCCGGGGGCTGAGGAGCATCTGGAGCAGAAGCTCAGTGCTGCTGGGCAGGAGTTTGGAGGGTCCTCGCCAAGGTGCTGTCCTGTGTCTGCCGTGCAGTGGAAGGCTCCCGATGCAGGAGTGGAAGGTGAGGGCAGAGCATCCCCGTGGTCCCCACAGCCAGCGGCAGGGCGAGGGAGTGGATGGGGGTCTGTGTGTGGCTGTGAGCAGTGGGGGGAAGGCAGTAGCCTGGCCGGGCTGCCTGGGAAGCTGGGGCAGTGCCATGTGTGAGCGGGCGTATGTCTGTGACAGGGAATCTGATGGTTCCCCATTCCTGCAGGCAGCAGACGCTGTGGGGACTCCTCAAGGAGCCAGCAGAGATTCTGTGCACAGCTGCACACAACTGGCAAGCAGCAAGGAGCTACTGCAGACTATGGTAGGTGTGGAGTGGCTCCCAGTACATGTGGGTCGGGGCTGCAGACCCTGAGCCCTTGCTCTCCTTCCTGTGTGCAGGAGGACAAATATCAGGACCTGGACGATGCCGTAGAGACGCTCAGCAGAAAGGCTGGTATCCTCTCCTCTGCCCACGTCCCAGAGCTGCGCAGGCTGGGGCTCAGCGGTTCGAAGGGGCCGCTGGAGGTCATCTTGTCTCGTCCAGCCCCGCTGCTCAAGGAGGGTCACCTCGCTGCGCTGGGCCAGCGGCTGCGGGCAGAAGCGTGACTGGGGAGGACATTTTCCCCAGGAGCTGGGGGTGTCCATCCCCTCGCTATGTGTGGCCCTGTGATTTGCCCAGTCTCCCAGTGCCCTGGGGCAGTGGGGCAGCAAGTGGGCATGGCCCTGGGGCTGGAGAGGGACGAGGGTGATACGCCAGTTGTTTTGCAGGTGGGAAAGCACTGTGCCCACATGGTGTCCTGGCTGCAGGAGTTTAACCAGGGGACCGAGGTAGTGCTGAAAGGGCTGGGGGAAAAGAGATGGGTGCCACAGGCCCCGGGGTGGGAGGGCTGGAACCCCTTCCAACCACAGCGGCCTCCGGGACTCAGACCCTTCCTTCTCCCAGGTGCTGCGTCAGCAAATAAAGACTCTTGAAGAGGCACTGGAGGAGGAGGAGATGTGGTGAGTTGGGCCCCTCGCCCCACACAGGTGTCTAGGGCGGTCTCTGCAGCACCCAGAGCGATGGGGCTGCCAGTGCTGGAGCCAGGCAATGGTGTGGGGGGTATGTGCAGCACACGGTGTGACAGGGGAGCCCATTCCCTGCCTGCCTGGGGTGCTGTATGGTTGGAAGGGGACCCAATGCATGGCCCTGGAGGTCTGTAACTCGTCCAACCATGCCCTGTTGCCTGCAGCCAGCAGCAGAGGAAGAAGGAGGCAGAGGTGCCGGGGACTACACTGCCGGAGCTGGTGGAAGCACAGCTGGTAAGGGGGATGCCCGTGCCAGCCCCTGCCCTGGCCAGCGGGGTCTCCCTGGGAACCGGGGTCCATGGAGGTCACAGCCACGCACGGGCTATGCTCCTGCATGAGGCAGAGGCCAGTGGCACCGAGCAACTCCAGCTGTCCCGGCTGCGCTGCAGGGTGTGACAAGTGTCCTTGCTCTGTGTTGACCTGCAGGAGAGGGACATGCTGGCGAGGAGACGCGGCTTCATTTATTGGCTGCAGTGAGTGTCCCCAGTGGGTGCCGTGGGGCCCGCTCCCGGGCAGCGGCTGGCATGGGCCGGACCCCTGCTCCAGCCAGCAGGGCTCACAAGCTGGGGAGCAGCTGGCTGGCTGTGGGCTTTGCAGCTGGGAAGTGCTCAGCGTTGCTTTTCCCTGAGCCAGGGCTCTTTCCTGGGCTTGCGGCGTCTCGTGCACCACCCTGCCCGGGGGAGCAATGAGAAATGGCGGGGGAAGCAGGCTGTGGGGCTCCCAGAACACACCCTGCATCCCATAGGCAGGATCTGGTTGGGACGCATCCAGCCTGCCCTGCCTCCCATCCCTCTTCTGCCCCACAGGACGCTCATCCTGCTCTTGGTCAGCCTGCAGCTGGCTGTCGGCTTTCCTCTGGCTGCTGTTGTCCTCTACGCCTCCTGGTACGACCCCGAGCTCTTCCACCGCCTGCTGTTGCATGTGCTGTGTGAGACCAACATCGACCAGGCAATTGCACTGGGAAAGATCTTCCCCAGGGTCATGGACGGGCCGCTGCCCTTCTGACAGCCCCCCACCCTCAATAAAGCCTTTTCTACCTGAACCTCCATGTACTGGGGTGTGTTTGTTGGGGCGCGCGGAGAGGGTCTTGCCCCGCATGCCAGTCCCTGCATACCCTCGAGGCCAGGGCCAGTCTCAGCTGCTAGGCACTGGGTGCCACCCCGCCGCCTGCCGCAAGCTGGGTCCCTGCGTGCCAGCCTCAGCTGCCCTCCCTCCTGCCCTCCGTCCCCGCACGGTATTGATGCCACTGTAGAACCAGGCGGAACCACCGTCTTCTCAGGCCACGGTAGATTTTATTCTCCACCATTGGAGGCTGGCAACCCTTTAGCAATGTCCTGGCCAGCCCCTGTAAGTGAGTCTGAGAGTACTGAGGCACCAGGAACTGGGGACACATTTCCTCGCAGGCCAGCCCCATGGCCCCCGCATGCTCCACTGCCTTCCTCCCCACAGCTCCCCACAACCCTGCAGGTACTCACCTGCCCTCTCACCTTACAGCCCCTATGGACCCCACGCGGCCCATCCCACGCCACAGCACCCAACCCTGTGTCCTTCTCCCTCCCCAAAGTCCCCATGACCTTGGTCTCCCCGCCTGCCCAGGCTCTCATCGCTGGTGGTCCCACAGCCCTGTGGCTCCTCGGCCCCATCCCCAGCGGTGCGCTCCCCATGGCCCCGTTGCCGGTCGCTCCCACGGGTCTCGTTCTAGCAATCTCGTAGCCGCTGGCCCTGTCCCCAGGGCCCCGCCCCTGCTGACCCCACAGCCACCGCCCGGCACGGCCCCGGCTGCTCCCTGCCAGCTTCTCCAGCCGCTCGCAGGTTTGCCCTCCGAGGGCAAAGGCCCTGTCGCGTGGAGGCTGGAGCCACCCGACCTGCCAAGCCCTGAACGCGGCGCCGCTGCACGCAGCCGCTCCAAGGGTGCAGCTGAAGCACGTGGGTCACTGCCTGCCTGCCCCCTGCCCCCACCCCTTCCTCCTGCTGTCCCCCCGCGTGCCGCAGCTGCGCTCTGAGCAAGAGGGAGACCCCATTGCTCTTGGGAGCCCGCAAGCCCAGTGCCTGCGGGGCCTAGAGCAGAGGGCTGCTCTTTATGTTTCCCCTTCCTGGGCTGTGGTTCCGCCTCGGGGCTGGATGCTGGATCCCGTTGGGGATGGATGCTTGAGCCCTGCGCTGGAGCCCACGCGGTGTGGCCGTCCGTGCACGTGCACACACCCATGGTCTCTGGTGAAAATGAGAGCCAGAGAGGGAGAGAACGCGTGGAGTTTTGGGAGGCTAGGCAGGCGCAGAGCCCCACTGCTGGTGCGGCTGTGAAAGGGCTGCCAAGGGCTGCTGAGGCCCAGCAATAGCTTTCAGTGCTGGCACCTTTTGTGTGGGAGCAGTTCTTGGACATTGTGAACTTTGGAGCCTGCCTCCGGTGAAAATGAGGCGCAGAGAGCGAGAGGCATCGAGAGGGACGAGGGTGATACGCCGGTTGTTTTGCAGGTGGAAAAGCACTGTGCCCGCATGGTGTCCTGGCTGCAGGAGGTTAAGCAGGAAAATGAGGGAGTGCTGAAAGGGCTGGGGGAAAAGAGATGGGTGCCCACAGGCCCCGGGGCGGGAGGGCTCCACAGCGTGCGTTCCTTGGCAAAAAAGCGCTCTTATGGCAGAGTCTCTGGCTCTGCTTCAGGAAGCTGTGGCGCCTCCTGCCAGGTAAAGGGGGTGGGATTCGCTCCTTAAGTAGCTTGTTTACCACCAAAATTGACACTTTGGTGAGATGCTCCGCCGGAGCAAGCACGAGGAGCACTGTCAGGCCTTCCCAAAGGAGATTGTCCCACGGGAGAGCTGGCAGAATTTCTTGCTTCTCTGAGTCACTTTGGAGAGAGCCCGACCCGAAGGTTGGGCTCTTTAACCCAGCCACATTCAGCAGAGCATCCTCCAGGTGTCCGTCTCACCCCCCCGGCTCTCCGAGAGGTATGCAGGCAGCAAAGGCACCTTCTGCCAAAGTGCTCCACGCTTCAGCCTGCCACCCTGGGGAGGTCACTCGGGAAGAGCCGCAGGGGGTTGAGCCACCTCGGTGTCCCCTAGAGCTGGGCTGCGTGTAGATGTAGGCCACACTCAGAGAGCACCAACTTGCCGGGCTTTGTGGGATGCCTGTGACGCAACCGGGGCGGAGCTGCGTGGCCATTCCCGTGTCACCCTGATTATTGTTGCCAGGGGGTGTGCGCATGGGACCCACGCTAAGGGGGACGTGAAGATCCACATCTTCCCCCTAGTAATGCTCTAGGCTTCAGTCAAAGCCCACACCCGTCAGTTCCCCCCCGCAGACCCTGACCCCTCAGCTCCCCTCTTCAGACACATCGAATCCCTTCAGTTCCTCTCACGGTCCCTCCCTCCTTCTCCTCAGGTCCCCCCTGCACACCCTCCATTGCCTTCACTTCTCGGCAGGCACCCCATCATCTCAGTTCTCTCCAGACACCCCCAGCCCCCGCAGCTCCCCCTACCCAGACCCTCCCGATCCCGCCAGTTGCCCCCAGAAAGCCCGCTCCTTTCAGGTACCCCAGGTACCTAGTCCCCTCAAGGTCCTGCTTCCTCCAGAACCCCCCTGGCCCGGTCCCTGGCCAGGCCCCACACTCATGATGCTGGGCAAGTCAGCCTACTTGGGGTCAGGTGTGGCTGGGGGGCATTTTCGAGGGATTTGGGCAATGGGAGGGAGTTATTCTGCCTGCCACAGTCTGGGCGGAGGGCGATGGTGGGGAGCTGTTCCCACCAAACAGGGGGGAGGCTGAGGGTGGGGACTTGTTGCCTCCCCACCCGGGAGTGGTGACACCACAGAAGAACATAGCAAGGCAGCTGGGGACAATTCACAGGGAAAACTAAATCCAGCCGGTTGCACCGAGCACCGGCAAGGCCGGTTTGCTCCTTCCAGTGGTTCCTGCTGGAGATGGTTCCCGTTTCGGCCCGAGAGCGGTGCTGTAGCAGAGGTTTGCTCTCCCGCCAGCGAGCAAAGGCAGAAAGGCGTGCAAAGGAGCCTGAGCAGGGCTCAAATGCAGCAGAGGGGGGCGTGGGGGAGGGCAGCCAGGAGGGGGCGAGGCCGGTGTGACTGCCGCCGCTTCGGGGCCCGGGAGCACTGCCGACGGGGCGGGGCCGGCTGTGAGGAGCCATGATGGGTGTGTGAGCGGCCACGCCCCTTGCAGCAGGAGCTGCTTGCTCGTTGGTAGAGCAGAAGGCCGGAGGGCGCTGATTGGCTGCTGCACCCTATAGGAGGGTGGTTGAGCAGGGGTGGGTAGGTGGTGCTCGCTGGGGGTGTTGGGTGCAGAGGGTGGTCAGATGTGGGCCGTGTGCAGAGTTAGGCCTGAGGGTGCCCCTGCCTGGCGCCCCCCGGCCGGTGCCTGCGAGGCCGGAGAAGAGAGGGGGCACGAGGGAGAAGGCAGTGCCCGAGGGGAGCTGTGTGGGCCATAATGCGGAGGGGAGTGCACTCGTGAGAGTGCCCGGGTGCCTGGTGGCTGCTCCTGGCTGAGAGGAGCGCTTGCAGGTGACCAAGAGGTGTTTCTGCAGACCCTGAGCCCCTGCTCTCCTTTCCGCATGCAGGAGGAGAACCATCAGGGCACGCACGATGCCCTGCAGATGCTCAGCAGTAAGGCTGGTGTCCTCTCCTCTGCCCACGTCCCAGAGCTGCGCAGGCTGGGGCTCAGCGGTTCGAAGGGGCTTTTAAGATGCAAAACCAAAGGTTAACTGTTCCATCGCTGAATGCTTATCCAGCTGAAAGGTAATTGTTGCGGAACGCTTTTCTAGCCGCTGTGTAAAATAATTAGCAAGGAGGCCTGGAATCCACCAGCGAAGGAGCAATTCCTGATAAGGATAGAAAACTGTCTCAAGAACCAGCTAAAACCAACTTTGCAGTTTGGACAAGTGTCAAGAGGTAACTGAGTCTGCGCAAAACCAAAAGGTTACTAGCGGTGATGAAGAGGAGCCGTCAGCCTTCATCTTTACGTCCCCTGACGACCACCACGAGGAGGCACTGCGCAAGCGCAGTTGGGAAAGATCTACGGCAATAACTTTTTTTGGCTAATTTTAATACGAAGTGAGGAAATGTCATGCATATGTATAGGCGTATTGGGAAATCTTAGGTATCTGTAATGCTTTACTGTATAAATGCAAGACAAACTATCACGGGGGCGTGCACGACTTGGGTGGGACTACCCCCCGTGCTGCCCAGCGCTGAATAAACATACCTGCTTTGCAATCCTACAGATTGTGGAGTCTACTTTCTGCACGTCACTGGGGCTCAGCAGTTTGAAGGGACCGCTGGAGGTCATCTTGTCTCGTCGTATGTTTTCCTTCTTTTTCTGCTTATGGTTGACACCCTGAAGAAACCTTTCTTGTTATTTTTCACATCTACAGCCAGTTTCAATTCGAGCTGGGCTTTTGCTTTTCTAACTGCATCTCTGCACACTCTGGCGATGCTCTTGTAGCTCTTGACGGATAATCCTCCACTTCTCCATCTCTGGTGTGCTTCCCTTTTGGATTTGAGAAGACCCAGGAGGTCACGGTTGAGCCAAGGGGGCCTCTTGCTCCGCTGACTTCCCTTTCCTTTGTAGGGGATAAACAGGTTTTGTGCTTCCAATAGAAAGTTCTTGAAGAATTCCCAGCTCTCGCTAGCTCCTTTGTATTCCATGGAAGCCTCCCACCGAATCCCTCCCAGCTGAGCCCTGAGTGCACTGAGGTTTGCTCTTCTAAGATCCAGAACCCTTGTCTTAGAGCTGACCTTCAGAACGCTCAGCAGGACCCCGAACTCCACAATATTGTGGTCCCTGCAGCCAAGGCTCTCACTAACCGAGATACTACAGAGCAGGTTTTCTCGGTTTGTGAATAACAAGACCAGCAGTACCTCATTCCTGGTTGGCACATCTAACGTTTGTATCAGGAAACAGCCCTCTATCCATTCCAGAAATTTGGTGGATGACATGCGAGCTGCTGTCTTGTTCTTCCAGCAGATGTCTGCGTAGTGGAAGTCACCCATCAGGACCAGGTTCCGTTGGCCAGAAGCTTCCTTTAGTGCCCCACTAAAGCTGAAACAAGTTCAAGACAGTGGACAAAGAAGCCCGATTACAGTTCATTATGATGATGCAAAAGAAATGCACCATGTTCCGGAAAGAGTGAAAAAGGATGGAGAACATCATGGGTGGGATACCTTACTTGGTGGTCACCGAGAGCAACAGGAACTTTGAATCTAGTGCTTCATCCAGTTGTGCTTTTATTAGCTCGCACATTATTATGTGTCTTACTTCTAATCACTCTGTATGTAAAGGTCAATGGGAGGGTCCCCTTTGCTCTTTCCATCTCCGGTCTCTTTGTGAGTCATTCTAGGTTGATTCTGACTCCACCACCAAAAAACAGAGGAGGATGTTGGGAGGAGTGATTTCTTGCCCCCAAAATGCAGGAGGGCCATGGAGGGGGTTGGTATTTTCCATCAGAACAGGGTTGGTAGCACAGGAAAAGATCACAGAAAGGGACCTGGGAAAGGGAGAGGGAAGTGCTGCGTGTTTGCAGTCAGCATGGGTCTGGAGCGGCCAGCACGAGGTGGGTCCGTGTGGGTCTCTGGGGCACGTGCTCAGCAGCGGCAGTGCCCGTGGGGCAGCAGCCTTGCGTGTTTCGTGGAGGAGCTGCTGGTGGTGTTCCTGGGTGGGCGCTGAAGAGGAAGGAGCTGCCTGCGTCCTACTGGAAGTTGTGCTGGGGGCTGGAGCTGTACAGAAGCAGGAGAGGGGCCACGGGCAGCGGCTCCTGCCGACACAGCGAGGGCAGCCGTTTGTGCAGGGTTTGAAGCCACAGCGCTTGAACACCAGGAGCCGCTCCTCACCTAATAAGCTGCAGTTGCTCCTCGCTGCTTGCAAGTTGTGAGCAGCTCTGCACAGAATCTCTGCTGGCGCCTCAGTCAGGCCCCAGAGCGTCTGCTCTGCCAGCGATAAGTGGGTGCTGAGAGTGGTGCCCTGTTTCCCCGGTAACTGGGAAGGCTGGGCCCCACGTCAGTCCTGGTGCCAGCCCCAGGGAGGTGACGGCCGTGTCACAGTGGGCAGCTGTGGCCGTCGGTGTCACCGTGCGCCTGTGACACGGGTGCCCGAGCGGGTATAAAGAGGGCTGCTCCCGGGGGCTGAGGAGCATCTGGAGCAGAAGCTCAGTGCTGCTGGGCAGGAGTTTGGAGGGTCCTCGCCAAGGTGCTGTCCTGTGTCTGCCGTGCAGTGGAAGGCTCCCGATGCAGGAGTGGAAGGTGAGGGCAGAGCATCCCCGTGGTCCCCACAGCCAGCGGCAGGGCGAGGGAGTGGATGGGGGTCTGTGTGTGGCTGTGAGCAGTGGGGGGAAGGCAGTAGCCTGGCCGGGCTGCCTGGGAAGCTGGGGCAGTGCCATGTGTGAGCGGGCGTATGTCTGTGACAGGGAATCTGATGGTTCCCCATTCCTGCAGGCAGCAGACGCTGTGGGGACTCCTCAAGGAGCCAGCAGAGATTCTGTGCACAGCTGCACACAACTGGCAAGCAGCAAGGAGCTACTGCAGACTATGGTAGGTGTGGAGTGGCTCCCAGTACATGTGGGTCGGGGCTGCAGACCCTGAGCCCTTGCTCTCCTTCCTGTGTGCAGGAGGACAAATATCAGGACCTGGACGATGCCGTAGAGACGCTCAGCAGAAAGGCTGGTATCCTCTCCTCTGCCCACGTCCCAGAGCTGCGCAGGCTGGGGCTCAGCGGTTCGAAGGGGCCGCTGGAGGTCATCTTGTCTCGTCCAGCCCCGCTGCTCAAGGAGGGTCACCTCGCTGCGCTGGGCCAGCGGCTGCGGGCAGAAGCGTGACTGGGGAGGACATTTTCCCCAGGAGCTGGGGGTGTCCATCCCCTCGCTATGTGTGGCCCTGTGATTTGCCCAGTCTCCCAGTGCCCTGGGGCAGTGGGGCAGCAAGTGGGCATGGCCCTGGGGCTGGAGAGGGACGAGGGTGATACGCCAGTTGTTTTGCAGGTGGGAAAGCACTGTGCCCACATGGTGTCCTGGCTGCAGGAGTTTAACCAGGGGACCGAGGTAGTGCTGAAAGGGCTGGGGGAAAAGAGATGGGTGCCACAGGCCCCGGGGTGGGAGGGCTGGAACCCCTTCCAACCACAGCGGCCTCCGGGACTCAGACCCTTCCTTCTCCCAGGTGCTGCGTCAGCAAATAAAGACTCTTGAAGAGGCACTGGAGGAGGAGGAGATGTGGTGAGTTGGGCCCCTCGCCCCACACAGGTGTCTAGGGCGGTCTCTGCAGCACCCAGAGTGATGGGGCTGCCAGTGCTGGAGCCAGGCAATGGTGTGGGGGGTACGTGCAGCACACGGTGTGACAGGGGAGCCCATTCCCTGCCTGCCTGGGGTGCTGTATGGTTGGAAGGGGACCCAATGCATGGCCCTGGAGGTCTGTAACTCGTCCAACCATGCCCTGTTGCCTGCAGCCAGCAGCAGAGGAAGAAGGAGGCAGAGGTGCCGGGGACTACACTGCCGGAGCTGGTGGAAGCACAGCTGGTAAGGGGGATGCCCGTGCCAGCCCCTGCCCTGGCCAGCGGGGTCTCCCTGGGAACCGGGGTCCATGGAGGTCACAGCCACGCACGGGCTATGCTCCTGCATGAGGCAGAGGCCAGTGGCACCGAGCAACTCCAGCTGTCCCGGCTGCGCTGCAGGGTGTGACAAGTGTCCTTGCTCTGTGTTGACCTGCAGGAGAGGGACATGCTGGCGAGGAGACGCGGCTTCATTTATTGGCTGCAGTGAGTGTCCCCAGTGGGTGCCGTGGGGCCCGCTCCCGGGCAGCGGCTGGCATGGGCCGGACCCCTGCTCCAGCCAGCAGGGCTCACAAGCTGGGGAGCAGCTGGCTGGCTGTGGGCTTTGCAGCTGGGAAGTGCTCAGCGTTGCTTTTCCCTGAGCCAGGGCTCTTTCCTGGGCTTGCGGCGTCTCGTGCACCACCCTGCCCGGGGGAGCAATGAGAAATGGCGGGGGAAGCAGGCTGTGGGGCTCCCAGAACACACCCTGCATCCCATAGGCAGGATCTGGTTGGGACGCATCCAGCCTGCCCTGCCTCCCATCCCTCTTCTGCCCCACAGGACGCTCATCCTGCTCTTGGTCAGCCTGCAGCTGGCTGTCGGCTTTGCTCTGGCTGCTGTTGTCCTCTACGCCTCCTGGTACGACCCCGAGCTCTTCCACCGCCTGCTGTTGCATGTGCTGTGTGAGACCAACATCGACCAGGCAATTGCACTGGGAAAGATCTTCCCCAGGGTCATGGACGGGCCGCTGCCCTTCTGACAGCCCCCCACCCTCAATAAAGCCTTTTCTACCTGAACCTCCATGTACTGGGGTGTGTTTGTTGGGGCGCGCGGAGAGGGTCTTGCCCCGCATGCCAGTCCCTGCATACCCTCGAGGCCAGGGCCAGTCTCAGCTGCTAGGCACTGGGTGCCACCCCGCCGCCTGCCGCAAGCTGGGTCCCTGCGTGCCAGCCTCAGCTGCCCTCCCTCCTGCCCTCCGTCCCCGCACGGTATTGATGCCACTGTAGAACCAGGCGGAACCACCGTCTTCTCAGGCCACGGTAGATTTTATTCTCCACCATTGGAGGCTGGCAACCCTTTAGCAATGTCCTGGCCAGCCCCTGTAAGTGAGTCTGAGAGTACTGAGGCACCAGGAACTGGGGACACATTTCCTCGCAGGCCAGCCCCATGGCCCCCGCATGCTCCACTGCCTTCCTCCCCACAGCTCCCCACAACCCTGCAGGTACTCACCTGCCCTCTCACCTTACAGCCCCTATGGACCCCACGCGGCCCATCCCACGCCACAGCACCCAACCCTGTGTCCTTCTCCCTCCCCAAAGTCCCCATGACCTTGGTCTCCCCGCCTGCCCAGGCTCTCATCGCTGGTGGTCCCACAGCCCTGTGGCTCCTCGGCCCCATCCCCAGCGGTGCGCTCCCCATGGCCCCGTTGCCGGTCGCTCCCACGGGTCTCGTTCTAGCAATCTCGTAGCCGCTGGCCCTGTCCCCAGGGCCCCGCCCCTGCTGACCCCACAGCCACCGCCCGGCACGGCCCCGGCTGCTCCCTGCCAGCTTCTCCAGCCGCTCGCAGGTTTGCCCTCCGAGGGCAAAGGCCCTGTCGCGTGGAGGCTGGAGCCACCCGACCTGCCAAGCCCTGAACGCGGCGCCGCTGCACGCAGCCGCTCCAAGGGTGCAGCTGAAGCACGTGGGTCACTGCCTGCCTGCCCCCTGCCCCCACCCCTTCCTCCTGCTGTCCCCCCGCGTGCCGCAGCTGCGCTCTGAGCAAGAGGGAGACCCCATTGCTCTTGGGAGCCCGCAAGCCCAGTGCCTGCGGGGGCTAGAGCAGAGGGCTGCTCTTTATGTTTCCCCTTCCTGGGCTGTGGTTCCGCCTCGGGGCTGGATGCTGGATCCCGTTGGGGATGGATGCTTGAGCCCTGTGCTGGAGCCCACGCGGTGTGGCCGTCCGTGCACGTGCACACACCCATGGTCTCTGGTGAAAATGAGAGCCAGAGAGGGAGAGAACGCTTGGAGTTTTGGGAGGCTAGGCAGGCGCAGAGCCCCACTGCTGGTGCGGCTGTGAAAGGGCTGCCAAGGGCTGCTGAGGCCCAGCAATAGCTTTCAGTGCTGGCACCTTTTGTGTGGGAGCAGTTCTTGGACATTGTGAACTTTGGAGCCTGCCTCCGGTGAAAATGAGGCGCAGAGAGCGAGAGGCATCGAGAGGGACGAGGGTGATACGCCGGTTGTTTTGCAGGTGGAAAAGCACTGTGCCCACATGGTGTCCTGGCTGCAGGAGGTTAAGCAGGAAAATGAGGGAGTGCTGAAAGGGCTGGGGGAAAAGAGATGGGTGCCCACAGGCCCCGGGGCGGGAGGGCTCCACAGCGTGCGTTCCTTGGCAAAAAAGCGCTCTTATGGCAGAGTCTCTGGCTCTGCTTCAGGAAGCTGTGGCGCCTCCTGCCAGGTAAAGGGGGTGGGATTCGCTCCTTAAGTAGCTTGTTTACCACCAAAATTGACACTTTGGTGAGATGCTCCGCCGGAGCAAGCACGAGGAGCACTGTCAGGCCTTCCCAAAGGAGATTGTCCCACGGGAGAGCTGGCAGAATTTCTTGCTTCTCTGAGTCACTTTGGAGAGAGCCCGACCCGAAGGTTGGGCTCTTTAACCCAGCCACATTCAGCAGAGCATCCTCCAGGTGTCCGTCTCACCCCCCCGGCTCTCCGAGAGGTATGCAGGCAGCAAAGGCACCTTCTGCCAAAGTGCTCCACGCTTCAGCCTGCCACCCTGGGGAGGTCACTCGGGAAGAGCCGCAGGGGGTTGAGCCCCCTCGGTGTCCCCTAGAGCTGGGCTGCATGTAGATGTAGGCCACACTCAGAGAGCACCAACTTGCCGGGCTTTGTGGGATGCCTGTGACGCAACCGGGGCGGAGCTGCGTGGCCATTCCCGTGTCACCCTGATTATTGTTGCCAGGGGGTGTACGCATGGGACCCACGCTAAGGGGGACGTGAAGATCCACATCTTCCCCCTAGTAATGCTCTAGGCTTCAGTCAAAGCCCACACCCGTCAGTTCCCCCCCGCAGACCCTGACCCCTCAGCTCCCCTCTTCAGACACATCGAATCCCTTCAGTTCCTCTCACGGTCCCTCCCTCCTTCTCCTCAGGTCCCCCCTGCACACCCTCCATTGCCTTCACTTCTCGGCAGGCACCCCATCATCTCAGTTCTCTCCAGACACCCCCAGCCCCCGCAGCTCCCCCTACCCAGACCCTCCCGATCCCGCCAGTTGCCCCCAGAAAGCCCGCTCCTTTCAGGTACCCCAGGTACCTAGTCCCCTCAAGGTCCTGCTTCCTCCAGAACCCCCCTGGCCCGGTCCCTGGCCAGGCCCCACACTCATGATGCTGGGCAAGTCAGCCTACTTGGGGTCAGGTGTGGCTGGGGGGCATTTTCGAGGGATTTGGGCAATGGGAGGGAGTTATTCTGCCTGCCACAGTCTGGGCGGAGGGCGATGGTGGGGAGCTGTTCCCACCAAACAGGGGGGAGGCTGAGGGTGGGGACTTGTTGCCTCCCCACCCGGGAGTGGTGACACCACAGAAGAACATAGCAAGGCAGCTGGGGACAATTCACAGGGAAAACTAAATCCAGCCGGTTGCACCGAGCACCGGCAAGGCCGGTTTGCTCCTTCCAGTGGTTCCTGCTGGAGATGGTTCCCGTTTCGGCCCGAGAGCGGTGCTGTAGCAGAGGTTTGCTCTCCCGCCAGCGAGCAAAGGCAGAAAGGCGTGCAAAGGAGCCTGAGCAGGGCTCAAATGCAGCAGAGGGGGGCGTGGGGGAGGGCAGCCAGGAGGGGGCGAGGCCGGTGTGACTGCCGCCGCTTCGGGGCCCGGGAGCACTGCCGACGGGGCGGGGCCGGCTGTGAGGAGCCATGATGGGTGTGTGAGCGGCCACGCCCCTTGCAGCAGGAGCTGCTTGCTCGTTGGTAGAGCAGAAGGCCGGAGGGCGCTGATTGGCTGCTGCACCCTATAGGAGGGTGGTTGAGCAGGGGTGGGTAGGTGGTGCTCGCTGGGGGTGTTGGGTGCAGAGGGTGGTCAGATGTGGGCCGTGTGCAGAGTTAGGCCTGAGGGTGCCCCTGCCTGGCGCCCCCCGGCCGGTGCCTGCGAGGCCGGAGAAGAGAGGGGGCACGAGGGAGAAGGCAGTGCCCGAGGGGAGCTGTGTGGGCCATAATGCGGAGGGGAGTGCACTCGTGAGAGTGCCCGGGTGCCTGGTGGCTGCTCCTGGCTGAGAGGAGCGCTTGCAGGTGACCAAGAGGTGTTTCTGCAGACCCTGAGCCCCTGCTCTCCTTTCCGCATGCAGGAGGAGAACCATCAGGGCACGCACGATGCCCCGCAGATGCTCAGCAGTAAGGCTGGTGTCCTCTCCTCTGCCCACGTCCCAGAGCTGCGCAGGCTGGGGCTCAGCGGTTCGAAGGGGCTTTTAAGATGCAAAACCAAAGGTTAACTGTTCCATCGCTGAATGCTTATCCAGCTGAAAGGTAATTGTTGCGGAACGCTTTTCTAGCCGCTGTGTAAAATAATTAGCAAGGAGGCCTGGAATCCACCAGCGAAGGAGCAATTCCTGATAAGGATAGAAAACTGTCTCAAGAACCAGCTAAAACCTACTTTGCAGTTTGGACAAGTGTCAAGAGGTAACTGAGTCTGCGCAAAACCAAAAGGTTACTAGCGGTGATGAAGAGGAGCCGTCAGCCTTCAACTTTACGTGCCCCGACGACCACCACGAGGAGGCACTGCGCAAGCGCAGTTGGGAAAGATCTACGGCAATAACTTTTTTTGGCTAATTTTAATACGAAGTGAGGAAATGTCATGCATATGTATAGGCGTATTGGGAAATCTTGGGTATCTGTAATGCTTTACTGTATAAATGCAAGACAAACTATCACGGGGGCGTGCACGACTTGGGTGGGACTACCCCCCGTGCTGCCCAGCGCTGAATAAACATACCTGCTTTGCAATCCTACAGATTGTGGAGTCTACTTTCTGCACGTCACTGGGGCTCAGCGGTTTGAAGGGACCGCTGGAGGTCATCTTGTCTCGTCGTATGTTTTCCTTCTTTTTCTGCTTATGGTTGACACCCTGAAGAAACCTTTCTTGTTATTTTTCACATCTACAGCCAGTTTCAATTCGAGCTGGGCTTTTGCTTTTCTAACTGCATCTCTGCACACTCTGGCGATGCTCTTGTAGCTCTTGACGGATAATCCTCCACTTCTCCATCTCTGGTGTGCTTCCCTTTTGGATTTGAGAAGACCCAGGAGGTCATGGTTGAGCCAAGGGGGCCTCTTGCTCCGCTGACTTCCCTTTCCTTTGTAGGGGTTAAACAGGTTTTGTGCTTCCAATAGAAAGTTCTTGAAGAATTCCCAGCTCTCGCTAGCTCCTTTGTATTCCATGGAAGCCTCCCACCGAATCCCTCCCAGCTGAGCCCTGAGTGCACTGAGGTTTGCTCTTCTAAGGGTTCTAAGATCCAGAACCCTTGTCTTAGAGCTGACCTTCAGCACGCTCAGCAGGACCCCGAACTCCACAATATTGTGGTCCCTGCAGCCAAGGCTCTCACTAACCGAGATCCTACAGAGCAGGTTTTCTCGGTTTGTGAATAACAAGACCAGCAGTACCTCATTCCTGGTTGGCACATCTAACATTTGTATCAGGAAACAGCCCTCTATCCATTCCAGAAATTTGGTGGATGACATGCGAGCTGCTGTCTTGTTCTTCCAGCAGATGTCTGCGTAGTGGAAGTCGCCCACAAGGACCAGGTTCCGTTGGCCAGAAGCTTCCTTTAGTGCCCCACTAAAGCTGAAACAAGTTCAAGACAGTGGACAAAGAAGCCCGATTACAGTTCATTATGATGATGCAAAAGAAATACACCATGTTCCGGAAAGAGTGAAAAAGGATGGAGAACATCATGGGTGGGATACCTTACTTGGTGGTCACCGAGAGCAACAGGAACTTTGAATCTAGTGCTTCATCCAGTTGTGCTTTTATTAGCTCGCACATTATTATGTGTCTTACTTCTAATCACTCTGTATGTAAAGGTCAATGGGAGGGTCCCCTTTGCTCTTTCCATCTCCGGTCTCTTTGTGAGTCATTCTAGGTTGATTCTGACTCCACCACCAAAAAACAGAGGAGGATGTTGGGAGGAGTGATTTCTTGCCCCCAAAATGCAGGAGGGCCATGCCGGGGGTTGGTATTTTCCATCAGAACAGGGTTGGTAGCACGGGAAAAGATCACAGAAAGGGACCTGGGAAAGGGAGAGGGAAGTGCTGCGTGTTCGCAGTGAGCATGGGTCTGGAGCGGCCAGCACGAGGTGGGTCCGTGTGGGTCTCTGGGACACGTGCTCAGCAGCGGCAGTGCCCGTGGGGCAGCAGCCTTGCGTGTTTCGTGGAGGAGCTGCTGGTGGTGTTCCTGGGTGGGCGCTGAAGAGGAAGGAGCTGCCTGCGTCCTACTGGAAGTTGTGCTGGGGGCTGGAGCTCTACAGAAGCAGGAGAGGGGCCACGGGCAGCGGCTCCTGCCGACACAGCGAGGGCAGCCGTTTGTGCAGGGTTTGAAGCCACAGCGCTTGAACACCAGGAGCCGCTCCTCACCTAATAAGCTGCAGTTGCTCCTCGCTGCTTGCAAGTTGTGAGCAGCTCTGCACAGAATCTCTGCTGGCGCCTCAGTCAGGCCCCAGAGCGCCTGCTCTGCCAGCGATAAGTGGGTGCTGAGAGTGGTGCCCTGTTTCCCCGGTAACTGGGAAGGCTGGGCCCCACGTCAGTCCTGGTGCCAGCCCCAGGGAGGTGACGGCCGTGTCACAGTGGGCAGCTGTGGCCGTCGGTGTCACCGTTCGCCTGTGACACGGGTGCCCGAGCGGGTATAAAGAGGGCTGCTCCCGGGGGCTGAGGAGCATCTGGAGCAGAAGCTCAGTGCTGCTGGGCAGGAGTTTGGAGGGTCCTCGCCAAGGTGCTGTCCTGTGTCTGCCGTGCAGTGGAAGGCTCCCGATGCAGGAGTGGAAGGTGAGGGCAGAGCATCCCCGTGGTCCCCACAGCCAGCGGCAGGGCGAGGGAGTGGATGGGGGTCTGTGTGTGGCTGTGAGCAGTGGGGGGAAGGCAGTAGCCTGGCCGGGCTGCCTGGGAAGCTGGGGCAGTGCCATGTGTGAGCGGGCGTATGTCTGTGACAGGGAATCTGATGGTTCCCCATTCCTGCAGGCAGCAGATGCTGTGGGGACTCCTCAAGGAGCCAGCAGAGATTCTGTGCACAGCTGCACACAACTGGCAAGCAGCAAGGAGCTACTGCAGACTATGGTAGGTGTGGAGTGGCTCCCGGTACATGTGGGTCGGGGCTGCAGACCCTGAGCCCTTGCTCTCCTTCCTGTGTGCAGGAGGACAAATATCAGGACCTGGACGATGCCGTAGAGACGCTCAGCAGAAAGGCTGGTATCCTCTCCTCTGCCCACGTCCCAGAGCTGCGCAGGCTGGGGCTCAGCGGTTCGAAGGGGCCGCTGGAGGTCATCTTGTCTCGTCCGGCCCCGCTGCTCAAGGAGGGTCACCTCGCTGCGTTGGGCCAGCGGCTGCGGGCAGAAGCGTGACTGGGGAGGACATTTTCCCCAGGAGCTGGGGGTGTCCATCCCTTCGCTATGCGTGGCCCTGTGATTTGCCCAGTCTCCCAGTGCCCTGGGGCAGTGGGGCAGCAAGTGGGCATGGCCCTGGGGCTGGAGAGGGACGAGGGTGATACGCCGGTGGTTTTGCAGGTGGGAAAGCACTGTGCCCACATGGTGTCCTGGCTGCAGGAGTTTAACCAGGGGACCGAGGTAGTGCTGAAAGGGCTGGGGGAAAAGAGATGGGTGCCACAGGCCCCGGGGTGGGAGGGCTGGAACCCCTTCCAACCACAGCGGCCTCCGGGACTCAGACCCTTCCTTCTCCCAGGTGCTGCGTCAGCAAATAAAGACTCTTGAAGAGGCACTGGAGGAGGAGGAGATGTGGTGAGTTGGGCCCCTCGCCCCACACAGGTGTCTAGGGCGGTCTCTGCAGCACCCAGAGCGATGGGGCTGCCAGTGCTGGAGCCAGGCAATGGTGTGGGGGGTATGTGCAGCACCCGGTGTGACAGGGGAGCCCATTCCCTGCCTGCCTGGGGTGCTGTATGGTTGGAAGGGGACCCAATGCATGGCCCTGGAGGTCTGTAACTCGTCCAACCATGCCCTGTTGCCTGCAGCCAGCAGCAGAGGAAGAAGGAGGCAGAGGTGCCGGGGACTACACTGCCGGAGCTGGTGGAAGCACAGCTGGTAAGGGGGATGCCCGTGCCAGCCCCTGCCCTGGCCAGCGGGGTCTCCCTGGGAACCGGGGTCCATGGAGGTCACAGCCACGCACGGGCTATGCTCCTGCATGAGGCAGAGGCCAGTGGCACCGAGCAACTCCAGCTGTCCCGGCTGCGCTGCAGGGTGTGACAAGTGTCCTTGCTCTGTGTTGACCTGCAGGAGAGGGACATGCTGGCGAGGAGACGCGGCTTCATTTATTGGCTGCAGTGAGTGTCCCCAGTGGGTGCCGTGGGGCCCGCTCCCGGGCAGCGGCTGGCATGGGCCGGACCCCTGCTCCAGCCAGCAGGGCTCACAAGCTGGGGAGCAGCTGGCTGGCTGTGGGCTTTGCAGCTGGGAAGTGCTCAGCGTTGCTTTTCCCTGAGCCAGGGCTCTTTCCTGGGCTTGCGGCGTCTCGTGCACCACCCTGCCCGGGGGAGCAATGAGAAATGGCGGGGGAAGCAGGCTGTGGGGCTCCCAGAACACACCCTGCATCCCATAGGCAGGATCTGGTTGGGACGCATCCAGCCTGCCCTGCCTCCCATCCCTCTTCTGCCCCACAGGACGCTCATCCTGCTCTTGGTCAGCCTGCAGCTGGCTGTCGGCTTTGCTCTGGCTGCTGTTGTCCTCTACGCCTCCTGGTACGACCCCGAGCTCTTCCACCGCCTGCTGTTGCATGTGCTGTGTGAGACCAACATCGACCAGGCAATTGCACTGGGAAAGATCTTCCCCAGGGTCATGGACGGGCCGCTGCCCTTCTGACAGCCCCCCACCCTCAATAAAGCCTTTTCTACCTGAACCTCCATGTACTGGGGTGTGTTTGTTGGGGCGCGCGGAGAGGGTCTTGCCCCGCATGCCAGTCCCTGCATACCCTCGAGGCCAGGGCCAGTCTCAGCTGCTAGGCACTGGGTGCCACCCCGCCGCCTGCCGCAAGCTGGGTCCCTGCGTGCCAGCCTCAGCTGCCCTCCCTCCTGCCCTCCGTCCCCGCACGGTATTGATGCCACTGTAGAACCAGGCGGAACCACCGTCTTCTCAGGCCACGGTAGATTTTATTCTCCACCATTGGAGGCTGGCAACCCTTTAGCAATGTCCTGGCCAGCCCCTGTAAGTGAGTCTGAGAGTACTGAGGCACCAGGAACTGGGGACACATTTCCTCGCAGGCCAGCCCCATGGCCCCCGCATGCTCCACTGCCTTCCTCCCCACAGCTCCCCACAACCCTGCAGGTACTCACCTGCCCTCTCACCTTACAGCCCCTATGGACCCCACGCGGCCCATCCCACGCCACAGCACCCAACCCTGTGTCCTTCTCCCTCCCCAAAGTCCCCATGACCTTGGTCTCCCCGCCTGCCCAGGCTCTCATCGCTGGTGGTCCCACAGCCCTGTGGCTCCTCGGCCCCATCCCCAGCGGTGCGCTCCCCATGGCCCCGTTGCCGGTCGCTCCCACGGGTCTCGTTCTAGCAATCTCGTAGCCGCTGGCCCTGTCCCCAGGGCCCCGCCCCTGCTGACCCCACAGCCACCGCCCGGCACGGCCCCGGCTGCTCCCTGCCAGCTTCTCCAGCCGCTCGCAGGTTTGCCCTCCGAGGGCAAAGGCCCTGTCGCGTGGAGGCTGGAGCCACCCGACCTGCCAAGCCCTGAACGCGGCGCCGCTGCACGCAGCCGCTCCAAGGGTGCAGCTGAAGCACGTGGGTCACTGCCTGCCTGCCCCCTGCCCCCACCCCTTCCTCCTGCTGTCCCCCCGCGTGCCGCAGCTGCGCTCTGAGCAAGAGGGAGACCCCATTGCTCTTGGGAGCCCGCAAGCCCAGTGCCTGCGGGGGCTAGAGCAGAGGGCTGCTCTTTATGTTTCCCCTTCCTGGGCTGTGGTTCCGCCTCGGGGCTGGATGCTGGATCCCGTTGGGGATGGATGCTTGAGCCCTGTGCTGGAGCCCACGCGGTGTGGCCGTCCGTGCACGTGCACACACCCATGGTCTCTGGTGAAAATGAGGCGCAGAGGCGGAGAGAGCGTTCGGGTGTTTGGGAGGCTGGGCAGGCACAGAGCCCCAGTGGGTTTTTCCTGCTAGCTTTTAGCAGGCAGTGCTCGGAGCCAGGCGCTGCTGCCTGCCACGGGGGGGCCTGCACACCCTCACCCTGCAAGCAGAGCGTTCCACGGGGCCCTGTCGGGGGTGTCCGATCCCAGGTTCTGCATCCCCCCCTGCTCTGAACCCGCCATGACTCCCCCCGCCTCCCCGAGAGCCCACCACGCCCAGTGCCCGGAACCAGCGACTCTGTGACATCAGCCCCAGGGCCGAGGGCTCCGCAGGCAGCGCGAGCACTGCGGGCACTACGTCGCCTGCTGCACTGGTCGCGACGAGCCCTCCGGTCTTGCAGCTGCCACGTGACGCTGTCGGCAATGACTTTGCTGGCCGTCCTGGTCCTGCTGGCCGTGTGCTGGCCTGTGTACGGCACATGGGACAACTGTGGGTAAGTGGCCCGAGGCTCGGGGAGGGAGCTGGGGCACCCCTTAGGGCGTTCACCGGAGGGTGCCCGCTTGTCCTCTGTGACCGCCCCACAGCTTCCCGAGCCCTATGTGGGAGCCTCCTTTCCTCGCCGGCACGCAGGCTGCTGGCACAACTCGCCTACAGGGCTACAACAGGAACTGGGGCGGACGGACTCACGCCCCACGGCGTTCCCTGGCCCTGCTGGCCATGCAGCGCCTTGTGGGGAGGGAAGACGGCTGACATTCAGCCTCAACAGCAGCCAGCCAGCCAGCCAGCAGGACAGTAAGGAGTTTCTGGTTACAGAGGGACCTGCGGGCTCCGGCCCATGGCTTCTCACTACGGCACGTTGCGCGTCGTGGGCGGCACAGATGCCCAGCCAGGGGCCTGGCCCTGGATCGTCAGCATCCAGGATCCTGGGAAAACAGGCACGGGGCATATATGCGGAGGGTCCCTCATCAGCCCACAGTGGGTCCTCACAGCAGCCCACTGCTTCATCAAGGCTAGGTAAGGAGGACCAGGCAAGGGGGACAGCCCCACACCACCGGCAGGTACCACATCCGCAGCACCACGTGCTACTCCCATCCCGCTTCCTTGCAGTACGCCCAGTGCCTGGGCACTGCAGAGCCCTCCTGAGACACTGCTCAGGACAAGGCTGGGCTCGTGCCGCTGCTTCCTAGCAGCCTCCAGCTCGACGTTCCTGCAGCCTAAGGCGTGCTAGGGCAGTCGCACCCTCCGTAGCGCTGCTTCCCGCTCTCCCCGGGCAAGCAGAAGGCAGGGAGCTGCTGGACTGCTGCAGCACGTGGCTCTGCTGCCCTCACCTCTCTCTCCATCTGCCTTCCAGGCACATCACCATGTGGCGCGTGGTGATCGGGGCCACTCGGTTGACTCAGCTGGGCCCCGAGGCCCAAGTGCGCAATATTAAGCGGCTCCTGGCTCACGAACACTACACTAGTATCTCGGAGAGGAACGACATTGCGTTGCTGGAATTGGACCAGCCTGTCCAGTGCAGCTCCTACATACAGCTTGCCTGCGTGCCTGACGCCTCGCTGAGAGTGTCAGAGATGACAGCCTGCTACATCAGTGGTTGGGGTTCCACGACTGCAAGATGTGAGTTCCCAACGAGTACTCGTGTCCTGAGGGCAGGCTTGGCACGCTGGGGAGACTGGGCTTGGGCTTCCGGGCAGCAGAGGCGAAAGCCGGAGTCAGGCTGTGGGGACGTACGCCTAGAGAGAGGCGGGCCTGACCCTTTACCCAAAGCAAGACCGAAGGGACACAGCGGTACGATGCCTCTCAGGATGCAAAGCCAAGCCCTAGGGAAGGGGTTCACCCCGAGAGGGGGGGAGAACTGGCAGCCAGCTGCTGGGTCTTAATTCCTTTCTGTGCTCACAGCTGGAGGCTCGACTGATGTCCTGCAGGAGGCCAAGGTCCGCCTCATTGACGTCAACCTCTGCAACAGCAGCTGGTGGTACAGAGGGGCCATCCACAGCCACAACTTGTGTGCCGGCTATGCGCAGGGCGGCATCGACACCTGCCAGGTGGGAGCGCGCTACAAGTCAAGCCCCAGCAGCACAGGCAGCCCTGGCACCACCGCCCAGGCGTACCCTGGCGTGCGCGTTGCTTGCCAGGTCACCCTCCCACCGCTCTTGGGGCTGGCGCTCACCTCCCCTTCCCCAGCTGCACGTCCCTGCCCAGTGCCCCCCTTGTCCCGGAGGCCTGCGACTCTGCCCAGAAAGCCCAGCCAATGCTCTTGGCAGATCCCGGTCCTGCAACAGCCGCCTGCCACATACCCAGCATCAGAGTGGAGAGAT
Organism: Phalacrocorax carbo; assembly: GCF_963921805.1. Taxonomy (NCBI): domain Eukaryota; kingdom Metazoa; phylum Chordata; class Aves; order Suliformes; family Phalacrocoracidae; genus Phalacrocorax; species Phalacrocorax carbo. The sequence goes on from NC_087539.1 coordinate 4,294,570, forward strand.
GAGATGAGAGCCCTGCCTTGCAGGCCCATCGCCCCTTCCTAGAAAAGCTTCTCTAGGCTCCAGCGCCTCAGCAGAGCCGTGCTCTGCGCTGAATACAGCTCCGGCAGGTGCTGAGAGACAGGAGGAGACAGCCACAGCGCTGGCAGAGGCCACCCAACACCACCCTAAGCCGCTCTTAATCCTCCGCTGCAGGGTGACAGCGGTGGTCCTCTCGTCTGCAAAGACAACAACGCGGACTACTTCTGGCTTGTCGGAGTGACGAGCTGGGGGAAAGGCTGTGCCAGAGCAAAACAGCCCGGAGTCTACACCTCCACTCAGCACTTTTACGACTGGATCTCGGTGCAGATGGGCCTGCGCCCAGCAGTAACGGCTACTCCAGCGCCACGGCCAGGCTTCACCTCAACCCCCTTTCAGAGGCCGAGGCCAACACCAACGCAACCGGGCAGGTTTGCGCCCTGCCCGTTTCCACGCCAGAAGCTGGTGGAATTCTTTAATGTGCTGCAGGAGCTCCTGCAGGTCCTGAGGGGAAAAAGGGCTTGAGCAGCAGCATGAAGAGCACGCAGCGCAGGCTGCGGTGTACCACGACCATTTCCCCCTGGGGCAACGCCTGCTGCTGCAACGGCCGCCTCCGTGTCTAAGGCCTGCTCTGTCCTGACCCCTCTCCTGTCCCACAGGACACTTTTTCTGTTCCTTGCCTTCCTGGAGATCGCCATCTTCATCCTAGTCCTGCTCTAGAGGGACATCCTGAACTGGGTCCTACCACCAAAGCTGGCAGACATGGACGCCTTTGGGAGCCGCCCGGGGAGGTCCCAGTACTTTTGAAATAAAACTCGAAAGATTAGAAGGAAATCTGTGATGGTAGGACAAGTGCATGACCTTGTCAATCAACATCAGCTGACGGTTCAGAAGGAGGTGATGCTGCTGCTTTCCCTTCTGCCTGTGTGCCCCACGACCGCTCTGCCTCAGACCTGGCTCTTGCCCAGTGGGGAGGCAGGAGGCCGTTTCCACCATCCTGCACGAGCGGCTGCCCTCGCTGTGTCGGCAGGAGCCGCTGCCCGTGGCCCCTCTCCTGCTTCTGTAGAGCTCCAGCCCCCAGCGAAACCTCCAGAGGACACAGGCAGCTCCTTCCTCTTCAGCCCCTGCACGGGGGCACCACCAGCAGCTCCTCCAAGAAACACACAAGGCTGCTGCCCCACGGGCACTGCCGTTGCTGAGCACGTGTCCCAGAGACCCACACGGACCCACCTCACACGTCCCCTTCATGCTCCACATCGAGCCTTTGCCCTCCACATCTCCAAGAGCCCCTCCTCGCTGGTGCAGATGAGCTCAGCAGAGCTCCTCTCCTCCTCGTTGGCTCCTCGGTCACTTGGAGGAGGATGTTCTCATCGACGCTCTGAGGGGCCTCCTGGACTGCTTGTTGTCCCGCTGTGCTGCCCCTCCAGCAGGGCTCTCTGAAGCCCCCCATGAGGACCCGGTTCCTGTGGACATGGGGCTGCTCCAACCTGTCTGTCGATGGCCTCACCCGCTTGTTCTCCCTGCTCAGGCAGCCTGTGGCCGGCACCCTCTACAACGTCACCCTTCCCTGTCTGCTCGTTCATCCTCGCCCAGGATCGCTCACTTGGCTCAGCCAGCGTTCAGCGCCCCACCGAAGGACAGGGAGGCTGTGGCTGAGGACACGATTTGCTCTATCAACCTACTACGGTTGCAGCAGGTGAGCCTCTCAACGTCCTGTTGTGGCCTCGTTGTCCACCATGAGTGCGCCAGGCTCGAATGGGTGTTCAGGATGGAGTTGTAGGGCAACACCACGGCTGTGGAGGCCTGCAGGACTCGGCAGATGGAAAACTCCAGCCTGGACATCTTGCTGTCCTTGAGGCAGACGGCCTCCATGAGCAGGGAGGTAAAGCTGGAGCTGGTGCCGCCCCCAAAGCTGTGGAAGACCAGGAATCCCTGCAGCTTCGTGCACTGGTCAGTCTGGAAGAAGGGGAGAGAAAACAAGACAGGTCCATCAGTAATTCTGAATTTAAGCTGCTACCAAGTTGCCCAGGAAGGAAAATATTCACCCCAGGGTCTCAGGCCTTTGGGGACTCTTGTCTCGGGGACGCAGGCAGGGGCAGGCACCTGCCCGAGTGCCCCAGCTCTGCTTCCAGCCACGGCGCCCTGTGCATTGGCATGACCTGCCCTCAGGGAAAGGGGCCGCTTCCCGCAGGGACTGGGGGACAGCCGGCTCCTTCCTGCTCCAGGAGCTGCCCCTTGCAGTGCCCGTGCCCAGCACAACCCAAGGGGTCTGCTGTGGGGAAACGGAACCCACGGAGGGAGATGCACTCGTGCTGCGGGGGCAAAGATGGGGGCTCAGGCTCGGCTGGGGGCAGCCCCCCCCACTAACGCTGCTTGGAGCCTTTCAGCCCGCCACTGCCCCAGAGCTGAGAGCTGGGCTTCCCCAGGGTTCCCAGGTTCCCCAGTCCCCTCCAGTCAAGGCCTGCACCAGGACAGCGACAACTTCAGTCCCTTCACTGCAGGGATGCCCATCACCCCCTCCCAGTTCCAGTGCACCCCCAGTCCCCACAGAAAGAGGAATCCCCCTTTTCTCTGCCAGCCCCTGCACCACCCCACACAGTCCCAGCACCGCCGTCACCCCCTGCTTGGGAAGAGTTTCCCCCATTGCAGACACTGCTGCTCGTGCCCAGGGCGCTGTGAGAGCGGCGGCTGCCCCTGCCATCGCTCCACACCGCCGTGAACCGCTCCCACCCGTGCTCCCATCGAGGGGCGCTCCCTTTCCGAAGGAGAGGGCGGCAGTAGGGTCCCACTGGCACCCCCCACTCCCTGCTCTGGGCAGGTTCCCCTCGCAGCTCAGGGAGACTCCAGGGCACCCAGGGGGTCTGTGGGAGCCTGGCCCACACAGTGCACCCCAGAGGGGCAGGGAGCCTGGAGGGGAGACAGTCGGCGGTGGGAGCATGCAGCCTACAAGCCCTGGCTGGGAGGGAAAGGCTCTGGGCCCCACACACACCGGGGGCACACAGGACCGTGTATCCACCCACCTCAGGGCCTGCTCTGCGGTGTGCAAGTGTTCGGCAGGCCCAGCCCCACGGGGTGTCTCCCACTCGCAAGAAGCCTTCACCCACCAGACCGCTGCCCCACACACAGCCCCGGGAATCTCACAACCCCCAGGCTGTCCAGGCCCATGCGATGTTCCCAGGCCACCCTGCCCGGCCCTCACCATGGCCACCCTATGCCCAAGTTGTTACGGGGCCAAGCATGAGGGGCAAGGAGCACCCAGCACAGCCCCCTATAATACCCGGGGGGCAGGGCAGGGCAATGTCCCTGCCACCTCCTGTCACCACTGCTAGCCGGTAATAGTTAGGGACCCCCCTACCCACAAAAACACCCCAGCACCCCATCACTGCTCACACACACATGCCAACACCCCCAAGGGCATTGGGGTGTCCCGGTATTGTCCCCATACACGGGCACCCCCCAGCCCCACGGCTGATCGTTGTGCTCCGTGTTCCCCCCGACAAAACAATCTGGCTTTGGATGTGCACCTGCTGCCTTCGCCTCCCGGGGGGAACCCACGGGACCCCTGGGAAGGGGGCTGGGACACCATCGCTCCTTGGGGCTGGCACCGACTCTACCCCATCCCCACAAGAGGCAATGAGCTCTCCAGGCCACTGCCAGGGACCCCCATTGTCACCTTCCCCACATCGTCTTTCCCAGTTCCAACAGCCCACTCTGCCCCCACACATCCCTCCCCACTCCCCACACGCCAGCCTGGTCCAGTAACTCTCCCCCACTCCTCCCAGCCCACCATGGTCTCAAACATCCCCTTCCCCGCGCCCACTCTGGCCACACTCATTCCCCCCCAGGCCCCCCAGTCCAGCCCGCTCCCACACACGGCCTCCAGCCTCCACAGGCCACTCTGCCCTCCCAGCCCTGCCAGGCCCCAACATCATCCCCCAGACCCACGGCCCACGCCGCTCACACACATCGCCCCCACAACAGCCCCGGCCGGGCAGGACCGACCCACACAGCACCCCCGGACCGGCCCCACCTGCTCCAGCTGCCCCTGGAGCGGCTCCACCTGCCGCACCACCAGCTCCACCACCTTCGCGCCCGCCGCCATCTTGGCCCGCCGCGACGCTCTGGCGCCAATGCGCCTCTCGCTGCCCCGCTGCACAGCGCCCCCTGGCGGCCGGCGGCCGGCAGCGCTCCGGACCGCGGGAGGCAGCAGCCCCGAAAAGGGGCGGGGGGCGGGCGGCAGGGCCGCCCCCTTGCAGGGCCCTAACAACCACCCCACACCCACCCCCCCAGAGGGGGCATCGAGGGTCCCCCCCAAGGGGCAGAGGCTACGGCCCAGCACTGCCATGGCGATGGAGCCCTGAGCAAGCAGCGCACCAACCCCCTGACACTTTCCCACTCTCCTGAGGTTCCCCCCAACCCCAAAAACCAAGGGATGGGGCTCTGGGTCACCTCCAGCAGCAGAGGAGGAGGGCAGGAGCCCCAGGGACCCTCCCCAGGCGGTCAAAGGGGAGCAGGGTGCAGGGGCAGGAGGGACTCAGACAGGGGGCAGGAGAGATGAGGGGGACAGTGCCAAAGGCAGCAGCTTTATTGTCACAGAACCCAAATAAAAACACTTCCGTTAAACTAAACTAAAGCAGTAGCAGTAGCAGACCCCCCCCTGCGACGCCCCATTGTTGCTCCACAGGGACAGGGACCCCCAGCCCTCACTGCAGGCAGCCGGGGAGCCTGTAGGCAACAGGGGCTGCCCTGGCAAGGTACTTGAGTCTAGGGGCTTCATGGACGGAGCCCAGGGAGGAGCTGCTGGAGAGAGGGATTAGAAAGAGCCTTCCATCCCCAAAACCCCCGGAGCATTTTAAAGGGAGGAACAGATACGCCCCGGGACCCAAACAGAGTGAATACCAACCCCCGTTGCACAAGGGTCCCTTCACAACCACCACCATTGCACGGGGGTCCTTGCACAGCCACCCCCGTTGCACGAGCCACAAGCCTGGTCAGCCGCAGGGGATATTTGAATGGGGCACGTGGCAGGGAAAACTTCAGAGCAGGGATTTGGGGGTCATGCCAGGAGCAAAAGCTAGTCCCATCCTCTCCTCCCCCAGCACCAGGACCAGGCTTTTCAGCCCAGTTTCTGCCAGAAGCATTACACAAGGGCTGACCCTCTCCGGGGGGATCTCTGGACATGCATAGGCACCTGCCATCTATAGCCTCTTGCAGAAGAGCTCATGGACAGAGCCGGCCTCCTCATGAAGGTTCTGGTTGTAGAAGATGTAGGCCAGCTTGAACGTGCACAGCACTGCCGCAAGGGAAACCCAGATATTAAAGACACGACGGAGAGAGAACGGAGAGACCCGGCCAGCCCGCCGCCTGCAACGGCTCCAGGGAGAGGGAGAGGATGGCCGGCAAGAGGCCACCAGCGACCCACAGCCCCCGCAGAACCTCCCCGGGGTGGCGTGAGCAGCCCCTTCCAACCCCACCAATGTGCCACCACCTCTGATGGGAGAAGACACCCAGCACCACGAGGGTCTCGCCCACCCCCAGTGCCAGGGACTGGTACGGCCCCTGGTACCTGGGAGCACTGGAAAGCATCGTAGGTCACACTGGCAAGAGCTGAAGGCTGCGATAGAGCAGCCCTTTCGCTGTGAGCTTCTCTTCGACACCATCAGGAGGAACCTGCAGAGGGGAGGGAAGGAGAAAAGCAGCTTTCGTGGGGCCAGGGCAGCACCGAGCACTGCCGGCAGCCAGAGACACCAGAGAGGGACACACTGCTGATGCATTAAGGGGAGCACCGAGCCCGCAGCAGGGTTACGAACCCTCCAGCTACTCACAGAGGCTCTGATCAACCACGTTACGTGGTCGACCTCTACTGCCTCCTCCGCCTCCCTGTACTGGCCGCGCTTGCAGAGATGCCGGCACTGCTCCAGGGTGAGCTCGAAGAAGCAGAGGGATTGCTGGAGGGTGGGGGGCTCCGCCGCCTCCCTTCGCAGAGTCGCAAGCAAGCAGTCCCCGAGCTGCCGGCTGAGGAAAGCCGAGGATGGCGCCCGCTGGGCTTCGTACAAGGCGGCAGCTGCCTGCTGTGCTGTCTGGGAGGTGAAGAAGAGGGGCTGCAGCAGCAGCAAGGCCGCCCCGTCCCCTTTGTTGCATTAATAGTTGGAGTCTGAGGAGTGGCTAGGGGGAGACCCTACCACTGAGTCATGAGGTTCAGGCAGGACCCCCTTGCTTTCTAAACTCCTTCTCTGAGAGGAGTCTAGGTGCAGCTAAGTCCAGTCTTAGTCTCAGACTTGGTCAACGGTTTACTTTCTAAGGGCTGTAGAAGTAACCACTCATCAGAGTATTTGTTGTTGGTAACTAATTTGGCAGCTGCCGCAGCCGGTAGCATTCAATGAGAACGATCACGGCTAGATTAACAAATATTGCAATTTATTAAAGCAACAGATACACAGGTTCTTTGGATTGCCGATGATAAGATTGCTGGTTACAAGACACACATAAATGCCAAAGACATGCTAGGCTACAAGTGTGCTAAATGAATATGAGGCGACTCTGCACAATGGAGATTTACAAGGCGACTCCAATGCCTTAGAGATTTACGCAGAACAAACATGAAGCAACTCTAATGTGGAGCGACTCTAACGCATTAGAGATTTAAAGTGACTCTGTAGAGGTTTCCAGTCTTACCCAAAGGCATCCCAGTGGGGGGGAAGAGAGGCTCAGCCCATCAACAGGTCCCAGAAGTCAGAGTGGTACGCGATGGTATCTTCCCTAACACCCTCTTTCTCTTCACACATTTTATGCTATTTTTTGTCTTTCAGGTGGAGCTTGAGTGACTCTGGTCATACAAACCTGTATTATGATTGGTGTAAATTTTCCTCCCTTTACTTTTAAAAGCGTAGACTAGAAGAAATTCCAAACGCATGCCCAGTGAGGGGTGGTCACACCTTAGAGGCGGGTAACTTTTTGGATGGAGGTGTGTTTTGCTACTATAATGATATTATAATGAGCAAAGTTCACCAAAAGGACATCATTTTGTCAAAAGTATGACGGCCTGTTGGCCCAGGGTGGCAAATACGCAGCGTGCCAGCTCCATGGTACCTCAAGTTCCCATTTCTCACTGACCCTGGCCGCGATGCCTCCGCACCGCTCCACCCTCCAGACAGCTCCTCTTGGAGTCAGTACACCAAGTTCTCCTGGCACTGCCGACATCGGTGGTTACTGGGGAACTTCGGTGGAATGGATTCCTCACACATCAGCTGCACTCCACCCTGACAGCTTCTTCAATGCTGTACCTTATCTAGAAACATAAGTTTAACTTCTAAGTCACCTCCAGCGATTATTCCACACTCCTCACGCAGCAGGAGGAAGCGCAGGGCTCGCAGACGGGCCAAGAGGACGGCTCTACCCTCCTCCTGCGGCCGGTCGGGCTCGGCCAGTGTGTCGGCCCCTCTCCAGAGCACGCTGAAGCTGCTGTAGGCGATGGCCGCAAAGTCCTTGGAGGGTGCCTGGCCGGGGCGGTAGGTCAGCAGCCGGGCACGGAGGAGGTCGGCCACCCTCCAGCAGGCACCGCCGCTCCCGCGGCCGGCCACGTTCCTCAGCAGGTGGTAGAGGATCTTCTCCAGGTGTAGAGCAGCGGGCTGCGGCGCGGCGCTCAGGTAGCCCTGGCACGCTGCCTCGGCTGCGGCTGCCACGCTGGCGGCAAGTGCCGGCGAGCCCCCCGGCTCGGCCATCCGCTCGACACACAGCCGCAGGACTTTGTCGCAGACCTGGCTTTTCCGCAGGCGGGAGGCCTGGCTGGCATTGCCCTGGAAGGATAAGAGGTGTTTCTGGGCAGGGGAGGGTGTCAGACCCCCGGCACCCAGCCCAGGGCCCTCGGGGGAGGGTCACCCTTCCCCACGGTGCCGCAGCAGAGCCCCTCAGTCCCCAGCTCACCTTCAGCTCAAGGAGCAGCTTCTCTATGCCCTCCTGGCTGTCCAGCTGGGGGGCAAAATCAGCTCCTTTGAGGTTCCTCATGTGTGACACCGGACTGGCAACTGGGCAGACTGGGGTGGGCAGGGAAAGGTGTGGGACCCCCACAGCTCCCAGCACCCCCTCTGAGTTCGCAGCCCCCCCAGGCTGGCATGTAACTCCCAGCCCCACTCCCCAGTCCCACCCAGTGCTCACAGCCCTATTCCCCAGCTCCTTCGGGACCACAGCACCCCCCAAGCTCCAGTCCCCGGTCCCCCTAGGGCACACAGCCCCCCCAGCCCCAATCCCCTGTGTCCCCAGGGCACACAGGCCCCCCCCAGCCTCATTCCCTGTCCCCCCAGGGCACAGAGCCTCCCCAGCTCCCCTCACCAGTCCCACCCAGGGCACACAGCCCCCCCCAGCCCCACTCCCTGCAGTGGCAGTGGCAGTGTGTGGGGACCCCCGTGCAATGGTGGCGATCGTGCAGGGACACTTCTGCAACTGGATGTCAGTGTGCAGAGACCCCCGTGCAATGGGGGCCCAGTGCACGAAGACCCTTGCACAATTGGGTTGGCATGCAGTGATCCCTGTGCAGTGGGGTCAGCGCGTGGGGACCGCCATGCAATGGGGGTGGCTGTGCAGGGACCCCTGTGCGGTGAGGGGTGGGTGCACAGGTGTCGTGGTTTAGCCGGCAGCTCAGCCCCACACAGTCGCTCGCTCACTCCCCCACCAGTAGCTGGGGGAGAGAATCAGAAGGGTAACGCTCGTGGGTTGGGATAAGAACAGTTTAATAATTAAAATTAAAAGAAAACAACAGTAGAAATGCAATGTAAAGGAGAACAACGAGAGGCGCAAAGCCCCGGGGGAGGGTGGAAGGGAGGGCAGAGGGGGAACGAACCGCCGAAACAAACCGCCCGCGCCGCAGCCGCTTGCCGCCCGCCGACCCGACGCCGCGCCGCTCCCGAGCTGCAACTGCCCCCCCTCAACATACTGGTCATGGTGTCACGTGGTATGGAATGAACCTGCCATTGGCCAGTCGGGGTCAGCCGCCCCCACCATGGCCCCGCCCCCACCATGGCCCCGCCCCTCCCAGCCCCCCCCCCCGCCACACGGCAGAGCGCGGGAAGCTGGAAAGGTAGCCGACCCCCACAGTGAGGAGAATTAACCCCTTCTCAGCCAAAACCAGCACAGTCTTCACAAGTATCCATTACGCTTGATGGAGCCCTGCTTTCCTGGAGATGGCTGAACACCTGCCTGCCATTGGGAAATATTGAAGAAACTCCTTGTTTTGCTTTGCTTGCGTGCTTGGCTTTTGCTTTACTTATTAAACTGTCTTTATCTCAACCCACAAGTTTTCTCACTTTTACTCTTCTAATTCTCTCCCCCATCCTGCCAGTTGGGGACTGAGTGAGCGGCTGTGTGGTGCTTAGTTGCTTACTGGGGCTAAACCACCACAGTCCTTTTTGGCACCCAATATGGGGCTCGAAGGGTTTGAGATAATGACAGATTTGATTGGAATGCACTAGATTAAATTTATAGCTGTTATTGCTGTTTAGTTATTAATGGGCACGCTCCTGTGCTTCCCATGGGGCTTGCTTGTCCCACTGTATATTAGAGTCTAGTGCTCATTAGTGGCTGCTTTCTGCTTTCGCTGCTTGCTATACTGCTGTACTGCTTATCGTCTTACTCTGTTGTGCCTGGGAACATTTTGATAACAGCGATGGCCAGGCACCTGGGCTGGCAGATGGCCAGAACATCGCTGCTGTTTCTGTGCTGCTGTACTTGACAGGCTGGAACTCCAGTGTGAACTCGAGTTGAATGGACTGTGACCTGTGGATGAGTCTGCATGGGAGCAGGACACCCCAAAGTGTCTGTGGCTGTGAATAAGTCCACACCAGAGCAGATATATCTCAAAGCATCTGTGGCCGTGGTTATGTCTGTGCTGCAGCAGAAATACCTCTGAAGGAATTGTGGCCCAAGGATAAGTCCACACTGGAAAAGGTACACCTCAAAGTATCTGTATCTGTGGATAAGTCCATGCTTTAGCAGGTATGCCTTGAAACATCAGTGGTTGTGTGAGGTAATGCTGGAGCACATCAAAGCACGTGGCCCTGGATAAGCCCATGACAGAGCAGGTATGCCCTTGGAAGGACTGCAGCCATGGGCAAGGCTGTGTTGGAGCAGGTTTACTTCTGAAGGGACTGTGGCTGTGGTTAAGGCCACACTGGAGCAGGCATACCTCTAAAGGCATTGTGGCCCATGGGGAAGGCCATGCTGGAACAGGTGCACCTCACGGCGACTGTGGCTGTGGATAAGTCTGTGTTGCAGCAGACAAACCCCTGGAGAGACTGTGGCTCACAGATAAGAGTTCACTTGGAGTAGGTACGCCCATAAGGGTCTGCAGTCTGTGGATAAGTCCAAGCTGGAGCAGGGGCAAGGGGAGGAGTTCTGTCTAGTCTTCACTCGTAACCTCTCTCTTCACCCCTCCCGAGTTGATGGACAGCAGGATGGAGACCAGGGGGATACAGTCCCTCACAGTGTAAGGGAAGATCAGGTTCATGACCGCCTGAGGAACCTCGATATACTAAAGTCTATGGGACCTGATGAGGTGCATCCCAGAGTCCTGAGGGAATTGGCTGATGTAGTTGCCAAGCCATTCTCCATGATATTTGAAAAGTCATGGCAGTCAGGTGAAGTCCCTGGGGACTGGAAAACGGGAAACATTTTGCCCATCTTTAAGAAGGGTAGAAAGGATGACCCTGGGAGCTATTGTCCTGTCAGCCTCACCTCTGTGCCTGGGAAGATCATGGAACAGATCCTCCTATAAGCTATGCTAAGGTACATGGAGGACAGGGAGGTGACTCGAGGCAACCAGCATGACTTCACCAAGTGAAAGTCCTGCCTGACCAGCCTAGTGGCCTTCTATGATGGAGTGACTACATCTGTGGACAAGGGAAAAGCTATGGATGTCATCCATCTGGGCTTCTGTAAGGCCTTTGACACAGTCCCCCACAGCATCCTTCTCTATAAACTGGAGAGATAACGGATTTTATGGGTGCACTGTTCAGTGGATAAGGAACTGGCTGGATGGTCGCATCCAGAGGGTAGTGGTCAATGGCTTGATGTCCAGATGGAGACCGGTGATGAGTGGCATCCCTCAGGGGTCTGTACTGGGACCAGCACTGTTTAATATCTTCATCAATGACATCAACGACAGTGGGATTGAGTGCCCCCTCAGCAAGTTTGCAGATGACACTGAGCTGAGCAGTGCAGTTGACATACCTGAGGGACGGGATGTCATCTGGAGAGACCTGGACAAGCTGTAGAGTTGAGCCTGTGAGAACCTCATGAGGTTCAACAAGGCCAAGTGCAAGGTTCTGCACCTGGGTCGGGGCAACCCCTGGTATCAATACAGGCTGGGGGATGAAGAGATTGAGAGCAGACCTGCAGAGAAGGGCTTGGGGGTACTGGTGGACAAAAAGCTGGACATGGTGGGAGATGTGGCAGTCAGAGGCCATCTTGGGCTTAGTGACCATGATATGATTGAGTTCTCAATCCTTAGTGAAGTAAGAAGTGGGGTCAGCAGAACCACTACCAGAGGGCAGATTTTGGCCTGTTCAGGACACTGCTTGAGAGAGCCTCTTGGGAGGAAGTCCTGAAGGGCAAAGCAGTCCAGGAAGGCTGGGCTTTCTTCAATAAGGAAGTCTTGCAGGTGCAGGAGCAGGCTGTCCCCAAGTGCCACAAATGAACCAGCGGGGAAGATGACCAGCCTGGCTGAACAGGGAGCTTTTGCTGGCACTCAGGAAAAAAAGGAGAGTCTACCACTTTTGGAAGAAGGGGCATCCAACACAAGAAGAGTACAGAGGCTTCGTAGGTCTTGCAGAGAGAAAATTAGGCAAGCAAAAGCCCAGCTAGAACTCAACCTGGCCACTGATGTAAGGGATAACAGAAAATGTTTTTACAAATGCATTAACAACAAAAAAAAGAACGAAAGATAATCTTCATCCACTATTGGATGCAGAGGGGAGTATAGCCGCCAAGGATGAGGAAAAGGCTGAGGTACTAAATGCCTTCTTTGCCTCAGTCTGTAACAGTCAGACCAGTTATCCCCCTGAGCTGGAAGGCAGGGGCAGGGAGCGGAATAAACTCCCCATAATCCAGGAGGAAGCAGTTTATGGCCTGCTGCTCCACCTGGACACTCACAGTTCTATGGGGCTGGGTGGGACCCACACAAGTCTGCTGAGGGAGCTGGCAGAGGAGCTTGCCAAGCCACTCTCCATCATTTCTCAGCAGTCCTGGCTAACAGGGAAGGTCCCAGATGACTGGAGGCTTGCTGATGTGATGCATATTTACAAAAAGGGCCAGAGAAGGATCTGGGAAACTACAGGCCAGTCAGCCGGACCTCGGTACCGGGGAAGGTTATGGAGTTGTTCATCTTGAGTGAGCTCACAAAGCATGTGCAGGACAACCAGGGGTCACCCAGGTGACCCAGTCAGCATAGCTTCATGAAAGGCAGGTCCTGCCTGACCAACCTGATCTCCTTCTGTGACGGGGTGACCCACCTGGTGGACAAGGGAAAGGCAGTGGATGTTATCTACCTGGACTTTAGCAAAGCCTTTGGCACTGTCTCCCACAGCATCTTACTGGAGGATCTGGCACCTCATGGCTTGGACGGGTGTACTTTTCTCTGAGTAAAAGCTGGCTGGATGGCCGAGCCCAGAGACTTGTGGTGAAAGGAGCTAAATCCAGTTGGTGGCCAGTCATGAGCAGGGTTCCCCAGGGCTCAGTGTTGGGGCCAGTCTTGTTCAATATCTGTATCTATGAGCTGGATTAGGGGATTGAGTGCAGACAACACCAAGTTGGGCGGGAGTGTTGATCTGCTTGAGGGTAGGAAGGCTCTGTAAGGGTACCTGAACAGGCTGGATCGGTGGGCCAAGGTCAATTGTATGAGGTTTAACAAGGCCAAGTGCCGGGTCCTGCACTTGGGTCACAACAACCCCAGGCAACACTATAGGCTTGGGGAAGAGTGGCTGGAAAGTGCCCAGCGGAGAAGGACCTGGTGGTGTTGGTTGACAGCTGGCTGAGCATGAGCCAGCAGTGCCCAGGTGGGCAACAGCTTCTGGGATTGTGTCAGCAATAGTGTAGTACCCCTGTGCTCAGCGCTGGTGAGGCTGCACCTCGAATCCTGTTTTGGATTTGGAATCCTGTTCTATTTTGGGCCCCTCAGGACAAGAAGGACATTGAGGTGCTGGAGCATGTGCAGAGAAGGGCAGCGGAGCTGGGGCAGGGTCTGGAGAACAAGTCTGATGGGGAGTGGCTGAGGGAGCTGGTGGTGTTTAACCTGGAGAGGAGTAGGCTGAGGGGAGACCTTCTCGCTCTCTGCAACTACCTGAAAGGAGGCTGTAGTGAAGTGGGGGTTGGTCTCTTCCCTCAGGTCACTAGTGACAGAACGAGAGGAAGCCGCTTCAAGCTGTGTCAGGAGAGGTTTAGGTTGGATATTAGGAAAAATTTCTTCACTGAAAGAGTGGTCAGGCATTTGAACAGGCTGCCCAGAGATGTGGTTGAGTCACCATCCCTGGAGGTATTTAAAAGATGTGTAGATGCAGCACTTCAGGGCATGGTTTAGGAGACATGGTAGCGTTGAGTTGACAGTTGGACTTGATGATCCTAGAGGCCTTTTCTAACCTTAATTACTCTATGATTCTATGAGCCAACAATGTGCACGTGCAGCCTAGAAAGCCAACTGTATCCGGGACTGCATCAAAAGCAGCATGCCCTGTAGGTTGGGGGTGGTGATTCTGCCCCTCTACTCTGCTCTGGTGAGACCCCACCTGCAGTACTGTGTCCAGCTCTGGTGCCTTCAGCACAAGAAGGGCATGGAACTGTTGGAGCAGGTCCAGAGGAGGGCTACAAAAATGATCTGAGGGCTGGAGCACTTCTCCTATGAAGAAAGGCTGAGAGAGTTGGGATTGTTCAGCCTGGAGAAGAGAACGCTGCAGGGAGACCTTACTGTGGCCTTTCAGTACTTAAAGGGGGACTGTAGGAAGGATGGGGGCAACCTCTTTGGCAAGGCCTGTTGTGGCAGGTTGGTGGTGGACTACTGTTTCTTTTTTTTTCATCACTTGTTTTTCTTGGTTTTGTTTTTCATTCTTTCTTTCTTTCTCTCTCTTCTTTTTTAAATTCTTATTAAACTGTCTTTATTTCAACCCATAAGTCTCTGCACTTTTACCCTTCCAATTCTCTCCCCCATCCCATTGGATGGGTGGTATAAGCCAGTGGCTGCCTACAGGGTTAACTCACAACACCCACACCCAGGGGACTGGTGGGTTGGGTTGTGCCTGGCATCATGTCTGCCTGCAGTGACCCCCTCTCAGGAGGTCCCTGTTGCTTGGGGGCATCTTGAGCCCCCAGTCCTGTTAACCTGAGGAAACCAAGGCATGGGCTGAGGGTGTGTCCCCTCTCCCACCCATATACCCTTGGAGACCAGGCATCCGGCTTATATCTGGGGTCCTGCAGATCCCTTCCAGCCAGGGTGGGTAGAGGGAGCTGTGCACCCCTCCCACCTGGGCCCTGCAAGCAGTTCAGGTGGGCCCACTGAGGAGCCAGGGTGGGGGCACTGCAGGCTTCATTCGTGCTGCTGGCAGGTCTGGTCTGGCTGTAGGTGCCCACAGGGCTGTGCTCAGTGCCAGGACTGCTGTATGTGTCCTTAAGTCCTTACTAGGGTGGGGGCTATGGCAGACAGCTTTGCCCTCGGCATGAGGAGGGCTGTGGGAGGCAGAGTTTAGGGGTGGGGGGCAGAGCTTATCTGGGTGTTGCACAGTGGGAGACCTCTGGGACCCCCATGTCGCATGTGACAGAGCCTGCATGATGCCAGGGCATGCATAGCATGGATATGCAGGCAGAAGATCTGTGGGGTGGCATCACCTCCACACACCCCACACCGTGCGCCCCATCTCTACAGGGGGGATCAGACACTTCTCCAATACCACTCTGTGGCTGCCTGATGTGGGGGAGAGCAGCTGGTCTCCTGGGAGGAAACTTGTACTTTGGGGCCTGTGGGAGAGCAGGTACTTGTGTGGCAATGTCTGTGCAAGGGCATGCATGCAAAAGTGCATGTGTGCAAGGGTGTATGTGCGGGGCGGGGTGTGCAGATGAGGCAGTGGGAGTGAGGGCACACGTGCACGCATGCTTGCACCAAGCAGCATGGGAGTGCATGCATGTGGGCACACTGGGTCTGTGCTTACAGGTGGAATGGGCGTGCGCACACCAGATGTGTGTGAGCAGGGCACCAGTGTACATTTGAATGTATGTCCTTGGTGTGCCCCTGATGGGGAGAGGGTATGGGTGCAGTGGGGGCTCCCAACATCTTCCACACCCCTTCGCCATACCCAGTGACCCAGGCCATCCCCATCCCAAGGGCTAAGTCCCTGGGGTGCCCTTTGCCTGTAGGGCTGAGGGGGCGCTGCTGCACACCCCGACCCAAGGTGTGACCCTGCAGGGTGGGGTCCCCTGGTGGTGGGGGCCACTGGCCTCAGGTGTTTTCTCACCTACAGATTGCAGAATCACAATACAGTAGGGGTTGGAGGGGACCCCTGGAGATTGTCTTGTCCAACTGCCCTTCCTGGAACAGGCACACCCAAAGCAGGGTGCACAGGACTGATTCCAGGCAGGCATGAATGTCTCCAGGAAAGGAGACTCCACAGCCTCTCTGGGCAGCCTGTTCCACTGCTCTGGCACCCTAACCATGAGAAAAAAGTTCTTTACTTTTAGGTGGAACTTCCCGTGTTCCATCTTGTGCCCTTTTCCCCTTGTCCTGTCATTGGGCACCACTGAAATGAGTGGTCCCATTCTCATGACACCCGCCCTTCAGATATTTATAAGCGTTGATCAGATCCTCCCTCAGTCTTCTCTTCTCCAGGCCGAACAAACCCAAGTCTCTCAGCCTTTCCTCATAAGGGAGATGCTCCAGTCCCCTGATCATCTTCATAGCTCTCCACTGGACTTGCTCAAGCAGTTCCCTGTCCTTCTTGAACTGGGGGGCCCAGAACTGGACACAGTACTCCAAATGTGGCCTCACTAGGGTGGAGTAGAGAGGGAGGATAACCTCCCTCGACTGGCCAGCCTCACTCCTTTTAATGCACCCCAGGACACCATTGGCCTCCTTGGCAGATGGAGACCCTGGGGCAGGCAAGGGCTGGATACAAGACCTGAGCTCTACCCATACACTCTGTCACTTGGGGGGATCCAGGGATGCTCCTCCCTGGAATGAGGGTAAGAGTAGCAGTGGGAGGAGATATCGGGAGGGAGCCCAGGCATTTAGGTGCTAAGGATTCAGCCTGTCTGTCCATCTCCACCATCACCATCCTTGACCACCTGGTTCCTTCTTCTGCTGCAGCTCTGGCTCCTGACGATGCCAGCAAGAATGTGCCAAGCCAGGCCATGGTCCTTCCAGCACCCCGAATTGCCCTGGGCAGAGCCCTGCTTTCAGCACCCCAGGTCTATGAGGAAGGGGAGCCTGGGAGCCGCGTGCCCAGCCAGTTATGTCGGGGGTACAGGGCTAGGGGAGCTGCGCTGGAGTTGGAGGGGACCCAGAGCTGCTCTCTCATTGCTGACGGGGAGCTGGTGTGGGGGAGGACAGGGCAATGCTTTCCCTGTGCCTGGTGTGGGGAAAACCTTCAAGCCCTGGCACCATCTGCACATCCACAGTGGTAAGCCCACAACCCCCCACCCCATACAGTGCATCCATCACCCCTTCCATCACTCTAAGCCTGCCTGAGCCTCATAGCATGAGGCCCCCCCATTCCCTAAAAAATCCCATCCTTTACACCCTTTGCTGCCCCATGGCCACCCATCAGCCCCCCGCCTGGTGCCTCTGAACCACTCCCCTGAGGCAAGCAGTCCTACTGCTGTGCTGGCTGCCAGAAATGCTTCTCCCACTCCAGCTCCTACACCAGCCACCTGCACACCAGCTGGTGTCTCCTAGGACTCCCTCCATCCTCTGGGACACCCACCCAGTGCAGGATGGGACCCTGGCACCAAGATCTCTTGGGGGTGCTAAGGCTCTATAGCACAGGCACCAGCCACTGCTTGGAGCCAGGGCTGCCCTGCCATACCAGTTGAAACCCCTGGGCATCGATGGATCCCACCCAGCCCCTCAAAAGCCTCTGGATCAGTCCCTGCCCAAAGCAGGGCTGGTGTCTCCCTGGGAGCCCCCCAGGATCCAGCTGTGCCCCCCAGGACCCTGTGCTTCCCAAGTCTCCTCTGTCACCCCTTCTGCCCCTTCTTGCCTGGAGCTCTTGGGCCCTGCCTGCCCTGGGCCAAGAACAGATCCAGTGAACACTGCTGCCTGGGAACTGGGAGTGGCTGGTACAACTGGTCAGCTGGGGTCTTGGAGCACTGGGAAGCTGGGAGGGCACTTGGTGAATGCAGAAGAGCAGGTGGTGGCACTGGGTCCTGGGGGCACACTGGGATGGGAACCAGTGAACTGGGGGGACAGGGAGGGTGCTGGGGCCCTGAAGGGGGCTGGGGACCACTGGGAGGCCCAGGGGAATGGTAACCCTGATGGGGTTCCATATCCTGACAGCTCCCATATCCACTGACCATTGCATCCTGCAGGCAGGAGTCTTGGTGGTACTGGCCACCCCAGGGTCTGCAGGGGCTGGTGGTGGCTGCAGTGGAGTGTGGGCACCCTGGAGCACACCCTGGCAAGACTCCCACCTCTGGTATGACTGGATCCTGCCCTGGCACTGGCTGTGCCTGCAGAGCTGGGGGACTTTGCTGGGGTGGGGGGCTGATGGTGACAGATATGAATTTAACAAATGGTAGAAATAAATCAGCACTGTAATGACCTCTGGAAGATGTATGGGGCATGGAAGGGGGCTGAGGGAAGGGCATTTGGAGGCTGCCATATGCCTGGATGATAGTGTTGTCTGTGGAGGAGATGGGAGGTGGGTGGCTCTCGGTGCCGCAGACCCCCCCCAACCCTGGTCAGAGCAGGAGGTGCTGTCAGTCCCAGAGAAGATGCCTGTTTACTGCAGAGTCAAAGGTACATGGGGCAGGGAGGACTTGGGTGGGATAGGAAGGGGCACTGGTAGCCAGTGCACGCATGCCTGGCTTGGGTGGGGGGGACCAGGCTCAGGAGGGTGCAGGAAAGATGCGGTCAAAGTGTGCCAGCAGCAGCTCCACAGCTTGGTTCTGCTGGGCCATGCCTGCTGCCAGGCTGCCCGGCTCCCGCTCCGGCCGCAGCAGCGTTGGCCCGAACACGATGCCGATGTTCTGGCGTGTCATTCGGTTGACATCTACCCGCTCCATCACCCTGGGGATGCACAGGGTTGGGGGGTGGTCCTATGCACCCCATCCAGCCCTGGTCCTCCCTGCATTACCCTGGGTTTGTACGGGGTTGGGGCGGTCCCATGCCACCACACCCAGCCCTGGTCCTCCCTCCAACACCCCAGGGGGTCCATGTGCCAGGGCTCCATCACTCTGGTAGGGCCTAATCCTGCTCCCCCCGTGGCATACCAGGGCCATCCGATACCCCGCCAGCTACCCCATAGCCCATCCACCTGTGGGGCAGCTCTGGGCCCACCCCGCAGCTTCCCCCAGCCTGGGAGTGGCCCTCCTCTTACCGGCAGAGGTGAGCCAGGAGGTAGCGCAGGGTGGCATAGTTGGCAGGGGGCAGGCTCTGCACCAGTTCAGCCACCCGCTCCACCTGCTCCTGGGGGTCCGGCAGCTCTGGGAGGGAGCCACAGCAGTCAGACACAGTGGCCCCAACCCAGCACCCATAGACATGGGAAGCTCTGCAGGCGGCACTTACTGACAGCTTCAATGAAGGGGTCGAAGAGCCCGTAAGGCACCAGGGGCTCGGGCAGCTCCCGGAAGAAGAGCTTGAGGGCACCGGTCACCACATGGACATCACTCCATTCAGGGTCTGCCAGGCTGAGCCGCTCCTCTGGGAGGAATGGGGAGGGTCAGCTTGTGCCTGGGCCTGCCAAAGCCCCAGCACCACCAGGGCCTGCCCCTGCCCAGCCACCATGGCTGACCTTGGCACAGCTGCTCAGGGAAGACATAGCGCCCGTCTGAGGTCACGGCTCGCTCTGCAGGGACAAAAGAGGGTTCATGGGGGGAGAAGATGCCTTCCCCCATCACTGGCCATGTACTCCAACACAGTTCCCCTGTCCCCACCCAGCACCCCCATTCTGTGCTCCCCCAGGCCCTTCACCCCGGTCCACAGCAAAACGCAGCTTCTGGATCACGGACAGGTTCCCGTTGACCCGGTAGATCCCATCAACGTCAAGGCCTGGGGACAGTGATGGGGGTGAGACATGGTGGGGGAAGTCCATGCCAGCGGTGGGGGTTATGCCAGCTGGGAGGACCCTACCTCTCTCCTCAACGGCCTCCACACACAGCCGGACAAAGCGAGGCACAGTGGTACTCTCCCGCTGGCACAGGGCCTCCAGGCGGCACCCAAACACCTGGTCTGGGAGAGGGCAGTGCTGGGGCAAACAGATGTGGGAGCACTGGGACTCGGCAAGGGGCAAATGGGGCTGGGAGGGACGGGGTACGGGGACCAGGAGGGAATGCTGAGGACTGGGAAGGTGCACAGGGACTGAGGGGGGATTCTGAGACTGGGGAAGTGGGGGACAACAGACACTGGGATCGGGAGGGGGACAGGGACCAGGAGGGGATGCTGGGGCTTGGGAGGGACACTGGGACCAGAGGGTGCACAGGGACTCAGGGCAGGAACACTTGGCGGGGCAAGGGACTGGGACCCATTGGGGACAGGCAGCCAAGGCTCAATGGAGCACTCAGGCACCCACTTTGGGGGCAGAGGGAGGATGTGGGAGGGTTTGGGAGTGTCACAAGGTTGTGGTGGGACTTGGGGGGAGGTCCTGCAGCTGGGGGGCCCCACCTCGAATAAGCCCCTTCTCCTGCAGGCTCTGGAGTGGGGGCCGCTTGACGATGAAGCGCCTCAGCTTACTCTTCACCCGCTTTTTCTCTGAGGCGTTGGGGGTGTGGGGGGCACCTAGGGGCACAGCGGGCCCCGGGGGGCGGTCAAGGGCACAGTGATGCCAGCCCTGAGGCCTGCTCCCTTGCCTTGGTCCCCCAATGCTACCTGGAGTCCCGGCCCCCTCAGTCACCCGTGGTGCCTCATCCTCGTCCCCGCTGAGCTCCACTAGGTCCCCGATGTCCCCCTGGTGCAGCCACCCCACTGGCACATCCACGGGGTTCTCCAGGTCCTGTGGGGGGGTGGAGTAGTGGACAGGGACAGCTGGGGATGCCAACAGGGCTGGGGGCAGCCATGGGGCAATGCCTGCCCCCCTGCAGGCACTCACCAGCCGGCGGATGACCCCCCGGATGGCCCGGGCCCACTCCTGGATGGTGGCCTCTTGGTCTGACTGCAGCAGGAACTCGTTACCGGTCACAGTGCGGAGCTGGTGGGGGGATAACAGGATGGGGGTGGGCAGGGACCCCTGGGGACCTCTACAGGGGCCAGGGAGACCCAGGCACTCCAGGGGTGCTCTGCTCTATCCCCCCTGGGGGGGTCCAGGGGTGCCCCTAACCCAAGGAGGTCCCTACACTGCACCACCATGCCCCAGGGGAGTATGTGAGTGGCACCACTTTGTCCCATTTTGGGGGTTCCTGGACATGCTGGGCTGTGGGGCTGTATTTAGTGGACCCCTGTGATGCCCAGACTCTTATCCCCTCATGCCCTGGGCTGTGCACTTTAGGCATTCCCATATTCCCAGCCTGGAGTCCCACTCCACTCACATGGATGACGTTCTTCTTGCTGGAGAGGTCCCGGGCCCAATCCAGGGCAGCCCCCCGCAAGTCCACGCTGCTCTCGGGGCGGCTACTCACAGGGCACTGGGGGGCACCAGGTGTTACAAGTGCACTGTCCCCCTTGCGTCTCCACAGCACCCTGTATTCCTTCACAGCCCTCTACCCATGCTGCCCCCCCCGTACCTCCCGATGCTCCAGCACTCTCCCACTGTCCCAGCCCACCCCCGTGCCCCCCACTCACCCAGGCAGTGGGTGCCGGCCCCTTGGGCTCCTTGTAGAAGATGAGGCTGTTCCCGGCCAGCACCACCCAGGAGACCCCCCAGCTCTTCCTGGGGGCAGCAGGTGAGGGGCACCCCCAACCCCAGCCAGGGCTGGGGCCAGGTTTGGGTGCCCCCTACCCCAGCAGAGCCCCACACAGGCCTGGGGCACCATTTGGCCACTGCCAGCACCCCAGATCCTCCCTCTCACCTGGCACAGCTGCAAGAGCCTTTGTGTGCCAGGGACATTGCTTGCCTGGGTCCCCTCAGCTGTGAAGAGCTATGGGCCAGGCTGGCACTCCCTCCCTAGACTGGAATGCCCGCCCCCAACTAGCACAGCTCCCCTGCCATAAACTCCCCACCCCAGGCTGGCATGGCCCCCTCAACTTGGCAGAAACCTTCTGCTCACCCCCCCCCGCCCCATCCTGGCATTAACCCCCAGCCCGGCACAGCCCCCTGCACCCGGACCCGCCCTCAGGACCCCAGCCCGCCACAGCCCCCTGCACCCGGACCCGCCCTCAGGACCCCAGCCCGCCACAGCCCCCTGCACCCGGACCCGCCCTCAGGACCCCAGCCCGCCACAGCCCCCTGCACCCGGACCCGCCCTCAGGACCCCAGCCCGCCACAGCCCCCTGCACCCGGACCCGCCCTCAGGACCCCAGCCCGGCACAGCCCCCTGCACCCGGACCCGCCCTCAGGACCCCAGCCCGGCACAGCCCCCTGCACCCGGACCCGCCCTCAGGACCCCAGCCCGCCACAGCCCCCTGCACCCGGACCCGCCCTCAGGACCCCAGCCCGCCACAGCCCCCTGCACCCGGACCCGTCCCCGGCCCGCACCTGAGCTTCCTTCCCCCCTCAGCGATCTTGGTCCTGTTGAGCTGCCCGGCCTTCTGCACCTCCTGTGAGTACACGGTCAGTGCTGCCCGGTCCCCTAGCGCCGCTCAGCCCGCGGACACTCCCCGTCCCGGCGTAACTCACGTTGGGCAGGGCGGGGGCGCAGGGCCGGGGCTTGGCTGTGGTCAGGGCGGGCTGGGGGGCGGCTGCCCGGTCCTCCATGCTGCAGTGCTCAAGGGTCTGGCCATGGCTTACCTGCGGTGGGGGGACAGTGTGGGCAGCACAGCCCAGGCCCTCCCTGGTGCCCCTATACCCTTCTCAGTGTCCTCCACTATCCATCCATGCCTTGACCCCCTCCCGTGCCACCCAGTGCCCCCCCATTCTCCCTCCTCTCCAGCTCCCTCCCATCCTTCCCCCTCCCTGTGCCTCTGCCCCCCTCAAAGCCCTTGTCCCCCAGCTCACAGTGCCACTGGGGACCCCGGCTTCCCTGGAACTCCAGCATGTGGTGGTCCTGAGGGGCTCAGTAGGGGGGGTCAGGCCCTGCAGGGGACATGGATCAGCCTCAGGGGTTGGTATGGCCAGGATCCCCAGGACTGGGCCGTCCACAGCAATTAGCGCTGGCAGTGCCAGCCACCCAGTGGGGCTGCGCCAGGGACAAGGTGGGGCAGTGAGGGGGGCCTGGAGGGTTCTGAGGGAGTCAGGTGGGGCGGTAGTGGGGCCACATGGAGAGGGTGGGAAGGAAATATTGGGGGGATAAATTGGGAGTATTGATGAGTCACAGGGGCCACTGTGGAAGGCAAAAGGTGGGGGCAGGAGGGCGATATAGTGGACATTGGGGGACACGGGGGACACGATGCGTGGGCATTGGTGGGGACACTTTGGGGGCATGGGGAGTATGGAGGACAGTGGGATGGATGCTGGCGGGGAAGTGGGGGGGACGGGGGGGCATGGGGGTGTGCAGATACAGCTGGCGGGGAGGCTGCCAGGTCCCCAGTACTCCCCAGGGCTGCCCTCCATGCCTACCGCTTCCCGGTGCCGCCGGGGGGGTTTCCAGGAGGTTGTGCCCGTCTGGGGGTTGTAGAAGAAGCTGCGACCGGTGCTGGGGTCCAAGTGACGCTCCCAGGACCCCAAAATCTGGAGGGGGGGCCCGGCTGGCGCTGGGGGCTCAGCCTGGCCCCCGGCCCGCTGCAGCTCCTCTACGTTGCAGTAGATCATGGCGGCTCCCCGGGGGGACACCTTGGGGGACAGATCCTAGACTGGGTGTGGGGCATATGGACAATGCCCATAGTGTACCCCCAGCCCCATGCTGTGCCTCCCCTGCCCCGCCCCCAGCCTCATCCCCTGCCCAGCCTTAGCAGTATCCAGTGTCCCCTTGCCCTGCCCCAGCCCCCCGCGTTCTCCCCGCAACCTGCTCAGCCCGGATCAGGGTTTTGCAATCCCTCCCCGAGAGCCGTTTGCCGCCATCGCTCCCCCCGCCCCCTCCGGCAGCCCTGACATCACCCCCCCACCTCCGGTGCTCCCCCGGCCCGGGCACGGCGCCCCGCTCCCACCTGCGGCCCCGCAGCACTGGCCTCCCTTGTCCTCCCCCCGACCCTGCTGCGGGCGGTGCGGCCCCCCGGCCCCCCCGCCGCACTTCCTCCGCTGCCCCACGGCGACGAGGAAGCGGCGGCTGCGAGGGCGGGGTTGGAGGGTGCTGGGGTGCAGGGGGGGTGGGGGGGTGTAGGGAGTGGATCAGAGGTACGAAGTTTGGGGGTGGAGGTGGGTGATGCAGAGGGTGAACCTGGAGGGTGCAGAAGGTGTGAGGTTGGGGGATGCAGAAGGTGCAGATGGGTGATGCAGGAGCATGAGGTTGGGGGATGCAGGTGGGTGGTATATTAGGGTGAGGTTGGGGTGTGCAGGAGGTGCAGGGGGGTGATGCAGGAGGGTGTAGGGGTACAGGGAGGGGACACAGGTTGGAGATGCAGGGTGCGGGTTGAAGGAAGGAGGGTGCAAACGCTGGGGTGTGTGTGGGGATAGGGAGCACTGGTGAGGCTGCAGGAGCTTGGAGGGGTGTCCTCTGGGGGCCACCTGGCTCCCACTCACCCCAGTGCTCTGGGCCAGCAGCTCCTGCTGGGACTGGCACCATGGCAGGGCTGGGGAGGGGGTGGGCAGGGCCCCCTCTGCCAGCTGGCTTGTGCTAATGCAGCGGCCCACAGGGCAGGTGCGGGTCAGCGTGGCCTCTGGTGGGGGGGGTGGGGGTGGGCCACGAAGGTCCTCCAGTGAGTGGTACTGTGGTGGAAGGCCTGGGGGAAGAAAGGATGTTAGCCACCAGCCCAAAATGATGCTCCGGGTTACAGGTGGGTGGTAGAGAGCCCCACCCCTGGGCCCCAACCCTGTTTTGCCCAGTGCCGCCCTGCTGCCAGCACTGTTAGCCCCATGTCCCTGGTGTCTCCCAGTGCTGGCAGTCCTGTGCCCCTTCCACCTGCACTCTCAGTCCTTTGGTCCCCATCGTCCCTCACAGGTGTCTCCCAGCGCTATGCCCTCAATGGGTCCTCCAGCCCTTTCCCCCCAGTGCCCCCTTATCCTGCACCCTTAGTGTCCCCAGCCCCAGAGCCCTGATCTTCCCCCAGCCTTGTGCACCCAGACCCACAGCCCAGGACTCCCAGTGGTGTGTCTCCCAGCCTTGTACATCTAGTGTCCCTTCATCCTATGCCCCCAACTGCTTGCCCCCACCTCAGTGCCCCGTGGCTCCATTCTCCTAGTGTCCTGCCATCCTGTGTCTCCCTGCCCCATGGCCCCAGCATGTGCCCCCCAGCTCTGCTCACCCGTGCCCACTGGACGGCTGGGGGGCAGTGTGCTCCGTCTCCCGGTGTCACCAGGGTCCAGCTCAGCCACGTAGGTAGCAGGGACGAAGAAGGGCCGAGCCCAGCGGGGCTCACTAGCCCGTCTCACCTGCCACCAGTCCTCGTTGGCTTTGTGGAGCAGCAGGAACTGCTCACCAGCAGCTATGGCCACATGCCGCCCATCCTCAGCACGGTACGTGTAGTTGTAGAGGGCACGCAGCACCACAGCCGGCTCGGTGCGCCGCCACCGGTGGCCCTCCAGCCGCCACCGCCCTGCCAACATCCTCACCCAGCTCGGGGCGCCTGGGCACACTACAGCCTGGCCCTCACCGTCTGCAGGGCACAGGACTTGGGTCAGGATGGAGGTGCCTGATGTGCCATGGCTGGCATGGCCCCAGGCTGTGGTGGAAGGGGGCTGAGCAGTGCCACGGATGGCAGCAGGGACCCTGCCTACAGGGCCAGGACTCACCAGACAACGTTGTGCCCCATGGCCATGCTGCATCCCACAGAATGTGCTCCACGGCCACGGCAATGCCCCCTGGCCAGGCTGTGTCCCATGGCCATGAATTCCCCCCAGCCATGGCAATGCCCCATGGCAATCCTGTCCACAAGCAGTGGAGGGACCACATGCTGCCCCAGTTCCTGGTCCTGGGGGAGCCAATGCCTGGCACTGGGGTACAGGGGACTGGGGGGACCAGAGAGGCTGGGGGTGCTGGCGCAGCCAGGGCTCAGGGACCCACAGGAAACCCAGCAGCTGCTGCAGCAGGAAGCAGCGAGGCTGCGGCTTCCTCATGCCACCCAGCACGGGGCTGGGGGTGGTGCTGGGGGGCTTCAGCTCCACGGCTCCATGGACTCCGGTCCCCTGGTCCCCATCTCACAGCCCTGCAGTTCCCCATCCCTGGTCCCTGTCCCAAGGCCCCCTGCCCCATATTCCTTGGTCCTCAGCCCTACAGCCTTAGGCTCCCAGAGCCCCAGCTCCATGGCCCTACAGCCCCCAAACTTGTCCCCCCAGCTAAGAGATCCACTCACCATCTTTGGGGCACCACTGTGGTTGGCAGGAACTGATGCCAGGACAGAGGGGTGGCAGGGGCTGCCATGGGGTGGAAGTGGAGGACCCTGGTGTCCCGCACGCACCCAGGCAGCAGAGCACCCACGGGGTGCAGGGGTTAGAGCCCGCAGCCCTGCTCGGCCCTAAGCGCCTCTCAGCTCCGTGCTGCCGGGAGGGGTCAGAAGTGGGGAGGCGGGGCAATTGGGGTAATCTCACTCCCCCGGCGTGGGGGGGAGCAAATCAGCTTTGCCACAGGGGAGGACCCCAGCCCGGCTGTGTCTCACCCCGTTCCCGAACGCCGCCCCCGCTTCCCGTCGCTCTTTCTGCCCCACCGGTCCCCGGGGCACCGGCGGGGGGCGGGGCTCGCGGCTCACAGGGCTGCGCCTGCCCCCCCAGTGCCCCCCCCCCCCCCCGCCCCACCTGGTCGTGCCTGGGTCGGGCCAGCCGCGGCGGCGGCAGCGGGGACACCTCCCCGGGCCATGTGACAGGGCGAGACGGGGCGCTCCGGGGCGGGACGGGAGAGCGGCGGGTCTGCCGGGAAGGGGGAGCGCCCCGGTGGGAGCGGGCACTCGAACGCCGGGGTCCCGCAAGCGGCGGGGGGGGGCTGCTGCGCAGGCAGTGCGGGGACGGGCGGGGGAGCGCCCCGCTCCACGGCAGGGCCCGCGCCTGGGTGGGGGAGAGAGAAGCAGGATACGGGGGGGGGGGTCGGGGGGGGCTCGTGTGACGTGGAGCGCCGTGCTGCCGGGCGGCTTCGGCACCGGCCCGTGGCACCGGGGCCCCGCTGCGCGGCGGGAGCGGAGGACGCTGCCGTGCGGCCCCGCCCGGCGGCCGTAGCAGCCCCTGCGAGCCGGCTCCCGTGTCGTCACGGCGACAGCGCCGGCGGCGCTCTCGCGAGAGTTTGGGCGGGAGGGCGCGGGCCGCTGCCGCGCGGGGCATTGTGGGGGCTGTAGTGCGGCGGCGGCGGGTCGCTGGGTCCCGGCGTGCCCCGCGCGCGGCCCCGTTGCATCAGCGCGCGGCCATGCGGCTGCGGCTGGCGGCGGGCGGGCCCGCCGCGCTGAAGGTGCTGGCAGCTGCCGGGGCCGCCGCCGCCCCGGTGCGGCTCGACTGGAACGACCCCTTAGGTGAGACCGCCGCGGCGGTGGCTGCCGCGATCCCCTCCCCTCGGCGGCAGGGACCTGCCCACACCGGCCCCGGTGATCCACCCGCCTCGGCGGGGGCTGACGGGCCCGCTCCCCCCCCTGCAGAGCGGCCCCTCGCCCCGCTGAGTCCCCCGTGGGTGCCCGCCCTGGAGCTGGACAGTGGCACCGTCCTCTTCTCCCCCAACGCCATCTGCCAGTGAGTACCGAGTACCGGGGGGGCGGGGGGGCGGCCCCACAGCCTCCAGTTTTGCCCTCCCCTCCTCAAACCCCCCAGGTTCTTCTTCCTGGCCGGCGGGGAGGAGCCCACCGACCTCACCAACCAGTGGCTGGAGTGGGAGGCCACTGAGCTGCAGGTGGGTGCCTCAGGGTGTGGCGGCTTCTCTGCCTCGCAGCGCCCGGCCTGCCTGACCCCTTCTGTCTGTCTGCTCCCAGCCGGCCGCCTCAGCTGCCCTGTATGCGCAGCTGGTGCACGGCAAGAAAGGGCTGGAGGCAGTGGAGGCCCTGGGGAAGTTGCTGGCCCACATAGAGCAGAACTTGTCTAGGAGAGGCACTCCCTACCTCGCTGGGGTGAGTGGGACTGGGAGGTGGGGGGAGCCCTGCTCCCTGGGGGAGACCACTGGTGGGGGCTGGGCCCTGCTCCCTGCAGAACTGAGCTTGCTGCTGCCTGCCTGGAGACAGAGCCCTAAGCTTGGGTTGAGGCTTCCTCGAGGCCTGACTCTGCTTCTCTGGCCCAGGACACCAAGTCAGTGGCTGATGTGGTTGTGTGGGGTACCTTGTTTCCTGTCCTCCAGGATGAGACCAGCCTGCCAAGTAAGAATGAAGTAGGAGTACTGAGGGGGAGTGTTCCTTGTGTTCCTATGTCTGTAAGAGTCATGCTACTCTCTCTCATGTCCCCCAAGCTGAGCTACAGCAGCTGAGGATGTGGTTCCGGAGCATGACGCTCTCAGAGGCCTGCAGGAAAGCTGCTGACTCTGTTCTGATGCCCAGGGCACTGCTGGAGTTCAAGTCCTACCTGCAGAAGCAGCCTCCGCCCTCCCTGGCCATGGAGAGAGCCACCAGTAACGAGCCCGAGGTACAGCCCTGGCCCAGCAATGGGCCCCTGTGGGGCCCCTGTGGGGCTCTGGCAACAGGCATGCAGACCCTCACTGGGACCAGCCTTCCCTGCAGGAGGAAGAAGGTTCTGAGCGTGCCCTGACAGAGGAGGAAATCACAGCTGCTGCAGATGCCTGGGCCCATGGTGCTGCAGGACTGCCCAAGCCCTGGCAGCCTCAGAAACCTGTGTGAGTCCCAAGATGACAGCAGGGCTGGCTGCCCCAGAGCTCCGAGGGGCCTGGCTGAGGCTCCCAGGTTGATGCCGCATTGTTCTAAGGTGGGGTGGCCCTGTTGCTCTTTGTGCCTGCTCTGACTGCCCCTGTGCATGCCAGGCTGCCAGTGGAGGGCATGAGGAATGTCCTGATAACCAGCGCTCTGCCCTATGTGAACAACGTGCCCCACCTTGGCAACATCATTGGCTGTGTCCTCAGTGCTGACACCTTTGCCAGGTGAGACCCAGCTGCAGGAAAGCTCCCAGGTGCCAGGGGATCATTGTGGGGGGGCTGTACTGCCCCCAACACCTGCACGGGTGTCACAGGTCCCTGCCTGCAGGTATTGCCGCCTGCGGAACTGGAACACGCTGTATGTGTGTGGCACAGACGAGTACGGCACAGCCACTGAGACCAAGGCAGTGGAAGAGGGGCTGACACCCCAGGAGATTTGCAACAAGTACAATGCCATCCATGCGGACATCTACCGCTGGTTTGACATCTCCTTTGACTACTTTGGCCGCACCACCACACCATACCAGACCATGTGAGCGGCTGCATCCTCCAGGGGCTCAGATGGAGGAACTGGTGCTGGGGAATGTTGGAGGGAACCCCGGCGGACCTGGCTGAGGGTGCTCTTTGGCTCTCCAAGGATTTCCTGGCTGCTGATGGGGGCTGCCCCACTCCTCTTCCTCTCCTGTCCCAGGATTGCCCAGGACATCTTCCAGCGCCTGCTGGCCCGTGGTTTCCTGCTGCAAGACACTGTGGAGCAGCTGCGATGTGAGGACTGCCAGCGGTTCCTGGCTGACCGCTTTGTGGAGGGCACCTGCCCCTTCTGCAGCTATGAGGAGGCACGGGGGGACCAATGTGACAAATGTGGCAAACTCATCAATGCTGTGGAGCTGAAGGTGGGACAGGATCCCTCTGGGCATCACCCCACAATCCCCCTGCTCTGCCTGGGACCCCCAGCCTTGTCCTGGGCTCCCTCAAACCCATGTTTTTCCTTCTGACAGAATCCGCAGTGCAAGCTCTGCAAGGGCATCCCTGTGGTGAAACCCACTCAACACCTCTTCCTGGATCTACCCAAGGTGAGCTTCATCCCTGGGGGAGTGGGGAGGGGAGGGGATGGGGCACCCCCTGATACCACTGGCCATCCCCATGTATTCCCCTGCAGCTGGAGGAGCGGCTGGAGCCCTGGCTGGAGCAGTCGTGGGCCACAGGGGACTGGACGGCCAATGCTCGCTACATCACTCGCTCCTGGATCCGGGACGGGCTCAAACCCCGCTGCATTACTCGTGACCTCAGGTGGGGCACACCTGTACCCCTTGATGGCTTCCGTGACAAGGTGGGTCCCACCTGGCCCTTTGTTTGCAGTGTCTGTCCCCACGTGCCCTGCCTGGGAGTCCCCAGCTCATGTATCACTCTCCCCCCAGGTTTTTTATGTGTGGTTTGATGCTCCCATTGGCTACTTGTCCATTACAGCCAACTACACTGACCAGTGGGAGAGGTGGTGGAAGAACCCACAGCAGGTATGAGCCTGGCGCTGCTGCAGGGTGGAGGCAGGGACAGAGCTGGATGCTGGGGTCCACTGATGTGTGTCCCCCCCTCTGTCTACCAGGTTGAGCTCTACAATTTCATGGCCAAGGACAATGTCCCTTTCCACAGTGTCATATTCCCCTGCTCACTCCTGGGTGCTGAGGACAACTACACACTGGTGAACCACCTCATTGCTACAGGTACTGTGCGGTCACCAGGGATCGGGGGGGTCTCCACACTTTCCTGCTTTCTCTCAGTGCTGGGAACAGTCCAGTCTGTCCTGCACAGGCATAGAACTGTGTCTACCCTCCTTGACTTGGAAGCCCCTTTGAGCTCGGTGTGAGTCTATGAGCACTTTGACAGTGTTGTGGGGCTCTTCCCTGCCTGGGAGAGTGCCGGACCCATGCTTGGGCCCCATGGTGGTCTTTCTCCTGCCCTCCCCAGAGTACCTGAACTACGAGGATGGGAAGTTTTCCAAGAGCCGGGGTGTGGGAGTGTTCGGGGACATGGCCAAGGATACAGGCATCCCTGCGGACATCTGGCGCTTCTACCTGCTGTATGTGCGGCCCGAAGGGCAAGACAGTGCCTTTTCCTGGAGCGACCTCATGCTCAAGAACAACTCAGAGCTGCTGAACAACCTGGGCAACTTCATCAACAGGTTCTGGGGGATGCTGGTGGTGGCAGGGGCCATCTCTGTCCCCAGGCTGTGCTCATGCCTACTCCACCTCTGTTCCCAGAGCTGGCATGTTTGTGTGCAAGTTCTTTGGTGGTGCTGTCCCCAACATGATCCTGACACTGGATGACAAGCGGCTCTTGGCCCATGTCACCCTGGAGCTGCGCCAGTACCACCAGCTGCTGGAGAAAGTGCGGTGGGTAGCTGAAATCCTGGGGCTGAATTGTGAGGGTGGGAAGGCAGACACCTGACCTACAGCAGGTGCTCAGCCCCCCCGTACCCCTCCACCAGCATCCGTGATGCCCTGAGATGTATCCTTAGCATCTCTCGCCATGGCAATCAGTACATCCAGGCGAACGAGCCCTGGAAGCGGATCAAGGGGGATGAAAAGGACAGGTAGGGACAGATGGGGAGCTGGGCAGGGGGCAAGTCTGGGAGCTGGCATTGATGGGAGGTTTCCTGCCCCACAGGCAGCGTGCAAGCACAGTGACTGGCATAGCAGTGAACATGGCTTCCATGCTGGCTGTACTGTTACAGCCCTACATGCCTGGTGTCAGCTTGGCCATCCAGGAGCAGCTTTGCATCCCCCCGGACTGCTTCGTCATGAGCCACAATTTCACCTGCACCCTGCCCCCTGGGCATCGCATTGGCACTGTAGGTGTGGGGGAGTGGGAAGGCGGGCTGTGCCCCTCCAGGCAGTGCATGGGTGCCACTGGGGGTGCTGGCCCTGCAGGGATGACCCTTTTTCTTCCTGGATCCAGGTGAGCCCCCTTTTCCAGAAGCTGGAGAATGACCAGGTTGAGGCCCTGCGCAAGCACTTTGGTGGAGGGCAGGTGAGCAGGGGCTGCAGTGCCCCTGCAGCTCTCCCACCTTGGGCACCTCCTAGCCGCTCCACCTCTGCTTTCTGTCCCTTCTTACTTGCTGTCTCCTTTCCCAGCCTGAAAACCTTGCTGTAGAGCCCCAGGTAACTCCCTGGCACTGTCTCAGGGGTGCTACAGCAACCCACCCCTCTCCAGCGTGAGAGTGGCAGGTGCAGAGCTCTGCCCCTGTGGACTGGGAGCAGAACTCACACTTACTTCTGGCCTTCCACAGGCCAAACAGACCCCTCCAGCCTCAGAACCTGCTCCAGGTGACCCCCAGCTGATCCAAGAGCTGACAGAGGAGGTGGCCAAGCAGGTGAGTGGCAGGGGTGTATATGTGGTGTCTAGCCCTGTCTTGCCCTTTCCTCCCCCAGCCGCCCTTATCACCTCCCACCCCCCCCACCTGCCCCAGGGCAACCATGTACGGCAGCTGAAGGCCAACAAGGCAGAGAAAGCCCAGGTCGATGCAGAGGTGGCCAGGCTGCTGGAGCTGAAACAGCAGCTGGCACTAGCGGAAGGCAAAAGCCCCAAAGGAGCTGTGCCCAAGGGGAAGCGGAAGAAGTAGCATCTGGCTCCCCTGTGCTGGGGAGCAACCCCAGTGCTACCCAGAGACTCGACTGGGCTGTACTGGTGGTTACATGCATGTAATAAAATGCAAAAACTGTACAATTGCATATGGAAGTGGTGCCCTCCCTATGGCATCAGTCTATGCCAGCGGGGCAGTGCCCCTCCAGTTCATGTCCACCCCCCGGTCCACAGGGGCAGCAGAGTCCTTGCCCCACAGACTGCAGGGCAGCGTTGGTGCCTAAGCACAGCGGAGGTTCACAATGCGGTCAATGAGGGCTGCCCGTGTGCGCTCCACCTCTGCACTGAGCTGCCGGATCTCTTCCCGGAGCTGCTCGTTGCGGGCTGTCAGCTCCAGCACCCGCTGCTCATTCGCCCACTCCCGGCGCTTGGCCAAGTCCCTGCTTGCCACCATGCCACTGCACCTCTTCCTCTTCACCCCACGCCCTGCAGCTGCCCCCGCCTCATTCTCTTCTGTGCCCAGCTGGGGTGGGGAGCTCCAGCTAGAGGCAGAGCCCAGCACTCCCGCTGGCTCCGTGCCAGATGTGTGCTCTGGTCCCAGCAGCTCAGCAGTCAGGGCAGCATCTGGGTTGCAGCCCTCTGGGCCACTGCCAGCCCCCTCTGTGTCCCACAGTGGAGCAAGCTCTGCCTGCAGGGAGAGAGGAGTCGTCAGGCCCAGACACCCCCTGCCCTATTCCCCCCCCCCCCCCCGCCCCGGGGTGTTCCTGGCCCCTCAGCTCACCTGCTCAGCCCCCCAGGGTGGGGAGGGCCCGCTGGGCTCTGCTGCTGCCAGCACCTCCTGCAGGTCCTGGTACCAGGCTTCCAGCTCCCAGCTGGGCAGGGCACCAGTGGGTCCCCCTGCAGGCAGCCCCTCCGCTGCCATGGTCACCTCCGGGCCAGTGCCGCGCTGTGGGGAGCAGTGAGTCAGGCCGGGACTCGCGGCGCCGGGGTACTGCTCCCTGCAGGGGGGGCCGGCCCCGACAGCCCCAGGGTGCCACCCCAGCCCCTTCTTACCTGCTCTCAGGTGTGGTGGTCGACAAGGACGCACTTCCTCCTGGAAGCCTGGGGAGGGAGGGGAGCAGGGTCAGCATCCGCCCCCACCATGGCGGCACAGCAAGTGGAGAATTCCCGGGGGTCGGAGCCCCTGCCCCACTCTCTGGGGTGCCGCCAGCTCGGGGAACGAGGGAGCTGCGACCCGGGTACAGTGCCCCACAGCCCCGCACCAGGGGGTGCTGCGCCCCGAGCACCGTTCTCAGACAAGGGCGGCCTGCGAGGTCTCCGGCAGCCCCACTGTCCCGACTGGGACCCCGACTGGGACCCCGACTGGGACCCCGACTGGGACCCCGACTGGGACCCCGACTGGGACCCCGACTGGGACCCCGACTGGGACCCCGACTGGCCGAACGCCTCAGTCTCGGCCTCCCTCCACCCCCAGCCCGGCTCCACGCGCACCTTCCTAGGCGTCCCCGGCTCCCCACGGCCCCGGCCCAAGCGCTGCCCCACGGTCATCCTCGCCCGCATCGCCTCGCACCGCTCAGCTCCCACTAATGCCGCCGCCCGCACCCCTTTTAAGGGTCCTGGCGTGACGCAACGCTCGCGCGGGCCGCAGCCAACGAGCGCCCACAGCGCCGTGACGCACCGGGAGGCGCGAGCCAATGGGGAGCGGGCGGGTGGGGCGCGCGCAACCGCCCAGGGGGTAGGAGCCGCTCCGGCGGGGTGCGCGCCTCCGGTGAGTCACGCGGGCGGATGATGCAATATCTGGAAACCGGCCCCACCCTGCCTTAAAGGGCCCGCAGCGCCACAACGGGGCAGGGCTGGGATGAGTGGCGGCAGCCTCGTACAGTCCCGGGGAGCGCCAGGGGCCTGGCGCGGCCCCGGTGACTTCCCAGGGCACGGGCAGCACGGCCCCGACACTTCCCCCCGTATCCCGGGGCGCTCCCGGCGCTGCCCCGCGCGGGGCACGCCGGGATCGGGCCCCCCGCCGCGCGCAGGCGCGGTGCGCAGGCTGCCCCACCTCTCGGCGGGGCCCGGCAGGACCGGGGACCCGGTGCCCTGTGCCGCGGCGTCCAGCCCAGCTCCGCCGGCCGCCGCCATGACCGCAGGTGGGTGCGGGTGGGTGCGGGTGGGTTGGGGCGCCCTGTCCTCTCGCCTCCTGCCCACCCCGCGCGGGGCGCCCATCCCCCACCCGTGCCCCTGGACACGCACCCGCGTGGTCCCCCGGTCCCACGGGCCGCCCCAGCAGCGCCCACCCCCCGGCCGGGGGCGGGGGTTGTCACGGGAGGGACCCGCTCCCCCCAGCCCACTATGGCTGGTGCTTGGGCTCGTCCCTGCCCCACCCTGCGTGTCGCTGCGGGGAGCGAAAGCACACTCGGGATTCTGGGGAGGTGGTCAGGGCGGCGGGGCTCCTTGTCTAGAGGAGGTGTCTGGATGCCTGGGTGTTGCGTGTTCCACCCCCCGCACTTCCCCACTCCCGCACCCTCTGGCCCGTGGGGCCCTGCGTGGCTGCTGCCGTGTGTTGAATCTCTCTGCCGCTCAGAGACCTGCAGGGTACCGTCGGGGCAGCAACCGCGGGCGCCGCAGCCCACCGGCCGCGGGCTTGACGCTGGGATGTTCGCAGGGATAAGCAGGTGCGAGGTGTACCCACCCCCCCGCACCCCTAGCTAGTGCTGATGCCCCCCCGGCCCCCCCTGCCCCACCGGGGATTAGGGCCAGCAGCAGCTGTTTGCCTTTTAGCTGCGGTTCATCGGGTGTTTTATAGGTCACTGTTCTCTCCTGCCTGTGAGGGGACACGGGGATTAACAGGACGGAGGGCTGGTGTGGGGGGAGGGCTGGCAAAGGTCGGGGGGGCAGCCACTGCCCCCAGTCCTGCTCTACTTCCCTGGGCAGATGACTTCTTTCTTCAGACCCCTGTGGTCCTGCCCCGTGGCCCCTGGGCACCCTCTGGGGGCTCCTTCTGCTGCCTTATGGCTCTGAGCACCCCTGGTCCCCCCCAGCCCTTCCCTAGTGCCCTGGCACCCCCAGTCCTGCCGAGTCCTATTGGCCCATTTGTTTTCCCCCTGCCAGCACCCACCGCAGGCGTTTGTGTGACGAGGGGGCACAATGAGCAGCAGCGATGACTGCACCAGAAGAGAGCAACCCACGTGCCCGTTGGCTGGGCCTGTGCCTGTGGGTTGGGAGCGTAAGGTGGAGGAGGGCTCCGTGTGCTACATCAGGTAGGAGCAGCCCCTGATGCCCACCCACTCCCCTCCCTGATGCCGGCTCGCCACCTCTGCCACCCAGCCCTAGCGGCACCACGCTGACTTCGCTGGAACAGACTTGTGCCGACCTCCTGGCTGATGGGACTTGCAAGTGTGGCCTCGAGTGTCCACTCAACATGCACATGGTGTGGGGTGGGGTGGATCAGGGGGACTGGGGGGGGTGCTGTACTGGGGGCACTCCCCAGACATGGTGGGATGCAAGGGATTGCCTTGGCTGTAGGAGGGGGGTATACGGCTGCCCTGTGCTGGTGGGTCTTTTTGTCCCTGTGGGGTAGCCAGTTGTTACTCACAGCCTGCCCTGTCCCTGCAGGTGTTTAACTTCAACCCAGGGGCGGTGGTGGCTGGGCGAGGGACCCCTGGGGCCAAGGGCCAGCAGGACATGACCAAACTCTGCAATCACTACTGGAAAACAGCGGCCATGGCCGTGCTGTACCATAGCATGGAGGGTGTCCCAGGCCCCTGCCACACAGGCACAGGTACCAGGGTACCCTGCCCATGCTTATCTTTCCTCAGGGTCCCGCTGGTGTATCTGCCTTGTCCGCGTTACCCCATGCATCTCCTGGTCATGCCTGTCCAGACCCAGATGTTTCCTGTGTATCTTGTAAGTCCTGGGTTCTTACCGCCCATCCCAGTCCACTCGGTGCCCTCCTGGTTTCCCCACATTTCCCAGGGCTCCCCCATCTTCCCTGTCACATCCTGCCCCCCTGATCTTTCCTGTCCCCCACCTTCCCAATCCATCCCAGTTTAGAGATACGGGTGCCTATGCCCTGCTGGTGCCCACTTGACCCCTGCGTCCCTGTGGTTCCCTACAGGTCCTGGCCTGACCCTGCTGTTCTCAGCAGAGGGGCACCTGGCCACAACCCCCAGCACCAGCATCCCCCTGCCCAGCACTGTTGGCAGCTTCCTCAGGGTCCCCTTGGGAGCAAAGACCCTGGAGGCCACATATGCCCCCACAGGGACCTGGCTCATCACCCCACCCTTTCTGCAGCCCCACGACATCATCTCCAGGGCCAATGGCAGCCCCAAGGACCGCCCACCTGCTAGCCCCTGCTTTGGCCTCTGCTTGTCCCCACCAGATGCAGTGACCCCCCCCCAGATCTCCTGTGGTGCCCCTTGCTGAGGGCACCTGGAGCCAGCGCCCCGCAGGCAGGAATAGCAGCTGGCCAGCCCCATTGCAGGGGGTGACTGGAGAAAGCCCAGAGCCGGAGGGCCAGGGCCGTGCCTGCCGGCCACCACCAGTGGCCCCCAGGCAGGCAAGGTCGACCTTCCTGTCAGTGATGCCTTAACCAGCCAAAGCAGCAATAACCTGCCAGTGCCCTTAGATGCTGTCCCCGAGGGCAGAGGCTTTTTATGGCTGCCACCAGCAAGCACCCCTCTTCCTGCCAGCAGCCTGCTGAGCTTGGCTGCCAAGCTGGGAAGCCCCAACCCTGCACCTGCCCCTGTACTCTTTACCCGTCTGCCCACTCCCCCCTGGGATGCTGCTTTCTCTTGTGGGTGAGTGGGCCCTGGGCAGGGGGGCCCAGTGCCCCTGGTGCCCTGAGCCCCAGGACCTGGCAGCTCACAGAGTGCCCCCTGAGCCCAAAGGGATGCACCCACCGGTGACTGAGCAGCCTCTTGCAGACCTGCTGAGCCTGCTGGGTACTCAGGGTACTGGGGTTGGAAGCCCGGGGGGCTCAGCCTCCCCCTGGTCTCCCTGCCTGCTACTGACAGCTCGCCCTGCCCTGGCACCGGGCTCCTGCCCACTGGCTGGGACTTCAGCGGGCAGCTCCTGGGTCTCTTCAGGCACCCAGCAGCATCTTCCGAACCCACCTCAGGGACCTCCCTGCAGTCAAAAGCCTCTGGCCGTAACGGCAGCCCAGGTATGTGGGGCAATGCCAGTGGGGCCGGGCAGTTGGCGGGGAACAGGGGTGCAGCAGATGTCCCTCGATCAACCAGGGGCGGACCATGCCCAGGATGGCTGCAGCAGTGGTGCTGGGGGGTTTCCTGCCCTGAGGGAGCCCCTTGTGGCTGTGGGGCCAGGTGGGAGGCACGGGGACCTGTCCCCGAGGGCTGCGTGCTGCTGCCCAGCCAGCCCCTGATTCTCTCCACACTGCCTGCCTCGCTCGCCCTCCACCCTGTGCTGCTGGCTGGGCCCCCTTGAGCCTGCCCCTGCTGCCCCCCCGGTGAGACTGGCCCCTTTGCTCCCTGGAAATAGGGGGATTGCTTCAGGGTAGGGAGGAGAGGGGTTGGGGGGGCCCTTGCAGGGAGGAGGTTGATGAAGGGGAGTTCCCCCTCTACTAAGGGAGAGGGACCATAGGTGAAGCTATTTCCCCCCTCTAGGAGCAAGGGTGATGGTACCTGGGGGGATTTGCCCCTACCAATAGCTGCCCTGTGGTATTGGGTGTGTATTTAACCCTGGGGAAGAGGAAGGAGTGTATTTGCCTGCGGTGCAGTAGCAGGAAAACATCATCCCAAGGCACTGGCAGGAGGTGTGTTTGCCCCAGGGAGGAGAGTGGTGGAAGGTATTAGCACCCAGAGTGGGGCAGAGAAGTAGCTGCCCCTGGGGAGGAAGGTGGGGATATGTATGTGCCCCTGGGAGAGCAGAGACTTTGCCCGGGGGAGGAGGGTGCAAGAGGTTGCTTGCCCCTAGGGCATGGGAGGAGGATGAGGAGGACGGGTTGGTTTTGTCCTGGCAGCGAGGCCTGGGGTTGTCTCTGCCCCATGTTTTGGATGTGCCCCCAACTTGCCCCTCTTGCCAGCAGTCCAGCCTTGCCAGCCCCTCCAGCCCCTCTGTGGTACCTACCTCAACTGGCACCCCCGCCATAACTACTGAGGCCCCGTGCAGGGAGGGCCGGGCCCCCAACAGCCCCATGGGCACCCTGGAGCACCTCAACTTGCTGGGACCCCATCTGGGCAGCTCCCTGCTCAGTGCCGTGCTGCTGGGTGAGTGGGGTTGGGGAGCTGGGTGCCTCGGGAGCACCTCAGGGCTTTGGTGGAGGGACTGCTTGGATGAGGGGTGCTTGTGCTCAGGGGGGTACTGGGGGCATGCTGGGGGGCAGGGGGTGCCCCTGGTACCTGGGTAGTATCTTGCCTTTCACTCGTCCCCCCCAGGCAACCTACTGCCGCTTAGCCCCCTCCTCCAGCATTGCCCACTGCTGCTCCCCACGCTGTCCCCCCTGGGACTGTTGCTGGGCCTGGGCCAGGGCTCCCAGCTGGGCACCACTAGCCCCCTGGCCAGACTGCTCCAGAGCCTGCAGGTGGGCTGCTGGGGTGGGGACACGAGGGGCCAGGAGGGCTGGAAGGGCCCTGGGGTTTTGGGGAGGACATATGGGGGTGGTGGGGCCTGGAGGTTTTGAATAGTAGTTTGCAAAGGGCATGGGAGGACATGGGAAAGGATGGGGCGGGGGGCAGGCTAGGGTTCTCGGGATGTAAAGGAGGGACTTGGGGACCATGTGAAGTCTGGGGCTTTTAGGAGGATGGGAGGTTTCGGACTGTTGGTATGACATGGGAGTCCTGGGGGTGATGGGGATCAAAGGGAACAGGCGAATGGTGGAGTGCAGGGAGGATATAGGGACTCACAGGGATGGGAT
Organism: Phalacrocorax carbo; assembly: GCF_963921805.1. Classification (NCBI taxonomy): domain Eukaryota; kingdom Metazoa; phylum Chordata; class Aves; order Suliformes; family Phalacrocoracidae; genus Phalacrocorax; species Phalacrocorax carbo. The sequence continues at coordinate 4,333,163 of NC_087539.1, forward strand.
GGGCAGGAAGGAGGGTATGGGGGTTGTATGGGACAAAAGGGGATGTGGGGCACACAATGGGAGGGTTTGCTGACCCTCACTGCTCCCCTGCAGCTGGGCCCCAGGTTTGGCTCCCCTGAGAAGTCGGCAACACCATTCAGTCCCAGTGCTGGAGGCTCCCCAAGCCCTCCTGCACCTCCCAGCCTTCCCAAGGACACCCCAAGTGCCTTAGAGCCCCCTGCACCCTGTCAGGCTGAGCCGGGCAGCTCCAGACCCAGTGGGGGTGCCCAGGTGTGCCCTACCTCACGGCCCCCCCTCAAGGGGCCGCTGGTCGGCTGAGAGGCTCAACAGGGAGACAGCATCCCTTTGTGGGCCCCCCAGCCCCAAGAGCTGCCGGCGTGGGGCTGGCCAGGGGGGCTGGGGCACTCAGCGGCACTTCAACGGGCAGGTGGGTGACAGGGGTGAGAAGGGGCTTCCACCCGCAGCCCCCCTGGCCCCCCATCCTGCCCGGCACTGCACTGGGGACATCCCAGCAGCTGAGCAGCAGCTCAGAGTGGAGGTGATCAAGGTACTGGGAGATACTGAAGAGCACTGGATCCTGCTGGGGGGATACTGGGAGCCCACGGGCTGGATATAAGGACCAGCTGGGTGTCAGTGGGGATGTACTGGGAGGTACTGGGTACAACCTTTGGGTGCTGTTGTGGGTATACTGGGGGGCATTATATGCTACTGGGATGTATTGGGGGGGCACTGGGAATGTGTGCTGGGGTGGGGCATATCATGGGGGAGCAATAGGGAGATATTGGGACCCACTGGGTACATTGGGGGGTCTGGGAGAGCGACTGGGAGGGCAGTGGGAGTAGGTGCTAGGGTGAAGCCGGGGGGAACCAAGGCTGTGGGAAGTGTAAGGAAGCACTGGGTGGACTGGGAGATGCACTGTGGTACTGGGGTCCCCCATGCTGACCCCTTCCTCGCACAGGGGAACTCCCTGTGTCTGTGCCCATCCTGCCAGAGCTGGAGGAGGAAGGCCAGGTGAGTGCAGGGGACATGGGGGGCTTTATCACTTCCCCCCACCCCACCTGACCCCTTGGTTCTTGCAGCACCCCCCAGCCCAGCAGCCACCTGGAGACACTGCAACGGAGGGGGCTCAGCACCAATCTGTGGGCTGGCCCCACCGTAAGTGGGGACAGGGACACTGGGAGGGGGGTGGGGGGAACCGAGAGGGGAAGGGAGACTGGGGTAGGGGCATCCACCCCCATGTCCTCCATAATCTGCACACACACCCCTCCCCAGGTGGACGTGGCTGTGGCTTGGTGCCCATGGCCTGGGTGCCCTGTCAACTGCCAGAGGAAGCTGCTGACATGACAGTGCTGGGGTGGGGGCACCCCTAGCATTCACCTATGGATGAGGGGGGTCACAGCCCCCTCCCTGCTGCAGGCCACAGGCACCCCCAGCACATCTTGTCTTGGCTGCGGGCATGTCCTGGTGGTCTGGGTCCCCACCCCGGCAGTGGGGGGAAGGAGGCTCCACTGGAGTGGGGGGTTACTCCAAGCACAGGGCAACAGCCCCCTCCCCAGATGAAGCACCTCTGAAGCCATTTTCCATATGGGGTAGGTCAACAGTACACCCACCTGGGAAGCCCTCATGCTGGGGGGACAGAATTGGTGCTAGGGGATGCACCTGGGGGGGCCCTCCCTGCCCTGGGGGGTGTGCTGCCCCCACCTTCTCTTCACCTCCAGCCTGGGGGTGTTGTGGCCCCATGGCCAGATCTGCTCAGGGTTAGTTTAGCATGAGGCTCTACCCCACCAAAAATGAAGTTCCCCCTCTTCCCCTCCCCCAGTACCAGCAATAATCATCTCCATCAGCCTGGGGGCATGTGCCCTGCCCCGGTGTGTCAATGAGGAGATGAGATGTTCCCCTGTGGGTCGCAGCTTTCTGATAGTGCAAGGAGGAGGCTGCAGGGGAAGGGGGCTGGAGGGGATTATGCACTCTTAAAAGATGCATTTAAAACCCAGCGGCTAGGCCCTGCTTGTGCCCTAAGGAGATGCTGATATAGACACGCTTTGAGCTGGGTTGTCTGTTGATGTAAATTCAGGTGGGGGGGGTCACAGAGATCCCCCCTGGGTGGGAATGGAGGGGAGGGATGGATTCCCAGGGGCTTGCAGGGCCTGGGGGGGGGGGGAACAGGGAAGTCTGGGGGGTCTCTGGGGTGCTCTCACTTCTGCATCCCCTTTATGCAGACTTCTGTGGCAGCGAACTTGTTTTCTGCAATGGCCAAGTTTTCCATCATTCTGTCTGTAATCTGTAGGGGGATGAGGGAGGAAGGAGGGTGAGCGGGGGGGGGCAGGATGGGGAGCCCATCCCATCCATCCCAGTGTGTGCTGGTGGGACCCATCTCCACTGTCAGCACAGCATTCTTCTAGAGCATCAGCTGCTACCTGCACAGTGTCCAGGACTTGCCCAAACTGTGCAGGAATGAGTTTTGTGGCTGGGAGGGAGGCAAAAGCTCAGTACCACATGGTGCTGGTGTGCCCTCCGAAATGTCCTCAGTCACACCACACCACTGTTCCCAGCATCCCTTCCAGCCTCTCACCTTGCTTGGCTCTGTGGGTCACCAGGGGTGGAGGCAGCAGTGAGCCACTGCAGGCAGTTCCTAGCATGGGGGTGGCCAATGGAGAGGTTCTTGCCTCCTTGCACTTCCCAGAGGTGAGAAAGTTGGAGCACGGTTAGGAGAAGAGGGGAGAGAGATGGAAAGTTAGGTTTGTCCCATGCATGGGCCACCATCACCCACATCTGGTGCCAGGGTTGCCCACCAGCCCTGTGCATCATAGAATCAGAACCATTAAGGTCGGAAAAGACCCTTAAGAGCATTGAGTCAAACTGCTGACCTATCACTGCCAAGTCCATCACTAAACCATAGCCTCAAGCACCACATCTACCCTTCTAAATACTTCCAGGGATGGTGACTTCACCACGTCCCTGGGCAGCCTGTTCCAATGCCTGACAACCCTTTTGGTGAAGAATTTTTTCCTAATATACAACCTAAACTTCCCCTGGCACAGCTTGAGGCCATTTCCTCTCATCCTATTGCTTGTTACTAGGGTGAAGAGACTGACCCCCACCTCGCTACAACCTCCTTTCAGGTGGTTGTAGAGAGCGATAAGGTCTCCCCTCAGCCTCCTCCATACTAAACAACCCCAATTCCCTCAGCTGCTCCTCATAAGACTTGTTCTCTAGGCCCTTCACCAACTTTGTTGCCTTTCTCTGGACACGCTCCAGCACCTCGATGTCCTTGTAGTGAGGGGCCCAAAAACTGCACACAGTACTTGAGGTGTGGCCTCACCAGTGCTGAGCACAGGGGCACTATCACCTCCCTGCTCCTGCTGGCCACACTATTCCTGATACAAGCCAGGACACCATTGGCCTTCTTGGCCGCCTGAGCACACTGCCGGCTCATGCTCAGCCAGCTGTCAACCAACACCCCCACGTCCTTTTCCTCCAGGCAGCTCTCCAGCCACTCCTCCCCAAGCCTGTAGCATTGCCTGGGGTTGTTGTGACTCAAGTGCAGGACCTGTCCCTTGGCCTTGTTGAATCTCATACCGTTGGCTCCGGCCCAACGACTCAGCCTGTCCAGGCCCCTCTGTAGGGCCTTCCTGCCCTCCAGCAGATCAACACTTCCACTCAGCTTGGTGTCATCTGCAAACTTACTGAGGGTGCCCTCGATCCCCTCATCCAGATCATCAGTGAAGATATTGAACAGGGCTGGCGCAAACACTGAGCCCTGGGGAACACCACTCGTGACCAGCCGCCAACTGGTTTTGACTCCATTCACCACCACTCTCTGGGCTTGGCCATCCAGCCAGTTTTTAACCCAGTGCAGAGTGCACTTGTCCAAGCCATGAGCAGCCAGCTTCTCCAGGAGAATGCTGTGGGAGGCAGTGTCAAAGGCCTTACCAAAGTCCAAGTAGACAACATCTAATCTACAGCCTTCCCCATATCCACTAAGCAGGTCACCTTATCATAGAAGGACACCAGGTTAGCGAGGCAGGACCTCCCTTTCATAAACCCATGCTGCCTGAGCCTGATCCCCTGGGTGTCCTGCATGTGCTGCGTAATGGCATTCAAGATGATTTGCTCCATGACCTTTCCCGGCACCAAGGTGAGGCTGACAGGCCTGTAGTTCCCCGGATCCTCCTTCTGAACCTTCTTGTAGATGGGTGTCACATTTGCTAGTTTCCAGTCATCTGGGACCTCCCCGGTTGACCAGGACTCCTGATAAATGATGGAGAGTGGCTTGGTGAGCTCCTCTGCCAGCTCCCTCAGTATCCTCAGGTGGATCCCCTCTGGCCCCATGGACTTGTGAACATCCAGGTGAAGGAGCAGGTCAGTGACTGCCACCTCTTCAACAACTAGAACTTCATTCTGCATACCATCTCCATCTCCCAGCACAGGGGCCTGACAACCCTGAGGATAACCAGTCTGACTATTAAAGACTGAGGCAAAGAAAGCATTAAGTACCTCAGCCTTCTCCTCATCTTTCCTGGCAAGGTTACCTTCTGCATCCAACAAAGGAGGGAGATTCTCCCTGGCCCTTCTTTTGTCACTGATATATTTATAAAAACATTTTTTGTTATCTTTAATGGTGGCGGCCAGTTTAAGTTCCAGCTGTGCCTTCGCCTTCCTAATCTTTTCCCTGCATACCCTCACAACATCCTTGTAGTCCTCTTGAGTCACCTGCCCCTTCTTCCAAAGGCAGTAAGCTCTCCTTTTTTCTTGAATTCCAGTCAAAGCTCACTATTCAGCCGAGCCAGCCTTCTCCCCCGCCTGCTCGACTTACGGCCCATGGGGACGGCCTGCTCCTGCGCCTTTGAGACTTCCTTCTTTAATAACATCCAGCCTTCCTGGACTCCTTTGCCCTTCAGGACTGCCTCCCAAGGGACTCTGTTAACCGGGCTCCTTAACAATCCAAAGTCTGACGTCCAGGGTAGTGGTTTTGCTGACCCTCTTCCTTCTGCAAGAATCAAAAACTATCATGTCATGGTTGCTGAGCCCAAGACAGCCTCTGACCACCACATCACCCACCAGCCCTTCTCTGTTAATAAACAGCAGGTCCAGTGGGGCACCTCCCCTGGTTGGCTTGCTTAGCAGTTGCATCAGGAAGTTATCTCCCACACACTCCAGGAATCTCCGAGACTGCTTTCTCTCTGCTGTGTTGTATTTCCAGCAGATATCTGGTAAGTTGAAGTCTCCCATTAGAACTAGGGCTAGAGATTGTGAGACTTCAACCAACTGCTTGTAGAGTACTTCATGTGTCTCCTCATCCTGGTTGGGTGGTCTATAACAGACTCCAGCCAGGATGTCTGCCTTGTTGGCCTTCCCCCTGACCCTTACCCATAAGCACGCAACCTTATCATTACCGTCATTGAGTTCTAGACAGTTAAAACACTCTAACATACAAGGCTACCCCTCCACCTCTCCTTCCTTGCCTGTCCCTTCTAAAGAGCTTGTAGCCATCCATTGCAGTGCTCCAGTTGTGTGAGTCGTCCCACCATGTTTCCGTGATGGCGACCACATCATAGGTTCCCTGACGTGTGATGGCTTCCAGCTCCTCCTGTTTATTGCCCATGCTGCGTGCATTGGTATAAATGCACTTCAATTGATCTATTGGTCTCTTCAACACAGGTATGCCACCCCTAGGCTCGTTCCTAGCAAGCCTGGTTTTATCCCCTTCCCTCTTCATATCTAGTTTAAAGCTTTCTCAACGAGGCCTGCTAACTCCTGGGCCAGAATCCATTTCCCCCTTTGGGACAGGTGAACCCCATCTGTCTCCAGCAGGCCTGGGGCCATGTAAACTGCCCCATGCTCAAAAACACCAAAATTCCACTGCTGGCACCAGCCTCTGAGCCACGTGTTAACGATCTGGGACTTCCTGTTCCTTTCCGTATGCCTCCTGGCTACCGATGGGATGGAGGAAAACACTACCTGCGCTCCTGATCCTTCAAGTAATCGCCCCAGTTCTCTAAAGTCCCTTTTGATTGTCTTTGCACCTCTCTCAGCTACCTCATCACTGCCGACCTGGACAGCCACTAGCGGATAATAATCGGATCCTTTTACTAGCCTAGGGAGCTTCCTGGTAATGTCTCTTACCCTTGCCTCAGGGAGGCAGCAGACTTCCCTATGGGATGGGTCCGGCCAGCATATCGGGCCCTCTGTTCCCCCCAGAAGGGAGTTGCCTACGACAATTACCCTTCATTTTTTTCTTACCACTGGCTCTTGTAATGCGTGGGGCTGACTGGTTCCCTCTAGTCAACCCCTTGGGTGGGTGGATCACTCTCTGTATCTTTGTCCTCCTGGCCCTCAGGCTCCAGAGCCCCATACCTGTTCTGTAAGGGCACCTGTGGGGGTGAAGTCGGCCAGGAGAGGATTCCCCTACTGCGCTGAGCAGGGATCTGTATCCATCCTCTGTCTCTTGGGTCCCCTCCCTCTGCCTGGCAGCACGAGGGCAGGGGGCCACTCCTTCTCTTGATGCTTCTATCTGGTGTGCTTGTCTCAGGGATGGTAGGAAGTGACTCCACCAGTCTATCTCCCTCTCACATTCCTTGATACTCCTCAGTCTTGCAACATCCTCTTTCAGCTCTGCCACCATGCTGAGCAGATCCTCCACCTGCTCACACCTCATGCAGGTCCTGTCTTGGGAGCGCTCCATGACTGGAGCAAGGCTCTGGCACTCCCTGCAGCCAGAGACCTGGGTGGCTGCATGTTTTAGTGAGAGTTCTGTCTGCGTTGCCACATGCCTCCTGGCGATAGCTCTTGTCTGAGCAGAGACCGTGGCTAAATCTTTTCCGGGAGAGCATAGACCACGAGGCGAGCTTGCCAGCTGCCTGATCGCCCTGCCTGCACAAACTGCCATGCAAACTGCCATGCCATGCCCTTCCTGATGCACCACGCCCTGTTTGCCCATCCTGTTTGCCGCGCTCCCTAGGGAGCCGTTTAAATCTCCCACCATTGCCCCAGCAGCACCCAAGCCCTGTCTGCCGCACTCGCGAGAGCAGACGGTTGTTTTTGGCGCGACAGCCCCACCGGGCTCTTTATCGGGTTCCCTGGCACAGGAAACCCCTGTTTCTACCCCAATCTAGCGCCCAGTTGCAGGACTTACCGCTGCTGCTGCTGCGTGCCTTGCCAAGCATTGGCTCAGGAGCCATATGGAGGGGTGTGGGGGGGCTGCCAGCATGGAGGCAAGGGTGGCAGCAGGGTCAGTGGCTGCACTAGGAGGGGCAGCAGTGGGCTGGGACCCTTGGCTGATCACCTCAGGGCTCACAATTTCATACTCCCTGGGCTTGTAGCCTACTGTCAGCCTTGCTGATGCTGCCAGAGAAATCCGGAAGAGTGTAGGGGCTTGCCCCAATGTGTGAGGGTGGCTGTGCCCACCACAGAGTTGGCTCAGTGACTCGGGGTCCTCCCAGACAAGCCTTGCCCAGCCTCCCGGCTCACCCCCGCACTTGGTGCCCAGGTACTTGTCCCTGAAGTGCTCGTAGGCAACGTTGGGGTTGATGATGAGGTGCTCAGCAAAGATGCTGATGAGCTCCTGCACACACTACCCAATGTTAAGGAGGTGGTAGCTGTGAGGGTTTCTTGGCAGAACTGCCTCCTCTCTGCTCCAGCCTTTAAAGAAGCTGCCAAAGCAAGGTAATGTTCACCATTTTGTTACTAACAATGAAGCAAAACCATCTGTTGGAGAGTGTCTTTATGGGATGCTTTAAACCAAGACACAGAGCTGTTTTACAGCCCACAATACCTTTCACTACATTGAGGCGCTGTCAGAGTTTATAAAGAGCTGTAACAAGAGATGTCACTTAGCAAAGATCTGCCATTGGTGAAAGGTCTCTCAGCCTCGAGGAGACCCTGAGAGGTGTCCCAGCTCAAGGGAAGATCACTGCCGTGCAGCCACTCTGCCTAGCTCAAAGAAGGCTCACTTAGGCTGTCGTATTTATGGAATAAAGTGGTTGGCTTGTAGTCAAATTACATGCCATGGAAAATGTATGCATGAGACTTCTGTACTCACAACTTTGTTCCTTGAGAAATGAGTCTTGGAAAAGCCACCCGCTATTCATGTGTTAATTGCATGATCGGTGTTCCAAGCCCATATGCATTGATGCTCTCCATGCTGCACTGTTCCTTTGTGGGTTTTCAGAGAGCAGGTTGGAACTAGAGGAGTCCTTGGCCTGGTGACACCTAGGCCTTCACCTCCTTTGGAGCCTGTACCAAACTACTGCTAGTTTGGTTGAGTCAAGTGCGTCTGTCACACAGGAGCGCAGGGCCCTGGCTTCTGTAGCTGCTTATGTTCTCATATCTGCACACCTTCACATTGTTTTGGAGTTTGCAGCACTCAGTAAACACCACCCCAGAACAAATCTAGAATGTAATGTCTCATTATACTACATTTTGTGTAAGGGGTTTTAAATTATTTTAGTAAGAAAGAACAAACAGCATATTGTACCAAAGACAATTATCTCTTGATTAGACTCAGGTTTAAGTAAGGATATAGCTCAGTGCATGTGCAATTCTTAAATAGAAAATTACTTTCCACTTCCCTGTTGAATTTTTGACACAAGGTTAGCGAGTCCACAGTTGATCCACTAGCTCTGTATAGGTTCCCATCTGTGGGTAATTTTGTCTCTGCAGTGGTGGATGTTCTGTTGGTGGTGGGAGGGTTTCCTGTTTCTGTTTCTACACCAGTTGCAGCTTTCAGGTGAGACTGATGGTTCCAAGTCAGATTTTCACCTTTACCGCTGAGAAAGATTAGCAATACCAAAAATGGCTCCCACCACAAAGGAGATAAGTAATCCTTTCTTTTATGTACTTTTACCCAACGTAATTCCCTAGATTGAAGGTGTGCAGAGCCCCTTCTAGAGGTTGTGTTTGCTGGGCATGGGCCTGGTTGTATTTTAGTAATTTCTGAACCTGTAAATATATTGGGTCATATTGTCATTTCCAACTAATAAACTTTTATGAATGGGTACATCAGTTCTGGGGAGTTGTATGAGTTTTTTCTGTTTTGGTTTACTGGCAACTCAGCCCCAGACAATCGCTCGCTCACTCCCCCACCGGTGGGATGGGGGAGAGATTCAGAAGGGTAAAGCTCGTGGGTTGAGATAAGAACAGTTTAATAATTAAAATAATAATAATAATAATAAAAAAACCAACAGAAATGCAATGGAAAGGAAAACAACGAGAGGTGCGAAACCCGGGGCAGGGGGGAAGAGAGGAGGAGGATGAACCACCGGAACAAAATGCACGTGATGCAACTGCTCACTGCGTGCTGACCCAACATCCGCACCCCTTCCTGAGTTGCAACTGCCCCCCCTCAATATACTGGTCATAGTGGAACATGGTATGGAATGAACATCCCATTGGCCAGTCGGGGTCAGCCGTCCAGGCTGTGGCCCTGCCCCTCCCAGCCCCGCCCGCCACGCGGCAGAGCGCGGGAAGCTGGAAAGGTAGCCGACCCCCACAGTGAGAAGAATTAACCCCTCCTCAGCCAAAACCAGCACATTCTCCACCCCTTATTCCATACCATTTACACCATGCCCAGGTCCCATATGATGCAATACAACCGTACCAACCACCACCCCTCCCCTTCCCATCCTTTAACATAATACACAGACATCATTCCCTTAGTTCATGGACCTTCCCTGTACAATGTCCATTAAAATGTCCATTGAGTTCATCCAGTCCATGACTCTGGGCTCCATCTGTTGTATCAGTCTTTCCGGGTGGGAGGGATGGTGTGTGGCGTTGGGTTGCTGCATACCGAGTCAGTCATCCTTCCATCACTGCTGCACGGCTTGTTTCATAGTTGATCTTCCATGGGTTGGGAGGCTCGTACTCTGATATCATTGGTACAACACAGAGGTGACACACAGTATTATATAGCAGTTCACATTGTGCCATGCAGTTCATTGACTGTTTTCACCCAAAATCAAATCCCCTTGAGGCACACATCGGATTTCTCCATCCTCCCGCATCACCCACCAAGTGCACCCAGGTCCTCGAGCAAAAGCAATCCCACGAATGGGTTTGCCTTTGCCGGAGGCAGGAAGAACCCAGACTGTGTTGCCCAGCGTACTTTTTGTGTGCACTACAGGGACTCCATCCCCTTCCACAGTATGTAGGATTTCTGACTGGGCAGGGCCAGCTCGCCTGGCAGATCCCCTCCTGTTGACTAACCATGTGGCTTTTGCTAAATGTGTATCCCAGTGCTTGAATGTCCCACCCCCCATTGCTCTCAGCATAGTTTTTAACAGTCCATTGTACCGTTCAATTTTCCCAGAGGCTGGTGCGTGACAGGGGGTGTGATACACCCACTCAATGCCGCGCTCTTTGGCCCAGGTGTCTATGAGGTTATTTCGGAAATGAGTCCCGTTGTCTGACTCATTTCTCTCTGGGGTGCCATGTCACCACAGCACTTGTTTCTCAAGACCCAGGATAGTGTTCTGGGCAGTGGCGTGGGGGACAGGAGATGTTGCCAGCCAGCCAGTCGTTGTTTCTACCATTGTAAGCACATGGCGCTTGCCTTGGCGGGTCTGTGGGAGTGTGATATAGTCAATTTGCCAGGCCTCCCCATATTTGTATTTCAGCCATCGTCCCCCATACCACAGAGGCTTTACCCGCTTCGCTTGCTTGACTGCAGCGCATGTGTCACATTCGTGGATAACCTGCGCAATAACGTCCATGGTCAAGTCCACCCCTCGATCACGAGCCCACTGTATGTTGCATCTCTCCCTTGATGGCCTGAGGTGTCATGGGCCCACCGAGCTAGAAATAGTTCACCCTGATGCTGCCAGTCCAGATCCACCTCAGCCACTTCAATCTTGGCAGCCTGATCCACCTGCTGGTTGTTCCGATGTTCTTCAGTGGCCCGACTCTTGGGGACGTGAGCATCCACATGACGTACCTTTACAACCAGGTTCTCTACCCGGGCAGCAATATCTTGCCACAGTGCGGCAGCCCAGATGGGTTTGCCTCTGCGCTGCCAGTTGCTTTGCTTCCATTGCTGCAGCCAGCCCCACAAGGCATTTGCCACCATCCAGGAGTCAGTAGAGAGATAGAGCACTGGCCACTTTTCCCGTTCAGCGATGTCTAAGGCCAGCTGGATGGCCTTTACTTCTGCAAAGTGGCTCGATTCACCTTCTCCTTCAGCAGTTTCTGCTACTTGTCGTGTAGGACTCCATACAGCAGCCTTCCACCTCCGGTGCTTTCCCACAAGGCGACAGGACCCATCAGTGAACAGGGCGTATTGCTTCTCATTTTCTGGCAGTGTGTTATACAGTGGGGCTTCTTCAGCACGTGTCACCTCCTCCTCTGGTGATAATCCAAAATCTTTGCCTTCTGGCCAGTCCATAATCACTTCCAAGATTGCTGGGCGACTGGGGTTTCCTACTCGAGCCCACTGGGTGATCAGTGCGACCCATTTACTCCATGTAGCATCACTTTCTGCTAATCCCACCTGGCACTGCTTGTTGATCTCCCGAGTGCGGGTGGCCTTGAAGAGCTCTTGGCGCACAACGGGCACCCAGCCTCTGTTCGCACCATACCTGATCGTCACTCATGGGCTCTTCCCTGAGCCCGTCTGACTGTACGCCGGCAGAGTGGCGTTATAACAGTGCTAGGTGCTCTCCAGCACTCCCCGACCATGATCACCAAAGACCTCTCTCTAACAAACCATTAAGTGCCTCCTCTTCATAAGCGAGCAAGCAAACGCACACACAAGCACTGCTCTCTGGCAGGAGAGCCCTCACTAACAGTTTAAATTAGCAATCAAGACTGGCAAGCACACTTGACAGTAACACTGAGTTCCAGGATGACAGAAATGTAGAAAAAATCTAGCCACTGCTTCACACCAGGAAAGTGATAAATGCCGGTCTTTTGCGTTACGCTGACATGAATGTTAGTAACAGGAGATAAAGGAACTGACCGGCCTCCAGCTGCGTATCAGTGACAGCTGCTTCCAGTTGGTTCTTTGACTCAAAGCTTACCTGGCCCATGAAATGGTTGGATCCTGCGGAGATGACCATGCCGTTCTCGTCCTTTAGGAAGCTCCTCTGAGACCAATAGGTTGGATCAGAAGCAAAGGCTTTCCTGTGCCCTGGATTCCTAGGGTCACACACGCTTGTGCTGTCGCTGTTCACAGAAGTCACACACCTCCTTCCTGCATCCTTCTTTTTCTGTGTATTAACATTACAGTTGTAGTATCAAACTACCAGCAATCAGGCTTTCACTAATAATTCATGGTTTTGTCTGGGTTTAAACCCAGTTCAACAGCAAGGCACACCACACCGATGGCTGCTGTGGGATGAGCCTGCTCTTGAGCCATGCCGGGTGATGCACAGCCCAGGAGTGAGTGACCTGAACCAACAGGCACACCAGGAACCACCACTTGCATTTTTCCCTCTACCTCACGTATGGGTCACCCACACAGCACAGTGCATTGGAAAACGCTTTTTATTGGAGGAACAGCTGTAATTCAGAAGGAACCGCAGAACATTTCTCTCCAAGCATCCAAAGGCACTCATTATCTTGACTGCTTTGGTGAGAACAGCATTCCTGCAATGGAAACCTTCAAGTTTTGCACAGAAGACAAAAGTACCAACAACATAAGAAACAAATGCAATCTTACTACATGAAATTCTATTATTTCATAGTATTTTCTGATTGGCCTAGACTAAGAAGTTACAAGCATCGCCTAACAACTCACAAGAGGCTATGGGCTGGCTTCTGCCTGGAGCTTATTTCTTCCCCACCAGAAGCTAGTTATGGTTGGTAACATGGGAAGGGATGAAATTGCAGCAAATAAATGGAGTGCGCTGACAACCCTGAGAGTCATCTTCCATGAGAAGGGGTTCTGATGGGGGATTAAACTACTTAGTTATCTATGGCCTTATTTGCATGCTGGGCATGTTCTTGTAAGATCTGTCCAAGGTCTTGGTCTTTTCTCATGACAAAAGGAGAGTAGAGAAGGACAGTAACTGACCTTCATTGCCCTCAAGTCCAAATATACCAGAATTGAGGTTCATTTGGCCCTACCACCTGTAGGAAAATCATCCGACAACTACTGGCCTCTTTTCTGCTCTTTGTCATTCTGCCTGTTTTTAAGTAAAAGAGGCAGAAACAAAGCAGAAACATGGCAGCAAGTGGGAAGAGATCACTATTTGATCACACAATCAAGTCTAGCAAGATGTGTACACCAATAGCTTGATGATAATCATTGTTTTAGTTTCAGCTCTCCTAAATTCTCTAAACACATTTACCATAATATAAATATATGTATTTTGCATAGCAAACATTATCATAACAGAAAAACTCTCTCTCAACTGGGTTTCTGCTCGTTTCCTACCCATAACTCTCTATACTTTGACCAATACACGACTGCTGAAAGGTGCTCTTGGAGGTGCATTTCCTGCATTGGCTTGTTTTGTTACTGTCGAGAACGGCTTTGCTCTTGCGGCTGTCGAGCAAGAGGGAAAAACAATATCAGCCTTGTGTAATCAAAGTGATGGTTAGTTGTGCCTTATATTCCCCCCTGAAAAATTACCTTCTCTTGGGATAAATGAAGGCAAATGGTAAGGCTTCGTTCTCTCTACAGCCAGATGCCTCTCAACTCTAGGAAGGATCTTGCCATGTTGGCCTGATAGAGAATTTCTGGCAACTGCTCTCTGTCTCCAGTGAGGATCACAATCATTCTGATGAATGAAAGGCGTAAAGCAAGAAGTTAAATAATTACAAGGAGTTCATTGCACAGAACTCTAGGTGCTATTTCAAATTAGTGAATACGTTTCCTCTACAGGTGCAGTAAAATACACCCCCTGCACAGAGCGGCAGCCAGTTCTGCCCATCAGCGCACACCAGCTTCACCCGGAATTTTTAGCCAAGTGGAAGGAAGACTAGAATAATAACAGAACCTACAACTTTAAGGTAAAACCATTCCGGCACTCTGCAGAACCTTATTCTGGCACACTTGTCAGCACCCACAAGTTACAAATGGCTGACAAAATAGCAGGCTTTCCCTTGTTTTTCCTGAAATGCCACTGTCTGAGGTGACTGAATATACAGGGCAATGGTGGATTACATTGGACAAAAGGAAGTGAGTTTTAAAATGAGGAAGAGAAAGCTACTTACACACCCCTTCCCCCTGGATGAAAGCTTTCAAATGCAGGACCTGAACCTTCAAAAACCACCCCATAAGTTTACTTCCCTGGAAAACAGCAAATGTATCACAGAACCACAACAGAAGTTCACATAACACAAAATTTGACCTGGCTATTTTGAGATACAGAAGTTAGGTAAGAATTTCTGTCCTAAAAGAGGTAAAATGAAAGTTGTGGAATTGCAGACCTCACGCTATAACTTGAGGAAATAATAAAAAGAACAACCCATGATGCAAATGTTGCCTGTGGGTTGGCACCCAGAGTTGCATGCAAGATACAAGAGATGACATACAACACACTCTTCATTCCACAGTGACCCAAACAATTTCCAATAATCCGAACCCTACATTACATACACCTCTGAATAACTGAATGGTAAGAGTGGCTGACAGGGAAGACACTTATTTAATCCTCAGACACAAACAAACTATTTGGAGTGGAGTTGACAATGTCTGTAACACTGAATTTCCAACTTCACAGAGTAGCTTTGGGGAAGTGAAATTTTCAGTTTGAATTTTAGGTTCAGCTGTAGCGTAAGGAACTTATTCCTAGAATTTCAAGGAAAGGTGTGAAAAACAAAGCGGGATTTTTGTCTGTAGTCTCAAAACCGGTTAGTAACCCCTAAGAGAAACTTGCACACTTAGCAGAACTTTCACACTTACTGTAAGGTTAACATTCATCGCCTGGTTCAGCTGTAGTGCTGCCATACAGTTGACACGCTGCAGATGCTGGACTAAAAGAATTTCATGATTCCGTAAAAATTTCTCCAAACACTTCTAGGAGAAATAACACATTTTAAAACATATATGATGATCCTGCCTCTTCTTTTTGCAAAGAGGGGATTAAGATTTTTTTCTTGCCCACACTTACTTGTTCAGAGTCTGTGAAAGGCAGCTTCAGGAAGTCTCCCACTAGTCCCACCTCCTGACAGATGTCATACATGTCTTTTAATAGCTCTTCCTCCTTTAACTTAGTGGTGTCTTCCTGCAGCAGACCCCAAGCCTCCACCATGCACCTGTAATTAATTTTTTGAGACGTAAAGGCATATTAATAGTGTCACCAAAAAGATGCCCCACAAGTATTGTGCTCAAAGTTTAAAGGAAATTTAGGGGACTGTGATTTCTAGTGTTTGTTCTCCACCTTTCACAGTATTTGAATGCCAAAATGGTGGCATATATTTCTTTACCTATTGGACAACAGCACAGTGAGGAAAATCTGCACTTCACTACAGCTTGAGAACGATGGCTTCATTGTCTGTATGTATCTGAGGGCTCGCCCATGCTGTCCTTGGCACACGAGGGACTGAAGGATTCACACGTCTTGCCACGACACAGGTTTGGTTGCAGCTGGTTCAATGAACAGGGCCAGGGAGTTCTGCAGAAGTTAGAGATCAGGTTTGTTAAGATATATGTACACACATGCATGCAACAAAGCTATTCAAAAGTGTCTTCAGTGAGGGTGAATGTCTGTTGAATAAATGTAGATGATGACTAATGAAGGACTTGATACCGGACAGGTAAATATAAATTCTGAAGTATCTGCAGAAAAAAATTCAGTGATCCATACAGAACAAAGGGATTCTTTTGAAAGGAGTGATTCACACATGGCTAGGATAACCAAATCTCCATATGCAAACATCACTTCTTATAAATACAAGTTATTCTCCCAGGCAAAGAGGTTATATTAACATTGTGACAGGCACAGAACAACCTTCAGCATCAGAAGGAGCATGAATTATATTGAAAAGTCACTTTTGTGGTCTTCTGTCTCAAATCTTGCTGCCAGGATGGTAGTTTTAATATTTAAAGTATCCAAACCACTGCTTTTGAGGAAGTGCTCAATTGCTCTGCTGAAAACAACCTAAACAGATGGCTTTGGCAATTCACATGGCAAGCATTATTAACATTGACTACTTCTTTGTCTTAATCCATTTCCTGTCAATGTAATTAAAACCAACTAGCAAATCATCACATATTGCTGAAGGTGCTGCTGAAGCGGTATTACAAAAAAGGTTCCCATGTTTTATCACCTGTTATTAGCTAAGCACAAATTTTTTAAAGTCATTTGGTAGATCATAGCATTGTATAGCAATATATGCCTAACTAAACTGTCACATACTTACTTCATAGTCCTTGTGGTCTAGAAGCCAAAACCCTTTAATCAGCTTCACAAAACTCCAAGGGATGGCAAAGGCAGCTGCGAAGGAGTTGATTGAAGTTTCTGTTTTTTTCCAAAAGGAATGCATGATATCTAGCAGCAAATAAATTATCTGATATTAAGTATCTAATTAAGGCTAATAAATTTACAAGAACAACAATATATCACATGAAATAATCACATTAAATAATATTGTTACTATTATAAATATAATATTAATAAATAATAAAATGTAATAAGAATATAATAGTGGTAGGACGCCTGGCCGGACCATATTAAGTGTTGCGCAGATGACCGAAAGTGACCGGCTGGATCATATTAAGTGCCGCAACAATGACCGGAAGTGCCCAGCCAGGCGCCATTAAGTGTTGCGCCGACTACCGGAAGTGCCCGGTCGGACGCCATTAAGTGTTGCACAGACGACCGGAAGTGCCCGGTGGTACCCCATTAAGTGTTGCGCAGACGACTGCAAGTGCCCGGCCGAAGCATATTAACTTTTGTGCCGAAGACTGGAAGTGCCCGGCCGGAGGCCATTAAGTGTTGCGCAGAGGACAGGAAGTGCCTGGCCAGACCCATTAAGTGTTGCGCCAACGACCGGAAGTGCCCAGCCGTACACGATTAACTTCTGCGGTGAATACCGGAAGTGACCGGCCGGATGTCAATAAGTGTTGCACCGATGACGGGAAGTGCCCGGCCGGACCCCATTAACTGTTGCGCTGACTACCGGAAGGGCCCGGCCAGCCGTCATTAAGTGTTGCGCAGACGACCGAGAGTACTCGGCCGGACCACATTAAGCGTTACGCCGATGACCGGAAGTGCCTGGCTGGACCCCATTAAGTGTTGCACCGATGACGGGAAGTGCCCGGCCAGACCACATTAAGTGTTGTGCTGACTACCGGAAGTGACCGGCCGGACATCATTAAGTGTTGCGCAGACGAGTGAGAGTACTCGGCTGGACCACATTAAGTGTTACGCCGATGACCGGAAGTGCCTGGCCGGACCCCATTCAGTGTTGCAGCGACGACAGGAAGTGGCTGGCCGGACCCCATTCAGTGTTGCGCCGACGACCAGAGGTGCCTGTGTGGACGCCATTAAGTGTTGCACAGACGACTGGACGTGCCCAACCGGACGCCAGTAAGTGTTGCGCAGACGACCGGAACTGCCTGGCCGGACCATATTAAGTGTCGCGCTGACTACCGGAAGTGCCCCAGTGGACCCCATTAAGTGTTGCGCCGACTACCGGATGTGCCCGGTTGGATGCCATTAAGTGTTGCGCCGACGACTGGAACTGCCCGGCCGGACCCCATTAAGTGTGGCGCCGACAACCAGAAGTGCCCGTGTGGACGCCATTAAGTGTAGCACAGACGACCAGAAGTGGCCGGTTGGACTCATTAAGTGTTGCGCAGACGACGGGAAGTGCCCGGCCGGACCCCATTAAGTGTTGTGCCGACTACCAGAACTACCCGCCCGGTCTATATTAAGTGTTGCTCCGATGACCGGAATTGCCCGGCCGGACCCCATTAAGTGTTGCGCAGCCGATCGGACGTGCCCAGTGGGACGCCATTAAGTGTTGCGCAGATGACTGGAAGTGCCCGGCCGAAGCATATTAAATGTTACAAGGAAGACTGGAAGTGCCTGGCTAGACGCCATTAAGTGTTACGCTGATAAGCGATAGTGCATCAACGGACCCCATTAAGTGTTGCGTAGACAACCAGAAGTACCCAGCCGGACCATGCTAAGTGTTGCGCAGACGACCGGATGGATGTGCCTGGACGGACCCCATTAGGTGTTGCACAGACCACCGGAACTGCCTGCCCGGTCCATATTAAGTGTTGTGTAGACGACCGGAAGTGCCTGGCCGGACCCATTAAGTGTTGCGCCGACTACCAGAATTGCCCACTGGACCCCATTAAGTGTTGCGCCGACGACCGGAAGTGCCTGGCCGGACCTCATTAAGTGTTGCGCTGACAACCGGAAGTGCCTGGACGGACATCATTACGTGTTGCGCTGACTACCGGAAGTGCCCGGATGGACGTCATAAACTGTTGCGCTGACCACCAAGATTGCCTGGCCGGACCCCATTAAGTGTTGCGCCGATGACCGGAAGAGCCCTGCTGGACCCCATTCAGTGTTGCACCGACGACCAGAAGTGCCTGTGTGGACCCCATTAAGTGTTGCACAGATGACCGGAAGTGGCCGGTTGGACCCATTAACTGTTGCGCCGATGACCGGGTATGCCTGGACGGACCCCATTAGGTGTTGCGCCATCAAGCGAAACTGCCCAACCGCTCCATATTAAATGTTGTGTAGACGACCAGAAGTGCCTGGCCGGACCCATTAAGGGATGCGCCGACTACCAGAATTGCCCACTGGACCCCATTAAGTGTTGCGCCGACTACCAGAACTGCCCGGCCGGACCCCATTAAGTGTTGCACTGATGAGCAGTAGTGCCCAGCCGGACCCCATTAAGTATTACGCCGACTACTGGAAGTGTCCGGCCGGACACCATTAACTGTTGCACTGACTACCGGAAGAGCCTGGCCGGACCCCTTTAAGTGTTGCGCAGCCGACCGGAAGTGCCCAGCTGTACACGATTAACTTTTGCGCCGATGACCGGAAATCCCGGCCAGACCCCATGAAGTGTTGCACCGACTACCGGAACTGCCCCGCCAACGCCATTAACTGTTCCGCGGACTACCGGAAGTGCCCAGCCGGACCCCTTTAAGTGTTGGTCAACTACCGGAAGTGCCTGGCCGGACCCCCTTAAGTGTTGCGCAGACGACCGGAAGTGCCTGACCGGACCTAATTAAGTGTTGTGCAGACGACTGGAAGTACCCGGCTGGACCGCATTTAGTGTTTTGCCTACTACCGGAAGTGCCCGGCCAGACCCCATTATGTGTTGCGCAGATGACCGGACTTGCCCGGTGGGACGCCATTAAGTGTTGCGCAGACTACCGGAAGTGCCCAGCTGGACCATATTAAGTGTTGTGCAGATGACTGGAAGTGCCCAGCCGGACCATATTAAGTATTCCGCAGACGACCGGAAGTGCCCGGCCGGACTCCATTAAGTGTTGTGCCAACGACGGGAAGTGCCCAGCCGGACCCTCTTAAATGTTGTGCAGATGACAGGAAATGACCGGCCAGACCCCATTATGTTTTGTGCAGACGAAAGGAAGTGCCTGGCCGGAGACCATTAAGTTTTGCGCAGACTACCGGAAGTGCCTGGACAGACCCCATTAAGTTTTGCGCCGAGCAGCGGAAGTGGCTGGCCGGACACCATTAAGTGTCGTGCAGACGACCAGAAATGTTCGGAGGGAGCCCATTAATTGTTGCACAGATGACCAGAAATGCCCAGCCAGATGCCATTAAGTATTGCACCGAATAACAGAAGTGCCTGGCCGGACCTCATTAAGTGTTGCGCCAACGCCCAGAAGTGGTGGCCGCACCATATTAAGTGTTGCGCAGATGACCGGAAGTAGCCGGCCGGAACCCATTAAATGTTTCGCCGATGACCGGAAGTCCCCGGACGGACCACATTAAGTGTTGCACAGTGCACTAGAAGTGCCCAGCCGGACCCCATTAAGTGTTGTGCAGAGGACAGGAAGTGCTCCACCGGACCCCATTAAGTGTTGCGCAGAGGAAAGGAAGTGCCCGGCCGGACGCCATTAAATGTTGCACCGACTACCAGAGGTGCCCAGTCGCACCCCATTAAGTGTTGCGCAGATGACCGGAAGTACCCGGCCGAAGCATATGAAATGTTGTGACGAAGACTGGAAGAGCCCGGTTGGATGCCATTAAGTGTTGCGCAGACGACCGGACGTGCCCAGTCGGACACCATTAAGTGTTGCGCAGACGACAGGAAGTGTCCAGCCAAATCATATTAAATGTTGCGATGAGGACTGGAAGTGCCCTACCGGACCCCATTAAGTGTTGCGCAGACGACCAGAAGTGCCCAGCCAGACCTTATTAAGCGTTGCGCCGACTACCGGAAGTGCCTGGCCGAACCCCATTCAGTGTTACACCAACTACCGGAAGTGCCCGGCCAGACCCCATTAACTGTTGCACCGATTACCGGAAGTGGCTGCCCGGACCATATTAAGTGTTGCGCAGAGGACAGGAAGTGCCCAGCTGGACCATATTAAGTGTTGTGCAGATGACCGGAAGTGGCTGGACGGACCATATTAAGTGTTGTGCAGGCGACGAGAAGTACCTGGCCGGACACATTAAGTGTTGCGCCAACGACTGGAAGTGGCCGGCTGGACCCCATTACGTGTTTTGTAGATGACCAGAAGTGCCCGGCCAGATGCCATTAAGCATTGCACCGACTACCGGAAGTGCCCGGCCGAACCCCATTCAATGTTGTACTGACTAATGGAAATGCCCGGACGGACCCCATTAAGTGTTGCATAGACCACCAGATGTGCCCGGCCAGACGACATTAAGTGTTGCGCCAATGACCGGAAGTGCCCAGCCGGACCCTATTCAATGTTGCGCTGACGACCGGTAGTGCCCGGCCGGACCCCATTATGTATTGCGCAGATGAGCAAACACGCCCGGCCGGACAATATTAAGTGTTGTGTCAACAACCGGAAGTGCCCGGCCAGACCCCATTCAGTGTTGCACCGACTACCGGAAGTGCCCGGACAGACCCCATTAACTGTTGCGCCGATGAGCGGACGTGCCTGGCTGGAGACCATTAAGTTTTGCGCAGACGACCAGAAGTGCCTGGACACAACCCATTAAGTTTTGCGCTGACTACCAGAAGTGCCTGGCCGGACTTCATTAAGTGTTGCGCAGACGACTGGAAGTGGTGGCCTGACCATATTAAGTGTTGTACAGTGAACTAGAAGTGCCCGGACGGAACCCATTATGTATTGCGCAGATGACCGGAAGTTCCAGGCCAGACGCCATTAAGTGTTGCACCGACGACCAGAAGTACCCAGCCGGACCCCATTAGGTGTTGCGCAGAAGACCGGAATTGCCCGGCCGGACCCCATTAAGTTTTGCGCAGATGACCGGAAGTACCCGGACAGACCCCGTTATATTTTGCACCGAGTAGCGGAAGTGACTGGCCGCAACCCATTAAGTGTTGCGCAGACGACCGGAAATGCCCAGCCAGACGCCATTAAGTTTTGCACCGGGTACCAAAAATGCCCGGCTGGACCTCATTATGTGTTGCGCAGATGACCGGAAGTGTCTGGCTGGACACTATTAAATGTTGCGCAGAGGACAGGAAGTGCCCGGCCAGACGCCATTAAGTGTTGCGTCGACGACCAGATGTGCCCTACCGGACCATATTAAGTGTTGCGCCAACTACTGGAAATGCCCGGCCGGACGCCATTAGGTGTTGCGCTGACTACCGGAAGTGGCTGCCCGGACCATATTAAGTGTTGCGCAGAGGACAGGAAGTGTCCAGCCGGACCATATTAAGTGTTGCGCAGACCACCAGATGTGCCCGGCCGGACCCCATTATGTGTTGCGATGAGGACTGGAAGTGCCCTACCGGACCCCATTAAGTGTTGAGCAGACGACCGGAAGTGCCCGGCCGGACCCCATTATGTGTTGCGCAGACGAGCAAACATGCCCGGCCGGACAATATTAAGTGTTGTGTCAACAACCGGAAGTGCCCGGCTGGACCCCATTCAGTGTTGCACCGACTACCGGAAGTGCCCGGACGGACCCCATTAACTGTTGCGCCGATGAGCGGACGTGCCTGGCTGGAGACCATTAAGTTTTGCGCAGACGACCAGAAGTGCCTGGACACAACCCATTAAGTTTTGCGCCGAGTAGCGGAAGTGGCTGGCCGCAACCCATTAAGTGTTGCACAGACGACCATAAATGTTCGGAGGGACCCCATTAAGTGTTGCGCTGAGGACCGGAAGTGCCCAGCTGGTCCTCATTAAGTGTTTTGTAGACAAAAGGAAGTGCCCGGCCGGACCCTATTAAGTGTTGCGCCTATGACCGACAGTTCCTGGCTGGACCCCATTAAGTGTTGCACTGACGACTGGAAGTGCTCTTGCAGACCCCATTAAGTGTTGCGCAGATGACCGGAAGTGCCTGGCCAGAACCCATTAAATGTTTCGCCGATGACCTGAAGTCCCCGGACGGACCGCATTAAGTGTTGCACAGGGCACTAGACGTGCCTGGCCGAACCCCATTCATTGTTGCTCTGACTACCAGAAGTGCCCGGACAGACCCTATTAAGTGTTGTGCAGACGACCGGACGTGCCCGTCCGGAGACCATTAAGTGTTGCGCAGACGACAGGAAGTGCCCGGACAGACCCCATTAAGTTTTGCGCCAAGTAGCGGAAGTGGCTGGCCGCAAGCCATTAAGTGTTGCACAGACGACCGGAATTGCCCACCCAGACGCCATTAAGTGTTGCGCCGACTAACAGAAGTGCCCGGCCGGACCTCATTAAGTGTTGCGTAGCCGACAGGACGTGCCCGGCCGGACCCCATTAAGTGTTGCGCCGACTACCGAAAGTGGTGGCCTGACCATATTAAGTGTTGTACAGTGAACTAGAAGTGCCCGGACGGAAACCATTAAGTGTTGCGCAGACGACCTGAAGTTCCCGGCCGGCCGCCAATAAGTGTTGCACCGACGACCAGAAGTACCCAGCCGGACCCCATTAGGTGTTGCGCAGAAGACCGGAAGTGCCTGGCCGGACCATATTATGTGTTGCGCAGAGGACAGGAATTGCCTGACCGGACCATATTAACTGTTGCGCAGACGACCAGAAGGGCCCGGCCGGACCTCATTAAGTGTTGCTCAGCCGACCGGACGTGCCCGGCCAGACACCATTAAGTGTTGCACAGACGACAGGAAATGCTCGGCCGGACCCCATTAAGTGTTCTGTAGACAACCGGTAGTGCCTGGCGGGACCCTATTAAGTGTCGCGCCGATGACTGGAAGTGCTCGTGCAGACCCCATTAAGTGTTGCACCGACTACCGGAAGTGGTGGCCGGACAATATTAAGTGCTGCACAGACGACTGGAAGTGCCAAGCCAGACCTTATTGTGTTGCGCCGACTACCGGAAGTGCCCGGACAGACCATGCTTAGTGTTGTGCAGTCGAGCGTATGTGCCTGGCTGGACCATGTGAACTGTTGCGCTGACTACTGGAATTGCCCAGCTGGAATCCTTTCAGCATTGCACAGATGAAAGAAACTGCCCGGTCGGACCCATTAAGTGTTGCGCAGATGACCGGATGTGCCTGGCCAGTACCCAATAAATGTTTTGCCGATGACCTGAAGTCCCCGGACGGACCACATTAAGTGTTGCACAGTGCACTAGAAGTGCCCAGCTGGACCCAATTAAGTGTTACGCCGACGACCAGAAGTAGCCGGCTGGATCATATTAAGTGTTGCGCCAACGACCGGAAGTGCCCAGCCAGACCCCCTTAAGTGTTGTGCAGATGACTGGAAGTGCTCGACCGGACCTCATTAAGTGTTGCGCAGAGGACAGGAAGTGCCCAGCCGGACTCCATTAAGTGTTGCGCCGACGACCAGATGTGCCCAGCCGGACCATATTAAGTGTTGCGCTGACTAACGGACGTGCCTGGTTGGACCCCATTCAGTGTTGCGCCGACTACCGGAAGTGGTGGCCGGACCATATTAAGTGTTGCCCAGTGGACTAGAAGTTCCCAGACACAACCCACTTACTGTCAGCACTCGCCATTGTGGGAGGCAGGAGTCAACCCTCGAGGACTGGAAGCAAATTCCATCTGGCAGACTGACTTTACTGAATGTCCACAGTTGGCCCCCGGACGGCACCTGGCAGTTACAATTGATACTTATAGTGGAGTCATCATGGCTACTCAACATCGGAAGCAGACCGCAACGCACTTGACTGCGCATTGGACCACGGTGATGGCGTGGCTTGGAAAGCCTACCGAGATAAAAACAGATAATGGACCATGCTTTCGGGCTCGAAGTAGCGAAGAATGGTGTAAAGCTTGGAATATTGTATTAAAACACGGCATTGCTTACAATAGCACAGGGCAGGCAGTAGTAGAACGCGCTCATCGCACCTTGAAAGCAAAAATAATACAGCTTGGGGAGGGGGAGGGGTACAAGGGAACTATACCCGTAGCAGCTCAGCAAACTATTTTAATGCGTGCATTATATTCGCTTAATCATTTTATACGCGGGCAGGAGCAAGTTACAGCAGTGGAGAAGCACTTTGGCAAAGCCCAAGCAGGCGAGCGCTATCCGCAGGTACGAGTAAGGTTCCCAGGCAGTGAGCAATGGGAGAGAGGATGGAAACTGGGATGCCTGGGGAGGGGCTACGCCGCGGTTGAGAATGAAGGGCGCATAGAATGGGTGCCTGCAAAGTGTGTGAAAGCAGAACTGTGCAAGGATGTACAATGAATAATCCCGTTCTGAGTTGTCTCTTTGCAGGGTCTGCTGACATGGATCCTCATGCTAGCCGTACCATTGGGAAAAGAAATGAGCTCCTTGACACGATCACAAGCAATATTGCAACGAGAGCGACACTGGGAAAGGGCAGCAAAAGAGGGATATAAACTGGAACTGGATAGTAATAATTGGGGGGATCTTGTTGTGTGTAGTAACCATGGTTACTTGTGGGCTGCCATTGTTATGCTGTGTTATAAGACAACTCAAAGAGCGCCTGCGAGCGTTACATGAATATAGACCTGACCGCAATATGTATCCGCTTACGCAAGTAGCTTTGTAGAATTTTAGTAGCATGGGGAGGGGGAGATGTAGGGGAATAGACAGGGATCGGCGACCGGAAGATCACGGGCTGTGACGGAAAGATAGACTCCTCCCCATAGGAGTGGCAGGAACAGGAACCGCAAGAGCTATATAAGCGTGTGATGCAGCCAAATAAACGGACATTTTGTATCCATCATGTTGATGTCTGTGCATCACTGTCCCCAGGGTGGGTAGAGCCCTGTGTCCCGGAGGTATGCGGCCCAAGATAAGGTCTCCCATAGAAGCGTACAGCTACATACTGGTCTGGCCCATACTGGTCTATATTGGTCCGGTCCATACTGGTCTATATTGGTCCGGTCCATACTGGTCTATATTGGTCCAGTCCATAATGGGCTATATTGGTCCAGTCCATATAGGGCTATATTGGTCAGGTCCATATACGGCTATATGGGTCCAGTCCATATAGGACTATATTGGTCAGGTCCATATAGGGCTATATGGGTACGGTCCATATAGGGCTATATTGGTCCGGTCCATATAGGGCTATATTGGTCTGTTCCACACTGGGCTATATTGGTCCGGTCCATATAGGGCTATATTTTTCGGGTCCATACTGGGCTATATTAGTCCGCTCCATACTTGGCTATATTAGTCCGGTCCATATAGGGCTATATTAGTCCGGTCCATACTTGGCTATATTGGTCCGGTCCATATAGGGCTATATTAGTCCGGTCCATACTGGGCTATATTGGTCCGGTCCATATAGGGCTATATCGGTCTGGTCCATATAGGGTTATATTTTTCCAGTCCATATAGGTTTATATGGGTCCGGTCCATATTAGGCTATATTGGTCCGGTCCATATAAGGCTATATAGGTCCGGTCCATATAGGGGTATATTGGTCCGGTCCATACTGGGCTATATTTTTCCGGTCCATATAGGGCTATATTGGTCCGGACCATATAGGGCTATATTAGTCCGTTCCATATAGGGCTATATTGGTCCGGTCCATATTGGGCTATATTGGTCTGGTCCATACTGGGCTATATTTTTCCGGTCTCCATATAGGGCTATATTTCCCCAGTTCATATAGGGCTATATTGTTCCGGTCCATATAGGGCTATATTGGTCTGGTCCATTTAGGGCTATATTAGTCCGGTCCATATAGGGCTATATTGGTCTGTTCCATATAGGGCTATATTGGTCTGTTCCATATAGGGCTATATTGGTCCGATCCATATAGGGCTATATTGGTCTGGGCCATATAGGGCTATATTGGTCCGGGCCATATAGGATTATATGGGTCTGGTCCATACTGGGTTATATTGGTCCGGTCCACATAGGGCTATATTTTTCTGGTCCATATAGGGCTATATTGGTCCAGTCGATATAGGGTTATATGGGTCCGATCCATATTGGGCTATATTGGTCTGGTCCATATAGGTCTATATTAGTGTGGTTCATTGTCGTGGTTCAGCCTCAGCTGGCAACTGAACACCACGCAGCCGCCCGCTCACACCCCCCCAACCCTGTGGGATGGGGAAGAGAATCGGACGAGCAAAAGAACTTGTGGGTTGAGATAAGCACAGTTTAATAACTACAATAGAATGATGATGATAAATGATTATGATAATAATGACAGTAATGTTAATATAATAAAAGGGAAAAGGAAGGAAAGCGAAAACGGGGAAAAACCGCAGAAACACGAACGATACAACCGCTCACCACCCGCCGACCGACGCTGCCCGTCCCCGAGCCGCGATTGCGCCCCCCCTCTCCCAGCCAGCCCCTCCCAGGTACGGCACTGGGCATGACGTTACATGATATGGAATATCCCTTTGGTCAGTTTGAATCCGCTCCCTTAGCTGTGCCCCCTCCCCTCCCAGCTTCTTGTGCACCCAGCAGAGCATGGGAGGCTAGACATGTCCTTGACTAGTATCAGCACCGCCCAGCAACAGCCTAAACATCTGTGTGTTATCTCAACAGGTTTTTTTCCATGCTAATTTCAAAGCACAGCACTATACCAGCTAGAGTGAAGAAAATTAACTCTATCCCAGCTGAAACCATGACATCCATATAGGGCTATATTGGTCCGGTCCATACTGGTCTATATTGGTCCGTTCCATATAGGGATATATTTTTCCGGTCCATATAGGGCTAGATAGGTCCGATCCATATAAGGCTATTTTGGTCCGGTCCATATAGGGCTATATTGGTCTGGTCCATATAAGGTTATATGGGTCCGGTCCATATAGGGTTATATGGGTCTGGTCCATATAAGGTTATATGGGTCCGGTCCATATAGGGTTATATGGGTCTGGTCCATACAGGGCTATATTGGTCTGCTCAATATAGAGTTATATTGTTCCGGTCCATGTAGGGCTATATTGGTCCGGTCCATATAGGGCTCTATTGGTCCAGTCCATATAGGGCTATATTGGTCCGGTCTATATACGGCTGTATGGGTCCGTTCAATTATGGGCTATATTTTTCCAGTCCATATAGGTCTGTATTTTTCTGGTCCATATAGGGATATACTTTTTTCGGTCCATATAGGGCTATATTGGTCCAGTCCATACTGGGCGATATTGGTCCGGTCCATATAGGGCTATATTGGTCTGGTCCATATAGAGTTATATTGGTCCATTCCATATAGGGATATATTGGTCCGGTCCAGATAGGGCTATATTGGTCCGGGCCATATAGGGCTATATTGTTCTGGTCCATACTGGGCTATATAGGTCCGATCCATATAGGGCTATATTGGTCTGGTCCATACAGGGCTTTATTGGTCCGGTCCATATAGGGCTATATTGGCCTGGTCCATTCTGGTCTATATTGTTCCGGTCCATATAGGGCTATATTGGTCTGGTCCATATAGGGATATATTGGTCCGTTCCATATAGGGCTATATTGGTCCGGTCCATATAGGGCTATATTGGTCCGTCCATATAGGGCTATATTGCTCTGGTCCATATAGGGTTATATTGGTCCAGTCCATAGTGGGCTATATTTTTCCGGTCTATATAGGGCTATATTAGTCCAGTCCATATAGGTTTATGTGAGTCCGATCCATACCGGGATGCCGGATCCAGTCAGTTTTTTGCCGCGGCGGCCCGTTCCGGGGCTGCCGGAGCCGGTCCGTTTTTGCCGCGGCGGCCCATTCCGGGGGGGCCGGACCCGGTCCGCTTTTTTGCCGCGGCGGCCCGTTCCGGGGGGGCCGGACCCGGTCCGGTTTTTTGCCGCGGCGGCCCATTCCGGTGGGGCCGGACCCGGTCCGGTTTTTTGCCGCGGCGGCCCGTTCCGGGGGTGCCGGATCCGTCTGGTTTTTTGCCGCGGCGGCCCGTTCCGGGGGTGCCGGACCCGGTCCGGTTTTTTGCCGCGGCGGCCCGTTCCGGGGGTGCCGGATCCGTCCGGTTTTTTGCCGCGGCGGCCCGTTCCGGGGGTGCCGGACCCGGTCTTTTTTTTGCCGCGGCGGCCCGTTCCGGGGGTGCCGGGTTCAGTCGGCTTTTTGCCGCGGCGGCCCGTTCCGGGGGGGCCGGACCCGGTCCGGTTTTTGCCGCGGCGACCCGTTCCGGGGGGGCCGGGGCCGGTCCGGTTTTTGCCGCGGCGACCCGTTCCGGGGGGGCCGGGGCCGGTCCGGTTTTTTGCCGCGGCGGCCCATTCCGGGGGTGCTGGACCCGGTCCGTTTTTTTGCCGCGGCGGCCCGTTCCGGGGGGGCCGTGTCCCGTCCGTTTTCTGCCGCGGCGGCCCATTCCGGGGGTGCCGGACCCGGTCCGGTTTTTTGCCGCGGCGGCCCGTTCCGGGGGGGCCGTGTCCCGTCCGTTTTCTACCGCGGCGGCCCGTTCTGGGGGTGCCGGACCCGGTCCGGTTTTTTGCCGCGGCGACCCGTTCCGGGGGTGCCGGGTCCCGTCGGCTTTTTGCCGCGGCGGCCCATTCCGGGGGTGCCGGGTTCCGTCGGCTTTTTGCCGCGGCGGCCCGTTCCGGGGGTGCCGGGTCCCGTCGGCTTTTTGCCGCGGCGGCCCATTCCGGGGGTGCCGGGTTCCGTCGGTTTTTTGCCGCGGCGGCCCGTTCCGGGGTGCCGGACCCGGTCGGTTTTTTGCCGCGGCGGCCCGTTCCGGGGGTGCTGGACCCGGTCCGTTTTTTGCCTCGGCGGCCCGTTCCGGGGGTGCTGGACCCGGTCCGTTTTTTGCCTCGGCGGCCCGTTCCGGGGGTGCCGGACCAGGTCCGTTTTCTGCCGCGGCGGCCCGTTCCGGGGGTGCCGGACCCGGTCCTTTTTTTTGCCGCGGCGGCCCGTTCCGGAGGGGGCCGGACCCGGTCCTTTTTTTTGCCGCGGCGGCCCGTTCCGGGGGTGCCGGGTCCCGTCGGTTTTTTGCCGCGGCAGCCCGTTCCGGGGGTGCCGGACCCGGTCCGTTTTTTTGCCGCGGCGGCCCGTTCCGGGGGAGCCGGGTCCCGTCGGTTTTTTGCCGCGGCGGCCCGTTCCGGGGGTGCCGGATCCGTCCGGTTTTTTGCCGCGGCGGCCCGTTCCGGGGGGGCCGGACCCGGTCTTTTTTTTGCCGCGGCGGCCCGTTCCGGGGGTGCCGGGTTCCGTCGGCTTTTTGCCGCGGCGGCCCGTTCCGGGGGTGCCGGGTCCCGTCGGTTTTTTGCCGCGGCGGCCCATTCCGGGGGT
Organism: Phalacrocorax carbo; assembly: GCF_963921805.1. NCBI lineage: Eukaryota > Metazoa > Chordata > Aves > Suliformes > Phalacrocoracidae > Phalacrocorax > Phalacrocorax carbo. The sequence continues at coordinate 4,362,850 of NC_087539.1, forward strand.
GCCGGACCCGGTCCGGTTTTTGCCGCGGCGGCCCGTTCCGGGGGTGCCGGGTCCCGTCGGCTTTTTGCCGCGGCGGCCCATTCCGGGGGTGCCGGGTTCCGTCGGCTTTTTGCCGCGGCGGCCCGTTCCGGGGGGGGCCGTGTCCCGTCCGTTTTCTGCCGCGGCGGCCCATTCCGGGGGTGCCGGACCCGGTCCGTTTTTTGCCGCGGCGGCCCGTTCCGGGGGGGCCGTGTCCCGTCCGTTTTCTACCGCGGCGGCCCGTTCTGGGGGTGCCGGACCCGGTCCGGTTTTTTGCCGCGGCGACCCGTTCCTGGGGGGCCGAGTCCCATCGGCTTTTTGCCGCGGCGGCCCGTTCCGGGTGTGCCGGATCCGGTCCGGTTTTTTGCCGCGGCGGCCCATTCCGGGGGTGCTGGACCCGGTCCGTTTTTTGCCGCGGCGGCCCGTTCCGGGGGTGCCGGACGCGGTATTTTTTTTGCCGCGGCGGCCCGTTCCGGAGGGGGCCGGACCCGGTCCTTTTTTTTGCCGCGGCGGCCCATTCCGGGGGTGCTGGAGCCGGTCCGTTTTTTGCCGCGGCGGCCCGTTCTGGGGTTGCCGGACCCGGTCCGGTTTTTGCCGCGGCGGCCCGTTCCGGGGGTGCGGACCCGGTCCGTTTTTTGCCGCGGCGGCCCGTTCTGGCGTTGCCGGACCCGGTCCGGTTTTTGCCGCGGCGGCCCGTTCCGGGGGTGCCGGGTCCCGTCGGTATTTTGCCGCGGCGGCCCGTTCCGGGGGTGCCGGGTCCCGTCGGTTATTTGCCGCGGCGGCCCGTTCCGGGGGTGCCGGATCCGGTCCGGTTTTTTGCCGCGGCGGCCCGTTCCGGGGGGGCCGGGGCCGGTCCGGTTTTTGCCGCGGCGGCCCATTCCGGGGGGGCCGGGGCCGGTCCGGGTTTGCCGCGGCGGCCCGTTCCGGGGGTGCCGGGTCCCGTCGGTTTTTTGCCGCGGCGGCCCGTTCCGGGGGTGCCGGATCCGGTCCGGTTTTTTACCGCGGCGGCCCGTTCCGGGGGGGCCGGACCCGGCCGGTGTTTTGCTGCGGCGGCCCGTTCCAGGGGAACGGACCCGGTCGGTTTTTTGCCGCGGCGGCCCGTTCCGGGGGTGCCGGACCCGGGCCGGTTTTTTGCCGCGGCGACCCGTTCCGGGGGTGCCGGGTCCCGTCGGTTTTTTGCCGCGGCGGCCCGTTCCGGGGGTGCCGGACCCGGGCCGGTTTTTTGCCGCGGCGACCCGTTCCGGGGGTGCCGGGTCCCGTCGGCTTTTTGCCGCGGCGGCCCATTCCGGGGGTGCCGGGTCCCGTCGGTTTTTTGCCGCGGCGGCCCGTTCCGGGGGTGCCGGGTCCCGTCGGTTTTTTGCCGCGGCGGCCCGTTCCGGGGGTGCCGGACCCGGTCGGTTTTTTGCCGCGGCGGCCCGTTCCGGGGGTGCCGGGTCCCGTCGGTTTTTTGCCGCGCCGGCCCGTTCCGGGGGGGCCGGATCCGGTCCGGTTTTTTACCGCGGCGGCCCATTCCGGGGGTGCTGGACCCGGTCCTTTTTTTGCCGCGGCGACCCGTTCCGGGGGGGCCGAGTCCCGTCGGCTTTTTACCGCGGCGGCCCGTTCCGGGGGTGCCGGATCCGGTCCGGTTTTTTGCCAAGGCGACCCGTTCCGGGGGGGCCGGACTCTGTCGGTTTTTTGCCGCGGCGGCCCGTTCCGGGGGTGCCGGGTTCCGTCGGCTTTTTGCCGCGGCGGCCCGTTCCGGGGGGGCCGGATCCGGTCCGGTTTTTTGCCGCGGCGGCCCGTTCCGGGGGGGCCGGATCCGGTCCGGTTTTTTGCCGCGGCGGCCCGTTCCGGGGGGGCCGGGGCCGGTCCGGTTTTTGCCGCGGCGGCCCATTCCGGGGGTGCCGGACCCGGTCCGGTTTTTTGCCGCGGCGACCCGTTCCGGGGGGGCCGGACTCTGTCGGTTTTTTGCCGCGGCGGCCCGTTCCGGGGGTGCCGGGTTCCGTCGGCTTTTTGCCGCGGCGGCCCGTTCCGGGGGGGCCGGACCCGCTCCGGTTTTTGCCGCGGCGACCCGTTCCGGGGGTGCCGGGTCCCGTCGGCTTTTTGCCGCGGCGGCCCATTCCGGGGGTGCCGGACCCGGTCCGGTTTTTTGCCGCGGCGACCCGTTCCGGGGGTGCCGGGTTCCGTCGGCTTTTTGCCGCGGCGGCCCGTTCCGGGGGTGCCGGACCCGGTCCGGTTTTTGCCGCGGCGGCCCGTCCGCGGGTGCGGACCCGGTCCGTTTTTTGCCGCGGCGGCCCGTTCCGGGGGTGCCGGACCCGGTCCGGTTTTTGCCGCGGCGGCCCGTTCCGCGGGTGCGGACCCGGTCCGGTTTTTGCCGCGGCGGCCCGTTCCGCGGGTGCGGACCCGGTCCGTTTTTTGCCGCGCCGGCCCGTTCCGGGGGGGCCGGGGCCGGTCCGGTTTTTTGCCGCGGCGGCCCATTCCGGGGGGGCCGAGTCCCGTCGGCTTTTTGCCGCGGCGGCCCGTTCCGGGGGTGCCGGATCCGGTCCGGTTTTTTGCCGCGGCGGCCCGTTCCGGGGGTGCTGGACCCGGTCCGTTTTTTGCCGCGGCGGCCCGTTCCGGGGGTGCCGGGTTCCGTCGGCATTTTGCCGCGGCGGCCCGTTCCGGGGGGGCCGGATCCGGTCCGGTTTTTTGCCGCGGCGGCCCGTTCCGGGGGGGCCGGGTCCCGTCGGTTTTTTGCCGCGGCGGCCCGTTCCGGGGGGGCCGTGTCCCGTCGGTTTTTTGCCGCGGCGGCCCGTTCCGCGGGGGCAGGCCCCGGTCGGTTTTTTACCGCGGCGGCCCGTTCCGGGGGTGCTGGACCCGGCCGTTTTTTCCCGCGGCGGCCCATTCCGGGGGTGCTGGACCCGGTCCGTTTTTTGCCGCGGCGGCCCGTTCCGGGGGGGCCGAGTCCCATCGGTTTTTTGCCGCGGCGGCCCATTCCGGGGGTGCCGGATCCGGTCCGTTTTTTGCCGCGGCGGCCCGTTCCGTGGGTGCCGGACCCGGTCCGTTTTTTGCCGCGGCGGCCCGTTCTGGGGGGGCCGAGTCCCGTCGGCTTTTTGCCCCGGCGGCCCGTTCCGGGGGTGCTGGACCCGGTCCGTTTTTTGCCGCGGCGGCCCGTTCCGGGGGGGCCGGACCCGGTCCTTTTTTTTGCCGCGGCGGCCCGTTCTGGGGTTGCCGGACCCGGTCCGGTTTTTGCCGCGGCGGCCCGTTCCGGGGGTGCGGACCCGGTCCGTTTTTTGCCGCGGCGGCCCGTTCCGGGGGTGCCGGGTTCCGTCGGTTTTCTGCCGCGGCGGCCCGTTCCGGGGGAGCCGGGTCCCGTCGGTTTTTTGCCGCGGCGGCCCGTTCCGGGGGTGCCGGGTTCCGTCGGCTTTTTGCCGCGGCGGCCCGTTCCGGGGGGGCCGGACCCGGTCCGGTTTTTGCCGCGGCGGCCCGTTCCGGGGGGGCCGGGGCCGGTCCGGTTTTTGCCGCGGCGGCCCGTTACGGGGGGTGCCGGACCCGGTCGGTTTTTTGCCGCGGCGGCCCGTTCCGGGGGTGCCGGACCCGGTCCGGTTTTTTGCCGCGGCGGCCCGTTCCGGGGGTGCTGGACCCGGCCGTTTTTTGCCGCGGCGGCCCGTTCCGTGGGGGCCGAGTCCCATCGGCTTTTTGCCGCGGCGGCCCGTTCCGGGTGTGCCGGATCCGGTCCGGTTTTTTGCCGCGGCGGCCCATTCCGGGGGTGCTGGACCCGGTCCGTTTTTTGCCGCGGCGGCCCGTTCCGGGTTTGCCGGACCCGGTCCGTTTTTTGCCGCGGCGGCCCGTTCCGCGGGGGCCGGGTCCCGTCGGTTTTTTGCCGCGGCGGCCCATTCCGGGGGTGCCGGACCCGGTCGGTTTTTTGCCGCGGCGGCCCATTCCGGGGGTGCTGGACCCGGTTCTTTTTTTGCCGCGGCGGCCCGGTCCGGGGGTGCCGGGTCCCGTCGGCTTTTTACCGCGGCGGCCCGTTCCGGGGGTGCCGGATCCGGTCCGGTTTTTTGCCGCGGCGACCCGTTCCGGGGGGGCCGGACTCTGTCGGTTTTTTGCCGCGGCGGCCCGTTCCGGGGGTGCCGGGTTCCGTCGGCTTTTTGCCGCGGCGGCCCGTTCCGGGGGGGCCGGATCCGGTCCGGTTTTTTGCCGCGGCGGCCCGTTCCGCGGGGGCCGGGTCCCGTCGGTTTTTTGCCGCGGCGGCCCGTTCCGGGGGTGCCGGGTCCCGTCGGTTTTTTGCCGCGGCGGCCCGTTCCGCGGGGGCAGGCCCCGGTCGGTTTTTTTACCGCGGCGGCCCATTCCGGGGGTGCTGGACCCGGCCGTTTTTTCCCGCGGCGGCCCATTCCGGGGGTGCTGGACCCGGTCCGTTTTTTGCCGCGGCGGCCCGTTCCGGGGGGGCCGAGTCCCATCGGTTTTTTGCCGCGGCGGCCCATTCCGGGGGTGCCGGATCCGGTCCGTTTTTTGCCGCGGCGGCCCGTTCCGGGGGTGCCGGACCCGGTCCGTTTTTTGCCGCGGCGGCCCATTCCGGGGGGGCCGAGTCCCGTCGGCTTTTTGCCGCGGCGGCCCGTTCCGGGGGTGCCGGATCCGGTCCGTTTTTTTTGCCGCGGCGGCCCATTCCGGGGGTGCTGGACCCGGTCCGTTTTTTGCCGCGGCGGCCCGTTCCGGGGGTGCCGGGGCCGGTCCGGTTTTTGCCGCGGCGGCCCGTTCCGGGGTGCGGACCCGGTCCGTTTTTTGCCGCGGCGGCCCGTTCCGGGGGTGCCGGGTTCCGTCGGTTTTCTGCCGCGGCGGCCCGTTCCGGGGGTGCCGGGTTCCGTCGGTTTTCTGCCGCGGCGGCCCGTTCCGGCGGTGCCGGGTCCCGTCGGTTTTTTGCCGCGGCGGCCCGTTCCGGGGGTGCTGGACCCGGTCCGTTTTTTGCCGCGGCGGCCCGTTCCGGAGGGTGCCGGACCCGGTCCTTTTTTTTGCCGCGGCGGCCCGTTCGGGGGGGCCGGACCCGGTCCGGTTTTTTGCCGCGGCGGCCCGTTCGGGGGGGCCGGACCCGCTCCGGTTTTTGCCGCGGCGACCCGTTCCGGGGGGGCCGGGGCCGGTCCGGTTTTTGCCGCGGCGGCCCGTTCCGGGGGTGCCGGGTCCCGTCGGCTTTTTGCCGCGGCGGCCCATTCCGGGGGTGCCGGGTTCCGTCGGTTTTTTACCGCGGCGGCCCGTTCCGGGGATGCCGGACCCGGTCGGTTTTTTGCCGCGGCGGCCCGTTCCGGGGGGGCCAGTTCCGTCGGTTTTTTGCCGCGGCGGCCCATTCCGGGGGGGCCGGACCCGGTCCAGTTCTTTGCCGCGGCGACCCGTTCCGGGGGTGCCGGACCAGGTCCGTTTTCTGCCGCGGCGGTCCGTTCCGGGGGTGCCGGACCCGGTCCTTTTTTTTGCCGAGGCGGCCCGTTCAGGGGGTGCGGACACGGTCCTTTTTTTTGCCGCGGCGGCCCGTTCCGGGGGGGGCCGGGTCCCGTCGGTTTTTTGCCGCGGCGGCCCGTTCCGGGGGTGCCGGGTCCCGTCGGTTTTTTGCCGCGGCGGCCCGTTCCGGGGGTGCCGGACCCGGTCCGGTTTTTTGCCGCGGCGGCCCGTTCCGGGGGGGCCGGACCCGGTCCGTGTTTTGCTGCGGCGGCCCGTTCCAGGGGAACGGACCCGGTCGGTTTTTTGCCGCGGCGGCCCATTCCGGGGGTGCTGGACCCGGTCCGGTTTTTTGCCGCGGCGACCCGTTGCGGGGGTGCCGGGTCCCGTCGGTTTTTTACCGCGGCGGCCCGTTCCGGGGGTGCCGGACCCGGTCCGTTTTTTTGCCGCGGCGGCCCGTTCCGGGGGGGGCCGGACCCGGTCGGTTTTTTCCCGCGGCGGCCCGTTCCGGGGGTGCCGGACCCGGTCGTTTTTTTGCCGCGGCGGCCCGTTCCGGGGGGTGCCGGGTTCCGTCGGCTTTTTGCCGCGGCGGCCCGTTCCGGGGGTGCCGGGTCCCGTCGGTTTTTTGCCGCGGCGGCCCGTTCCGGGGGGTGCCGGACCCGGTCGGTTTTTTGCCGCGGCGGCCCGTTCCGGGGGTGCCGGGTCCCGTCGGTTTTTTGCCGCGGCGGCCCGTTCCGGGGGTGCCGGACCCGGTCCGTTTTTTTTGCCGCGGCGGCCCGTTCCGGGGGGGCCGGATCCGGTCCGGTTTTTTGCCGCGGCGGCCCATTCCGGGTGTGCCGGATCCGGTCCGTCTTTTGCCGCGGCGGCCCGTTCCGGGGGTGCCGGACCCGGTCCGTTTTTTGCCGCGGCGGCCCGTTCCGCGGGGGCCGGGTCCCGTCTGTTTTTTGCCGCGGCGGCCCATTCCGGGGGTGCCGGACCCGGTCGGTTTTTTGCCGCGGCGGCCCGTTCCGGGGGTGCCGGGTCCCGTCGGTTTTTTGCCGCGCCGGCCCGTTCCGGGGCTGCCGGATCCGGTCCGGTTTTTTGCCGCGGCGGCCCATTCCGGGGGTGCTGGACCCGGTCCTTTTTTTGCCGCGGCGGCCCATTCCGGGGGGGCCGAGTCCCGTCGGCTTTTTACCGCGGCGGCCCGTTCCGGGGGTGCCGGATCCGGTCCGGTTTTTTGCCGCGGCGGCCCATTCCGGGGGTGCCGGATCCGGTCCGGTTTTTTTGCCGCGGCGACCCGTTCCGGGGGGGCCGGACTCTGTCGGTTTTTTGCCGCGGCGGCCCGTTCCGGGGGTGCCGGGTTCCGTCGGCTTTTTGCCGCGGCGGCCCGTTCCGGGGGTGCCGGATCCGGTCCGGTTTTTTGCCGTGGCGGCCCGTTCCGGCGGGTCCGGATCCGGTCCGGTTTTTTGCCGCGGCGGCCCGTTCCGGGGTGCCGGACCCGGTCGGTTTTTTGCCGCGGCGGCCCGTTCCGCGGGGGCCGGGTCCCGTCGGTTTTTTGCCGCGGCGGCCCGTTCCGGGGGTGCGGACCCTGTCCGTATTTTGCCGCGGCGGCCCGTTCCGGGGGGGCCGTGTCCCGTCGGTTTTTTGCCGCAGCGGCCCTTTCCGCGGGGGCAGGCCCCGGTCGGTTTTTTACCGCGGCGGCCCGTTCCGGGGGTGCTGGACCCGGCCGTTTTTTCCCGCGGCGGCCCGTTCCGGGGGTGCGGACCCTGTCCGTATTTTGCCGCGGCGGCCCGTTCCGGGGGGGCCGAGTCCCGTCGGCTTTTTGCCGCGGCGGCCCGTTCCGGGGGTGCTGGACCCGGTCCGTTTTTTGCCGCGGCGGCCCGTTCCGGGGGTGCTGGACCCGGTCCGTTTTTTGCCGCGGCGGCCTGTTCCGGGGGTGCTGGACCCGGTCCGTTTTTTTGCCGCGGCGGCCCATTCCGGGGGTGCTGGACCCGGTCCGTTTTTTGCCGCGGCGGCCCGTTCCGGGGGGGGCGGAGCCGGTCCTTTTTTTTGCCGCGGCGGCCCGTTCTGGGGTTGCCGGACCCGGTCCGGTTTTTGCCGCGGCGGCCCGTTCCGGGGGTGCGGACCCGGTCCGTTTTTTGCCGCGGCGGCCCGTTCCGGGGGTGCCGGGTTCCGTCGGTTTTCTGCCGCGGCGGCCCGTTCCGGGGGGGCCGGGTCCCGTCGGTTTTTTGCCGCGGCGGCCCGTTCCGGCGGTGCCGGGTCCCGTCGGTTTTTTGCCGCGGCGGCCCGTTCCGGGGGTGCCGGATCCGGTCCGGTATTTTGCCGCGGCGGCCCGTTCGGGGGGGGCCGGACCCGCTCCGGTTTTTGCCGCGGCGACCCGTTCCGGGGGGGCCGGGGCCGGTCCGGTTTTTGCCGCGGCGGCCCATTCCGGGGGTGCCGGACCCGGTCCGGTTTTTTTGCCGCGGCGACCCGTTCCGGGGGGGCCGGACCCGGTCCGTTTTCTGCCGCGGCGGCCCGTTCCGGGGGTGCGGACCCGGTCCGTTTTTTGCCGCGGCGGCCCGTTCCGGGGGGGGCCGGATCCGGTCCGGTTTTTTGCCGCGGCGGCCCATTCCGGGGGTGCTGGACCCGGTCCTTTTTTTGCCGCGGCGGCCCGTTCCGGGGGGGCCGAGTCCCGTCGGCTTTTTGCCGCGGCGGCCCGTTCCGGGGGTGCCGGATCCGGTCCGGTTTTTTGCCGCGGCGGCCCATTCCGGGGGTGCTGGACCCGGTCCGTTTTTTGCCGCGGCGGCCCGTTCCGGAGGGTGCCGGACCCGGTCCTGTTTTTTGCCGCGGCGGCCCGTTCCGGGGGTGCCGGGTTCCGTCGGTTTTTTGCCGCGGCGGCTCGTTCCGGGGGGTGCCGGGTTCCGTCGGTTTTTTGCCGCGGCGGCTCGTTCCGGGGGGGCCGGGTCCCGTCGGTATTTTGCCGCGGCGGCCCGTTCCGGGGGGGCCGAGTCCCGTCGGCTTTTTGCCGCGGCGGCCCGTTCCGCGGGTGCGGACCCGGTCCGTTTTTTGCCGCGGCGGCCCGTTCCGGGGGGGCCGGGTCCCGTCGGTTTTTTGCCGCGGCGGCTCGTTCCGGGGGGGCCGGGTCCCGTCGGTATTTTGCCGCGGCGGCCCGTTCCGGCGGTGCCGGGTCCCGTCGGTTATTTGCCGCGGCGGCCCGTTCCGGGGGTGCCGGGTCCCGTCGGTTTTTTGCCGCGGCGGCCCGTTCCGTGGGTGCCGGGCCCGGTCCGGTTTTTTGCCGCGGCGGCCCGTTCCGGGGGGGCCAGTTCCGTTGGTTTTTTACCGCGGCGGCCCGTTCCGGGGGTGCCGGACCCGGTCCGGTTTTTTGCCGCGGCGGCCCGTTCCGGGGGTGCCGGACCCGGTCCGTTTTCTGCCGCGGCGGCCCGTTCTGGGGGTGCCGGGTCCCGTCGGTTTTTTACCGCGGCGGCCCGTTCCGGGGGTGCCGGGTCCCGTCGGTTTTTTGCCGCGGCGACCCGTTCCGGGGGGGCCGGATCCGGTCCGTTTTTTTCCCGCGGCGGCCCGTTCCGGGGGGGCCGAGTCCCGTCGGTTTTTTGCCGCGGCGACCCGTTCCGGGGGTGCCGGGTCCCGTCGGTTTTTTGCCGCGCCGGCCCATTCCGGGGTTCCGGACCCGGTCCGTTTTCTGCCGCGCCGGCCCGTTCCGGGGGTGCCGGGTCCGATCGGTTTTTTGCCGCGGCGGCCCATTCCGGCGGTGCCGGACCCGGTCCGTTTTTTGCCGCGGCGGCCCGTTCCGGGGGGGCCGGATCCGGTCCGGTTTTTTGCCGCGGCGGCACGTTCCGGGTGTGCCGGATCCGGTCCGGTTTTTTGCCGCGGCGGCACGTTCCGGGGGTGCTGGACCCGGTTCGGTTTTTGCCGCGGCGGCCCGGTCCGGGGGTGCCGGGTCCCGTCGGTTTTTTGCCGCGGCGACCCGTTCCGGGGTGCCGGACCCGGTCGGTTTTTTGCCGCGGCGGCCCGGTCCGGGGGTGCCGGACCCGGTCCGTCTTTTGCCGCGGCGGCCCGTTTCGCGGGGGCCGGGTCCCGTCGGTTTTTTGCCGCGGCGGCCCGTTCCGGGGGTGCCGGACCCGGCCGGTTTTTTCCCGCGGCGGCCCGTTCCGGGGGGTGCCGGACCCGGTCGGTTTTTTGCCGCGGCGGCCCGTTCCGGGGGTGCCGGACCCGGCCGGTTTTTTCCCGCGGCGGCCCGTTCCGGGGGTGCCGGACCCGGTCGGTTTTTTGCCGCGGCGGCCCGTTCCGGGGGTGCCGGACCCGGTCGGTTTTTTCCCGCGGCGGCCCGTTCCGGGGGTGCCGGGTCCCGTCGGTTTTTTGCCGCGGCGGCCCGTTCCGGGGGTGCCGGATCCGGTCCTTTTTTTGCCGCGGCGGCCCGTTCCGGAGGGGGCCGGACCCGGTCCTTTTTTTTGCCGCGGCGGCCCATTCCGGGGTGCCGGCTCCGGTCCGTCTTTTGCCGCGGCGGCCCGTTCCGGGTGTGCCGGACCCGGTCCGTTTTTTGCCGCGGCGGCCCGTTCCGGGGGTGCCGGGTTCCGTCGGTTTTTTGCCGCGGCGGCCCGTTCCGGGGGTGCCGGGTTCCGTCGGTTTTTTGCCGCGGCGGCCCGGTCCGGGGGGGCCGGGTCCCGTCGGTTTTTTGCCGCGGCGGCCCGTTCCGGGGGTGCCGGATCCGGTCCGGTTTTTTGCCGCGGCGGCCCGTTCCGGGGGTGCCGGACCCGGTCCGGTTTTTGCCGCGGCGGCCCATTCCGGGGGTGCCGGACCCGTTCGGTTTTTTGCCGCGGTGGCCCGTTCCGGGGGTGCCGGGTCCCGTCGGTTTTTTGCCGCGGCGGCCCGTTCCGGGGGGGCCGGGTTCCGTCGGTTTTTTACCGCGGCGGCCCGTTCCGGGGGTGCCCGGCCCGGTCCGTTTTTTGCCGCGGCGGCCCCTTCCGTGGGTGCCGGAATCTGTCGGTTTTCTGCCGCGGCGGCCCGTTCCGGGGGGGCCGGGTCCGATCGGTTTTTTGCCGCGGCGGCACGTTCCGGGGGTGCGGACCCGGTCGGTTTTTTGCCGCGTCGGCCCGTTCCGGGCGTGCCGGGTCCGGTCGGTTTTTTGCCGCGGCGGCCCATTCCGGGGGTGCTGGACCCGGTCCGTTTTTTGCCGCGGCGGCCCGTTCCGGGGGGGCCGAGTCCCATCGGCTTTTTGCCGCGGCGGCCCGTTCCGGCGGGACCGGACCCGGTCCGTTTTTTGCTGCGGCGGCCCGTTCCAGGGGAACGGACCCGGTCGGTTTTTTGCCGCGGCGGCCCATTCCGGGGGTGCCGGACCCGGTCCGGTTTTTTGCCGCGGCGACCCGTTCCGGGGGGGCCGGGTCCCGTCGGTTTTTTGCCGCGGCGGCCCGTTCCGGGGGTGCCGGATCCGGTCCGGTTTTTTGCCGCGGCGGCCCGTTCCGTGGGTGCCGGACCCAGTCGGTTTTTTGCCGCGGCGGCCCGTTCCGCGGGGGCCGGGTCCCGTCGGTACTTTGCCGCGGCGGCCCGTTCCGGGGGGGCCGAGTCCCGTCGGCTTTTTGCCGCGGCGGCCCGTTCCGCGGGTGCGGACCCGGTCCGTTTTTTGCCGCGGCGGCCCGTTCCGGGGGGGCCGGGTCCCGTCGGTTTTTTGCCGCGGCGGCTCGTTCCGGGGGGGCCGGGTCCCGTCGGTATTTTGCCGCGGCGGCCCGTTCCGGCGGTGCCGGGTCCCGTCGGTTATTTGCCGCGGCGGCCCGTTCCGGGGGTGCCGGGTCCCGTCGGTTTTTTGCCGCGGCGGCCCGTTCCGTGGGTGCCGGGCCCGGTCCGGTTTTTTGCCGCGGCGGCCCGTTCCGGGGGGGCCAGTTCCGTTGGTTTTTTACCGCGGCGGCCCGTTCCGGGGGTGCCGGACCCGGTCCGGTTTTTTGCCGCGGCGGCCCATTCCGGGGGTGCCGGACCCGGTCCGTTTTTTTGCCGCGGCGGCCCGTTCCGGGGGTGCGGACCCGGTCCTTTTTTTTGCCGCGGCGGCCCGTTCCGGGGGTGCCGGGTTCCGTCGGTTTTTTGCCGCGGCGGCCCGTTCCGGGGGGGGCCGGGTCCCGTCGGTTTTTTGCCGCGGCGGCCCGTTCCGGGGGGGCCGGACCCGGTCCTTTTTTTTGCCGCGGCGGCCCGTTCCGGGGGTGCGGACCCGGTCCTTTTTTTTGCCGCGGCGGCCCGTTCCGGGGGTGCCGGGTTCCGTCGGTTTTTTGCCGCGGCGGCCCGTTCCGGGGGGGGCCGGGTCCCGTCGGTTTTTTGCCGCGGCGGCCCGTTCCGGGGGTGCCGGGTCCCGTCGGTTTTTTGCCGCGGCGGCCCGTTCCGGGGGTGCCGGATCCGGTCCGGTTTTTTGCCGCGGCGGCCCGTTCCGGGGGGGCCGGACCCGGTCCGTGTTTTGCTGCGGCGGCCCGGTCCGGGGGTGCTGGACCCGGTCCGTTTTTTGCCTCGGCGGCCCGGTCCGGGGGTGCCGGGTCTCGTCGGTTTTTTGTCGCGGCGGCCCGTTCCGGGTGTGCCGAACCCGCTCCGTTTTTTGCCGCGGCGGCCCGTTCCGGGGGTGCCGGATCCGGTCGGTTTTTGCCGCGCCGGCCCGTTCCGGGGGTGCCGGACCCGGTCCGTTTTCTGCCGCGGCGGCCCGTTCCGGGGGTGCCAGACCCGGCCGGTTTTTTGCCGCGGCGACCCGTTCCGGGGGGGCCGGACCCGGTCCGTTTTTTGCCGCGGCGGCCCGTTCCGGGGGTGCCGGGTCCGGTCGGTTTTTTGCCTCGCCGGCCCGTTCCGGGGGTGCCGGACCCGGTCCGGTTCTTTGCCGCGGCGGCCCGTTCCGGGGGTGCCGGACCCGGTCCGGTTCCTTGCCGCGGCGCCCCGTTCCGGGGTGCCGAAGCCGGTCCGTTTTTTGCCGCGGCGGCCCGTTCCGGGGGTGCCGGACCCGGTCCGTTTTCTGCCGCGGCGGCCCGTTCTGGGGGTGCCGGGTCCCGTCGGTTTTTTACCGCGGCGGCCCGTTCCGGGGGTGCCGGGTCCCGTCGGTTTTTTGCCGCGGCGACCCGTTCCGGGGGGGCCGGATCCGGTCCGTTTTTTCCCGCGGCGGCCCGTTCCGGGGGGGCCGAGTCCCGTCGGTTTTTTGCCGCGGCGACCCGTTCCGGGGGTGCCGGGTCCCGTCGGTTTTTTGCCGCGCCGGCCCATTCCGGGGTTCCGGACCCGGTCCGTTTTCTGCCGCGCCGGCCCGTTCCGGGGGTGCCGGGTCCGATCGGTTTTTTGCCGCGGCGGCCCATTCCGGCGGTGCCGGACCCGGTCCGTTTTTTGCCGCGGCGGCCCGTTCCGGCTGGGCCGGATCCGGTCCGGTTTTTTGCCGCGGCGGCACGTTCCGGGTGTGCCGGATCCGGTCCGGTTTTTTGCCGCGGCGGCACGTTCCGGGGGTGCTGGACCCGGTTCGGTTTTTGCCGCGGCGGCCCGGTCCGGGGGTGCCGGGTCCCGTCGGTTTTTTGCCGCGGCGACCCGTTCCGGGGTGCCGGACCCGGTCGGTTTTTTGCCGCGGCGGCCCGGTCCGGGGGTGCCGGACCCGGTCCGTCTTTTGCCGCGGCGGCCCGTTTCGCGGGGGCCGGGTCCCGTCGGTTTTTTGCCGCGGCGGCCCGTTCCGGGGGTGCCGGACCCGGCCGGTTTTTTCCCGCGGCGGCCCGTTCCGGGGGTGCCGGACCCGGTCGGTTTTTTTGCCGCGGCGGCCCGTTCCGGGGGTGCCGGACCCGGCCGGTTTTTTCCCGCGGCGGCCCGTTCCGGGGGTGCCGGACCCGGTCGGTTTTTTGCCGCGGCGGCCCGTTCCGGGGGTGCCGGACCCGGTCGGTTTTTTCCCGCGGCGGCCCGTTCCGGGGGTGCCGGGTCCCGTCGGTTTTTTGCCGCGGCGGCCCGTTCCGGGGGTGCCGGATCCGGTCCTTTTTTTGCCGCGGCGGCCCGTTCCGGAGGGGGCCGGACCCGGTCCTTTTTTTTGCCGCGGCGGCCCATTCCGGGGTGCCGGCTCCGGTCCGTCTTTTGCCGCGGCGGCCCGTTCCGGGTGTGCCGGACCCGGTCCGTTTTTTGCCGCGGCGGCCCGTTCCGGGGGTGCCGGGTTCCGTCGGTTTTTTGCCGCGGCGGCCCGTTCCGGGGGTGCCGGGTTCCGTCGGTTTTTTGCCGCGGCGGCCCGGTCCGGGGGGGCCGGGTCCCGTCGGTTTTTTGCCGCGGCGGCCCGTTCCGGGGGTGCCGGATCCGGTCCGGTTTTTTGCCGCGGCGGCCCGTTCCGGGGGTGCCGGACCCGGTCCGGTTTTTGCCGCGGCGGCCCATTCCGGGGGTGCCGGACCCGTTCGGTTTTTTGCCGCGGTGGCCCGTTCCGGGGGTGCCGGGTCCCGTCGGTTTTTTGCCGCGGCGGCCCGTTCCGGGGGGGCCGGGTTCCGTCGGTTTTTTACCGCGGCGGCCCGTTCCGGGGGTGCCCGGCCCGGTCCGTTTTTTGCCGCGGCGGCCCCTTCCGTGGGTGCCGGAATCTGTCGGTTTTCTGCCGCGGCGGCCCGTTCCGGGGGGGCCGGGTCCGATCGGTTTTTTGCCGCGGCGGCACGTTCCGGGGGTGCGGACCCGGTCGGTTTTTTGCCGCGTCGGCCCGTTCCGGGCGTGCCGGGTCCGGTCGGTTTTTTGCCGCGGCGGCCCATTCCGGGGGTGCTGGACCCGGTCCGTTTTTTGCCGCGGCGGCCCGTTCCGGGGGGGCCGAGTCCCATCGGCTTTTTGCCGCGGCGGCCCGTTCCGGCGGGACCGGACCCGGTCCGTTTTTTGCTGCGGCGGCCCGTTCCAGGGGAACGGACCCGGTCGGTTTTTTGCCGCGGCGGCCCATTCCGGGGGTGCCGGACCCGGTCCGGTTTTTTGCCGCGGCGACCCGTTCCGGGGGGGCCGGGTCCCGTCGGTTTTTTGCCGCGGCGGCCCGTTCCGGGGGTGCCGGATCCGGTCCGGTTTTTTGCCGCGGCGGCCCGTTCCGTGGGTGCCGGACCCAGTCGGTTTTTTGCCGCGGCGGCCCGTTCCGCGGGGGCCGGGTCCCGTCGGTTTTTTGCCGCGGCGGCCCGGTCCGGGGGGGCCAGTTCCGTCGGTTTTTTGCCGCGGCGGCCCGTTCCGGGGGTGCCGGGTCCCGTCGGTTTTTTGCCGCGGCGGCCCATTCCGGGGGTGCCGGACCCGGTCCGGTTTTTTGCCGCGGCGGCCCGTTCCGGGGGGTGCCGGACCCGTTCGGTATTTTGCCGCGGCGGCCCGTTCCGGGGGTGCCGGACCCGGTCCGGTTCTTTGCCGCGGCGGCCCGTTCCGGGGGTGCCGGACCCGGTCCGGTTCTTTACCGCGGCGGCCCGTTCCGGGGGTGCTGGACCCGTTCCGTTTTTTGCCGCGGCGGCCCCTTCCGGGGGGGCCGAGTCCCATCGGCTTTTTGCCGCGGCGGCCTGTTCCGGGGGTGCTGGACCCGTTCCGTTTTTTGCCGCGGCGGCCCCTTTCCGGGGGTGCCGGGTTCCGTCGGTTTTTTGCCGCGGCGGCCCGTTCCGGGGGTGCCGGTTCCGTCGGTTTTTTGCCGCGGCGGCCCGGTCCGGGGGGGCCGGGTCCCGTCGGTTTTTTGCCGCGGCGGCCCGTTCCGGGGGTGCCGGTTCCGTCGGTTTTTTGCCGCGGCGGCCCGGTCCGGGGGGGCCGGGTCCCGTCGGTTTTTTGCCGCGGCGGCCCGTTCCGGGGGTGCCGGGTCCCGTCGGTTTTTTGCCGCGGCGGCCCGTTCCGGGGGTGCCGGATCCGGTCCGGTTTTTTGCCGCGGCGGCCCGTTCCGGGGGTCCGGACCCGGTCCGGTTTTTGCCGCGGCGGCCCATTCCGGGGGTGCCGGACCCGGTCCGTTTTTTGCCGCGGTGGCCCGTTCCGGGGGTGCCGGGTCCCGTCGGTTTTTTGCCGCGGCGGCCCGTTCCGGGGGGGCCAGTTCCGTCGGTTTTTTGCCGCGGCGGCCCGTTCCGGGGGGGCCGGATCCGGTCGGTTTTTTGCCGCGGCGGCCCGTTCCGGGGGTGCCGGGTCCCGTCGGTTTTTTGCCGCGGCGGCCCGTTCCGGGGGGGCCGGATCCGGTCCGGTTTTTTGCCGCGGCGGCCCGTTCCGGGGGTGCCGGGTCCCGTCGGTTTTTTGCGGCGCCGGCCCGTTCCGGGGTTGCCGGATCCGGTCCGGTTTTTTGCCGCGTCGGCCCGTTCCGTGGGTGCCGGACCCGGTCCGTTTTTTGCCGCGGCGGCCCGTTCCGCGGGGGCCGGGTCCGGTCCGGTTTTTTGCCGCGGTGGCCGGTTCCGGGTGTGCCGGACCCGGTCCGGTTCTTTGCCGCGGCGGTCCGTTCCGGGGGTGCCGGACCCGGTCCGGTTCTTTACCGCGGCGGCCCGTTCCGGGGGTGCTGGACCCGGTCCGTTTTCTGCCGCGGCGGCCCGTTCCGGGGTGCCGGAATTGGTCCGCTTTTTGCCGCGGCGGCCCATTCCGGGGTGCCGGAGTCGGTCCGTTTTTTGCCGCGGCGGCCCATTCCAGGGTGCCGGGGCTGGTACGTTTTTTGCCGCGGTGGCCCATTCCGGGGTTCCGGAATTGGTCCGTTTTTTGCCGCGGCGGCCCATTCCGGGGTGCCGGGGCCGGTCCGTTTTTTGCCGCGGCGGCCCATTCCGGTGTGCCGGGGCCGGTCCGTTTTTTGCCGCAGCGGCCCATTCCGGGGTGCCGCCGTCGGTCCTTTTTTTGGCCGTGGCGGCCCATTCCGGGGTGCCGGAGCCGGTCCGCTTTTTGCCGCGGCGGCCCATTCCGGGGTGCCGGACCCGGTCCGTTTTTTGCAGCGGCGGCCCATGCCGGGGTGCCTGGTGCGGTCCGTTTTTTGCCGCGGCGGCCCATTCCGGGGTGCCGGAGCCGGTCCGTTTTTTGCCGTGGCGGCCCATTCCGGGGTGCCGGAATTGGTCCGTTTTTTGCCGCGGCGGCCCATTCCGGGGTGCCGGGACCCGGTCCGTTTTTTGCCGCGGCGGCCCATGCCGGGGGTGCCGGAATTGGTCCGTTTTTTTGCCGTGGCGGCCCATTCCGGGGTGCCGGAGTCGGTCCGTTTTTTGCCGCGGCGGCCCATTCCGGGTTGCCGGGGCCGGTCCGTTTTTTGCCGCGGTGGCCCATTCCGGGGTGCCGGACCAAGTCCGTTTTTTGCCGCGGCGGCCCGGTCCGGGGTGCCGGGGCCAGTCCGTTTTTTGCCGCGGCGGCCCATTCCGGGGTGCCGGTGCCGGTCCGTTTTTTGCCGCGGCGGCCCATTCCGGGGTGCCGGAATTGGTCCGTTTTTTGCCGCGGCGGCCCATTCCGGGGTGCCAGAATTGGTCCGTTTTTTGCCGTGGCGGCCCATTCCGGGTTGCCGGACCCGGTCCGTTTTTTGCCGCGGCGGCCCATTCCGGGGTGCCAGAATTGGTCCGTTTTTTGCCGTGGCTGCCCATTCCGGGGTGCCGGACCCGGTCCGTTTTTTGCCGCGGCGGCCCATTCCGGGGTGCCGGACCCGGTCCGTTTTTTGCCGCGGCGGCCCATTCCGGGTTGCCGGGGCCGGTCCGTATATTGCCGCGGCGGCCCATTCCGGGTTGCCGGGGCCGGTCCGTTTTTTGCCGCGGCGGCCCATTCCGGGGTGCCGGACCCGGTCCGTTTTTTGCCGCGGTGGCCCATTCCGGGGTGCCGGACCAAGTCCGTTTTTTGCCGCGGCGGCCCATTCCGGGGTGCCGGAGCCGATCCGCTTTTTGCCGCGGCGGCCCATTCCGGGGTGCCGGAACAAGTCCGTTTTTTGCCGCAGCGGCCCATGCCGGGATGCCGGGTCTGGTCCGTTTTTTGCCGCGGCGGCCCATTCCGGGGTGCCGGAATTTGTCCGTTTTTTGCCGCGGAGGCCCATTCCGGGGTGCCGGACCTAGTCCGTTTTTTGCCGCGGCGGCCCATTCTGGGGTGCCGGCGCCGGTCCATTTTTTGCCGCGGCGGCCCATTCCGGGGGTGCCGGGGCCGGTCCGTATTTTGCCGCGGCGGCCCATTCCGGGGTGCCGGGGCCGGTCCGCATTTTGCCGCGGCGGCCCATTCCGGGGTGCCGGACCCGGTCCGTTTTTTGCCGCGGCGGCCCATTCCGGGGTGCTGGCACCGGTCCGTTTTTTGCCGCGGCGGCCCATTCCGGGGTGCCGGTGCCGGTCCGTTTTTTGCCGCGGCGGCCCATTCCGGGGTGCCGGGGCCGGTCCGTTTTTTGCCGCGGCGGCCCATTCCGGGTTGCTGACTCCGGTCCGTTTTTTGCCGCGGCGGCCCATTCCGGGGTGCCGGAGCCGGTCCGTTTTTTGCCGCGGCGGCCCATTACGGGGTGCCGGAATTGGTCCGTTTTTTCCCGCGGCGGCCCATTCCGGGGTGCCGGAGCCGGTCCGTTTTTTGCCGCGGCGGCCCATGCCGGGGTGCCGGAGCCGGTCCGTTTTTTGCCGTGGCGGCCCATTCCGGGGTGCCGGACCCGGTCCGTTTTTTGCCGCAGCGGCCCATTCCGGGGTGCCGGCGCCGGTCCGTTTTTTGCCGCGGCGGCCCATTCCGGGGTGCCGGAATTGGTCCGTTTTTTCCCGCGGCGGCCCATGCCGGGGTGCCTGGGGCGGTCCGTTTTTTGCCGCGGCGGACCATTCCGGGGTGCCGGCGCCGGTCCGTTTTTTGCCGCGGCGGCCCATTCCGGGGTGCCGGCGCCGGTCCGTTTTTTGCCGCGGCGGCCCATTCCGGGGTGCCGGGGCCGGTCCGTTTTTTGCCGTGGCGGCTCATTCTGGGGTGCTGGACCCGGTCCGTTTTTTGCCGCGGCGGCCCATTCCGGGGTTCCGCCGCCGGTCATATTTTTGCCGCGGCGGCCCATTCCGGGGTGCCGGCTCCGGTCCGTTTTTTGCCGCGGCGGACCATTCCGGGGTGCCGGGGCCGGTCCGTTTTTTGCCGCGGCGGCCCATTCCGGGGTGCCGGCGCCGGTCCGTTTTTTGCCGCGGTGGCCCATTCCGGGGTGACGGACCAAGTCCGTTTTTTGCCGCGGCGGCCCATTCCGGGGTGTCGGACCCGGTCCGTTTTTTGCCGCGGCGGCCCATGCCGGGGTGCCGGAACCGGTCCGTTTTTTGCCGCGGCGGCCCATTCCGGGGTGCCGGGGCCGGTCCATTTTTTGCCGCGGCGGCCCATTCCGGCGTGCCGGGGCCGGTCCTTTTTTTGCTGCGGTGGCCCATTCCGGGTTGCTGACTCTGGTCCGTTTTTTGCCGCGGCGGCCCATTCCGGGGTGCCGGAGCCGGTCCGTTTTTTGCCGCGGCGGCCCATGCCGGGGTGCCGGCTCTGGTCCGTTTTTTGCCGCGGCGGCCCATTCCGGGGTGCCGGACCCGGTCCTTTTTTTGCCGCGGCGGTCCATTCCGGGGTGCCGGGGCCGGTCCGTTTTTTGCTGCGGCGGGCCATTCCGGGGTGCCGGACCCGGTCCGTATTTTGCCGCAGCGGCCCATTCCGGGGTGCCGGCTCTGGTCCGTTTTTTGCCGCGGCGGCCCATTCCGGGATGCCGGACCCGGTCCGTTTTTTGCCGCGGCGGCCCATTCTGGGGTGCCGGCGCCGGTCCGTTTTTTGCCGCGGCGGCCCATTCCGGGGTGACGGACCAAGTCCGTTTTTTCCCGCGGCGGCCCATTCCGGGGTGCCGGGGTGCCGGTCCGTTTTTTGCCGCGGCGGCCCATTCCGGGGTGCCGGACCAAGTCCGTTTTTTGCCGCGGCGGCCCATGCCGGGGTGCCGGGGCCGGTCCGTTTTTTGCCGCGGCGGCCCATTCCGGGGTGACGTACCAAGTCCGTTTTTTGCCGTGGCGGCCCATTCCGGGGTGCCGGGGCCGGTCCGTTTTTTGCCGCGGTGGCCCATTCCGGGGTGCCGGGGCCGGTCCGTTTTTTGCCGCGGCGGCCCATTGCGGGGTGCCGGACCCGGTCCGTTTTTTGCCGCAGAGGCCCATTCCGGGGTGCCTGGGGCCGGTCCGTTTTTTGCCGCGGCGGCCCATTCCAGGGTGCCAGGGCTAGTACGTTTTTTGCCGCGGTGGCCCATGCCGGGGTGCCGGCTCCGGTCCGTTTTTTGCCGCGGCGGCCCATTCCGGGGTGCCGGCGCCGGTCCGTTTTTTCCCGCGGCGGCCCATTCCGCGGTGACGGACCAAGTCCGTTTTTTGCCGCAGCGGCCCATTCCGGGGTGCCGGGGCGGTCCGTTTTTTGCAGCGGCGGCCCATTCTGGGGTGCCGGACCCGGTCCGTTTTTTGCCGCGGCGGCCCATTCCGGGGTGCCGGACCCGGTCCGTTTTTTGCAGCGGCGGCCCATTCCGGGGTGCCGGGGCCGGTCCGTTTTTTGCCGTGGCGGCCCATTCCGGGTTGCCGGACCCGGTCCGTTTTTTGCCGCGGCGGCCCATTCTGGGGTGCCGGAATTGGTCCGTTTTTTGCCGCGGCGGCCCATTCCGGGGTGCCGGCGCCGGTCCGTTTTTTGCCGCGGCGGCCCATTCCGGGGTGCCGGGGCCGGTCCGTTTTTTGCCGCGGCGGCCCATTCCGGGGTGATGGACCAAGTCCGTTTTTTGCCGCAGCGGCCCATTCCGGGGTGCCGGCTCCGGTCCGCTTTTTGCCGCGGCGGCCCATGCCGGGGTGTCGGACCCGGTCCGTTTTTTGCCGCGGCGGCCCATTCCGGGGTGCCGGGGCCGGTCCATTTTTTGCCGCGGCGGCCCATTCCGGCGTACCGGGGCCGGTCCTTTTTTTGCTGCGGTGGCCCATTCCGGGTTGCTGACTCTGGTCCTTTTTTTGCCGCGGCGGCCCATTCCGGGGTGCCGGAGCCGGTCCGTTTTTTGCCGCGGCGGCCCATTCCGGGGTGCCTGGGCCGGTCCGTTTTTTGCCGCGGCGGCCCATTCCGGGGTGCCGGACCCGGTCCTTTTTTTGCCGCGGCGGCCCATTCCGGGGTGCCGGGGCCGGTCCGTTTTTTGCTGCGGCGGCCCATTCCGGGGTGCCGGACCCGGTCTGTTTTTTGCCGCGGCGGCCCATTACGGTGTGCCGGACCAAGACCGTTTTTTGCCGCGGCGGCCCATTCCGGGGTGCCGGACCTGGTCCGTTTTTTGCCGCGGCGGCCCATTCCGGGGTGCCGGAATTGGTCCGTTTTTTGCCGCGGCGGCCCATTCCGGGGTGCCGGCGCCGGTCCGTTTTTTGCCGCGGTGGCCCATTCCGGCGTGCCGGGGCCGGTCCTTTTTTTTGCCGCGGCGGCCCATTCCGGGGTGCCAGGGCCGGTCCGTTTTTTGCCGCGGCGGCCCATTCTGGGGTGCCGGCGCCGGTCCGTTTTTTGCCGCGGCGGCCCATGCCGGGGTGCCGGCGCCGGTCCGTTTTTTGCCGCGGCGGCCCATTCCGGGGTGCCGGGGCGGTCCGTTTTTTGCCGCGGCGGCCCATGCCGGGGTGCCTGGGGCGGTCCGTTTTTTGCCGCGGCGGCCCATTCCGGGGTGCCGGCGCCGGTCCGTTTTTTGCCGCGGCGGCCCATTCCGGGGGTGCCGGGGCCGGTCCGTTTTTTGCCGCGGCGGCCCATGCCGGGGTGACGGACCAAGCCTGTTTTTTGCCGCGGCGGCCCATTCTGGGGTGCCGGGGCCGGTCCGTTTTTTGCCGCGGTGGCCCATTCCGGCGTGCCGGCTCCGGTCCTTTTTTTGCCGCGGCGGCCCATTCCGGCGTGCCGGGGCCGGTCCGTTTTTTGCCGCGGCGGCCCATTCTGGGGTGCCGGCGCCGGTCCGTTTTTTGCCGCGGCGGCCCATTCCGGGGTGCCGGCGCCGGTCCGTTTTTTGCCGCAGCGGCCCATTCCGGGGTGCCGGGGCCGGTCCGCTTTTTGCCGCGGCGGCCCATTCCGGGGTGCCGGGGCCGGTCCGTTTTTTGCCGCGGCGGCCCATGCCGGGGTGCCGCTGCCGGTCCTTTTTTTGCCGCGGTGGCCCATGCCGGGGTGCCGGCTCCGGTCCGTTTTTTGCCGCGGCGGCCCATTCCGGGGTGCCGGGGCCGGTCCGTTTTTTGCCGCGGCGGCCCATTCCGGGGTGCCGGAATTGGTCCGTTTTTTCCCGCGGCGGCCCATTCCGCGGTGACGGACCAAGTCCGTTTTTTGCCGCAGCGGCCCATTCCGGGGTGCCGGGGCCGGTCCGTTTTTTGCAGCGGCGGCCCATTCTGGGGTGCCGGCTCCGGTCCGTTTTTTGCCGCGGCGGCCCATTCCGGGGTGCCGGACCCGGTCCGTTTTTTGCAGCGGCGGCCCATTCCGGGGTGCCGGCGCCGGTCCGTTTTTTGCCGTGGCGGCCCATTCCGGGTTGCCGGACCCGGTCCGTTTTTTGCCGCGGCGGCCCATTCCGGGGTGCCGGAATTGGTCCGTTTTTTGCCGCGGCGGCCCATTCCGGGGTGCCGGAGCCGGTCCGCTTTTTGCCGCGGCGGCCCATTCCGGGCTGCCGGACCAAGTTCGTTTTTTGCCGCGGCGGCCCATTCCGGGATGCCGGACCCGGTCCGTTTTTTGCCGCGGCGGCCCATGCCGGGGTGACGGACCCGGTCCGTTTTTTGCCGCGGCGGCCCATTCCGGGGTGCCGGAGCCGGTCCGTTTTTTGCCGCAGCGGCCCATTCCGGGGTGCCGGACCCGGTCCGTTTTTTGCCGCGGCGGCCCATTCTGGGGTGCCGGGGCTGGTCCGTTTTTTGCCGCGGCGGCCCATTCCGGGGTGCTGGGTCCGGTCCGTTTTTTGCCGCGGCGGCCCATTCCGGGGTGCCGGGGCCGGTCCGTTTTTTGCCGCGGCGGCCCATTCTCGGGTGCTGGAGCCGGTCCGTTTTTTGCCGCAGCGGCCCATTCCGGGGTGCCGCCGCCGGTCCGTTTTTTGCCGCGGCGGCCCATTCCGGGGTGCCGGCTCCGGTCCGTTTTTTGCCGCGGCGGCCCATTCCGGGGTGCCGGGGCCGGTCCGTTTTTTGCCGCGGCGGCCCATTCCGGGGTGCCGGGGCCGGTCCGTTTTTTGCCGCAGCGGCCCATGCCGGGGTGCCGGAATTGGTCCGTTTTTTGCCGCGGCGGCCCATTCCGGGGTGCCGGACCAAGTCCGTTTTTTGCCGCGGCGGCCCATTCCGGGGTGCCGGAGCCGGTCCGTTTTTTGCCGCGGCGGCCCATTCTGGGGTGCCGGACCCGGTCCGTTTTTTGCCGCGGCGGCCCATGCCGGGGTGACGGACCCGGTCCGTTTTTTGCCGCGGCGGCCCATTCCGGGGTGCCGGGGCCGGTCCGTTTTTTGCCGCGGCGGCCCATTCTCGGGTGCTGGAGCCGGTCCGTTTTTTGCCGCGGCGGCCCATTCCGGGGTGCCGCCGCCGGTCCGTTTTTTGCCGCGGCGGCCCATTCCGGGGTGCCGGCTCCGGTCCGTTTTTTGCCGCGGCGGCCCATTCCGGGGTGCCGGGGCCGGTCCGTTTTTTGCCGCGGCGGCCCATTCCGGGGTGCCGGGGCCGGTCCGTTTTTTGCCGCAGCGGCCCATGCCGGGGTGCCGGAATTGGTCCGTTTTTTGCCGCGGCGGCCCATTCCGGGGTGCCGGACCAAGTCCGTTTTTTGCCGCGGCGGCCCATTCCGGGGTGCCGGAGCCGGTCCGTTTTTTGCCGCGGCGGCCCATTCTGGGGTGCCGGACCCGGTCCGTTTTTTGCCGCGGCGGCCCATGCCGGGGTGACGGACCCGGTCCGTTTTTTTGCCGCGGCGGCCCATTCCGGGGTGCCGGAGCCGGTCCGTTTTTTGCCGCAGCGGCCCATTCCGGGGTGCCGGACCCGGTCCGTTTTTTGCCGCGGCGGCCCATTCTGGGGTGCCGGGGCCGGTCCGCTTTTTGCCGCGGCGGCCCATTCCGGGGTGCCGGGGCCGGTCCGTTTTTTGCCGCGGCGGCCCATGCCGGGGTGCCGCTGCCGGTCCTTTTTTTGCCGCGGCGGCCCATGCCGGGGTGCCTGGGGCGGTCCGTTTTTTGCCGCGGCGGCCCATTCCGGGGTGCCGGGGCCGGTCCGTTTTTTGCCGCGGCGGCCCATTCCGGGGTGCCGGCGCCGGTCCGTTTTTTCCCGCGGCGGCCCATTCCGCGGTGACGGACCAAGTCCGTTTTTTGCCGCAGCGGCCCATTCCGGGGTGCCGGCTCCGGTCCGTTTTTTGCAGCGGCGGCCCATTCTGGGGTGCCGGCTCCGGTCCTTTTTTTGCTGCGGCGGCCCATTCCGGGGTGCCGGACCCGGTCCGTTTTTTGCAGCGGCGGCCCATTCCGGGGTGCCGGCGCCGGTCCGTTTTTTGCCGTGGCGGCCCATTCCGGGTTGCCGGACCCGGTCCGTTTTTTGCCGCGGCGGCCCATTCCGGGGTGCCGGAATTGGTCCGTTTTTTGCCGCGGCGGCCCATTCCGGGGTGCCGGACCAAGTCCGTTTTTTGCCGCGGCGGCCCATTCCGGGGTGCCGGGGCCGGTCCGTTTTTTGCCGCGGCGACCCATTCCGGGGTGCCGGACCCGGTCCGTTTTTTGCCGCGGCGGCCCATGCCGGGGTGACGGACCCGGTCCGTTTTTTGCCGCGGCGGCCCATTCCGGGGTGCCGGAGCCGGTCCGTTTTTTGCCGCAGCGGCCCATTCCGGGGTGCCGGACCCGGTCCGTTTTTTGCCGCGGCGGCCCATTCTGGGGTGCCGGGGCTGGTCCGTTTTTTGCCGCGGCGGCCCATTCCGGGGTGCTGGGGCCGGTCCGTTTTTTGCCGCGGCGGCCCATTCCGGGGTGCCGGGGCCGGTCCGTTTTTTGCCGCGGCGGCCCGTTCTCGGGTGCTGGAGCCGGTCCGTTTTTTGCCGCAGCGGCCCATTCCGGGGTGCCGCCGCCGGTCCGTTTTTTGCCGCGGCGGCCCATTCCGGGGTTGCCGGCTCCGGTCCGTTTTTTGCCGCGGCGGCCCATTCCGGGGTGCCGGGGCCGGTCCGTTTTTTGCCGCGGCGGCCCATTCCGGGGTGCCGGGGCCGGTCCGTTTTTTGCCGCAGCGGCCCATGCCGGGGGTGCCGGAATTGGTCCGTTTTTTGCCGCGGCGGCCCATTCCGGGGTGCCGGACCAAGTCCGTTTTTTGCCGCGGCGGCCCATTCCGGGGTGCCGGAGCCGGTCCGTTTTTTGCCGCGGCGGCCCATTCTGGGGTGCCGGACCCGGTCCGTTTTTTGCCGCAGCGGCCCATGCCGGGGTGACGGACCCGGTCCGTTTTTTGCCGCGGCGGCCCATTCCAGGGTGCCGGAGCCGGTCTGTTTTTTGCCGCGGCGGCCCATTCCGGGGTGCCGGGGCCGGTCCGTTTTTTGCAGCGGCGGCCCATGCCGGGGTGCCGGAACCGGTCCGTTTTTTGCCGCGGCGGCCCATTCCGGGGTGCCGAAGCCGGTCCGTTTTTTGCCGCGGCGGCCCATTCCAGGGTGCCGGACCCGGTCCGTTTTTTGCCGCGGCGGCCCATTCTGGCGTGCCGGGGCCAGTCCGTTTTTTGCCGTGGCGGCCCATTCCGGGGTGCCGGGGCCGGTCCGTTTTTTTGCCGCGGCGGCCCATTCCGGGGTGCCGGCGCCGGTCCGTTTTTTCCCGCGGCGGCCCATTCCGCGGTGACGGACCAAGTCCGTTTTTTGCCGCAGCGGCCCATTCCGGGGTGCCGGGGCCGGTCCGTTTTTTGCAGCGGCGGCCCATTCTGGGGTGCCGGACCCGGTCCGTTTTTTGCCGCGGCGGCCCATTCCGGGGTGCCGGGGCCGGTCCGTTTTTTGCAGCGGCGGCCCATTCCGGGGTGCCGGCGCCGGTCCGTTTTTTGCCGTGGCGGCCCATTCCGGGTTGCCGGGGCCGGTCCGTTTTTTGCCGCGGCGGCCCATTCCGGGGTGCCGGAATTGGTCCGTTTTTTGCCGCGGCGGCCCATTCCGGGGTGCCGGCGCCGGTGCGTTTTTTGCCACGGCGGCCCATGCCGGGGTGCCGGAATTGGTCCGTTTTTTGCCGCGGCGGCCCATTCCGGGGTGCCGGACCAAGTCCGTTTTTTGCCGCGGCGGCCCATTCCGGGGTGCCGGACCCGGTCCGTTTTTTGCCGCGGCGGCCCATGCCGGGGTGCCGGACCAGGTCCGTCTTTTGCCGCGGCGGCCCATTCCAGGGTGCCGGAGCCGGTCCGTTTTTTGCCGCAGCGGCCCATTCCGGGGTGCCGGACCCGGTCCGTTTTTTGCCGCGGCGGCCCATTCCGGGGTGCCGGGGCCGGTCCGTTTTTTGCCGCGGCGGCCCATTCTGGGGTGCTGGAGCCGGTCCGTTTTTTGCTGCGGCGGCCCATTCCGGGGTGCCGCCGCGCCGGTCCTTTTTTTGCCGCGGCGGCCCATTCCGGGGTGCCTGCTCCGGTCCGTTTTTTACCGCGGCGGCCCATTCCGGGGTGCCGCCGCCGGTCCGTTTTTTGCCGCGGCGGACCATTCCGGGGTGCCGGACCCGGTCCGTTTTTTGCCGCGGCGGCCCATTCCGGCGTGCCGGGGCCGGTCCGTTTTTTGCCGCGGCGGCCCATTCCGGGGTGACGGATCAAGTCCGTTTTTTGCCGCGGCGGCCCATTCCGGGGTGCCGGAATTGGTCCGCTTTTTGCCGCGGCGGCCCATTCCGGGGTGCCGGAGTCGGTCCGTTTTTTGCCGCGGCGGCCCATTCCAGGGTGCCGGGGCTGGTACGTTTTTTGCCGCGGTGGCCCATTCCGGGGTTCCGGACCAAGTCCGTTTTTTGCCGCGGCGGCCCATTCCGGGGTGCCGCCGTCGGTCTTTTTTTTGGCCGCGGCGGCCCATTCTGGGGTGCCGGAGCCGGTCCGCTTTTTGCCGCGGCGGCCCATTCCGGGCTGCCGGACCAAGTCCGTTTTTTGCCGCAGCGGCCCATGCCGGGGTGCCGGACCCGGTCCGTTTTTTGCCGCGGCGGCCCATGCCGGGGTGACGGACCCGGTCCGTTTTTTGCCGCGGCGGCCCATTCCGGGGTGCCGGAGCCGGTCCGTTTTTTGCCGCAGCGGCCCATTCCGGGGTGCCGGACCCGGTCCGTTTTTTGCCGCGGCGGCCCATTCTGGGGTGCCGGGGCTGGTCCGTTTTTTGCCGCGGCGGCCCATTCCGGGGTGCTGGGTCCGGTCCGTTTTTTGCCGCGGCGGCCCATTCCGGGGTGCCGGGGCCGGTCCGTTTTTTGCCGCGGCGGCCCATTCTCGGGTGCTGGAGCCGGTCCGTTTTTTGCCGCAGCGGCCCATTCCGGGGTGCCGCCGCCGGTCCGTTTTTTGCCGCGGCGGCCCATTCCGGGGTGCCGGCTCCGGTCCGTTTTTTGCCGCGGCGGCCCATTCCGGGGTGCCGGGGCCGGTCCGTTTTTTGCCGCGGCGGCCCATTCCGGGGTGCCGGGGCCGGTCCGTTTTTTGCCGCAGCGGCCCATGCCGGGGTGCCGGAATTGGTCCGTTTTTTGCCGCGGCGGCCCATTCCGGGGTGCCGGACCAAGTCCGTTTTTTGCCGCGGCGGCCCATTCCGGGGTGCCGGAGCCGGTCCGTTTTTTGCCGCGGCGGCCCATTCTGGGGTGCCGGACCCGGTCCGTTTTTTGCCGCGGCGGCCCATGCCGGGGTGACGGACCCGGTCCGTTTTTTGCCGCGGCGGCCCATTCCGGGGTGCCGGGGCCGGTCCGTTTTTTGCCGCGGCGGCCCATTCTCGGGTGCTGGAGCCGGTCCGTTTTTTGCCGCAGCGGCCCATTCCGGGGTGCCGCCGCCGGTCCGTTTTTTGCCGCGGCGGCCCATTCCGGGGTGCCGGCTCCGGTCCGTTTTTTGCCGCGGCGGCCCATTCCGGGGTGCCGGGGCCGGTCCGTTTTTTGCCGCGGCGGCCCATTCCGGGGTGCCGGGGCCGGTCCGTTTTTTGCCGCAGCGGCCCATGCCGGGGTGCCGGAATTGGTCCGTTTTTTGCCGCGGCGGCCCATTCCGGGGTGCCGGACCAAGTCCGTTTTTTGCCGCGGCGGCCCATTCCGGGGTGCCGGAGCCGGTCCGTTTTTTGCCGCGGCGGCCCATTCTGGGGTGCCGGACCCGGTCCGTTTTTTGCCGCGGCGGCCCATGCCGGGGTGACGGACCCGGTCCGTTTTTTGCCGCGGCGGCCCATTCCGGGGTGCCGGAGCCGGTCCGTTTTTTGCCGCAGCGGCCCATTCCGGGGTGCCGGACCCGGTCCGTTTTTTGCCGCGGCGGCCCATTCTGGGGTGCCGGGGCCGGTCCGCTTTTTGCCGCGGCGGCCCATTCCGGGGTGCCGGGGCCGGTCCGTTTTTTGCCGCGGCGGCCCATGCCGGGGTGCCGCTGCCGGTCCTTTTTTTGCCGCGGCGGCCCATGCCGGGGTGCCTGGGGCGGTCCGTTTTTTGCCGCGGCGGCCCATTCCGGGGTGCCGGGGCCGGTCCGTTTTTTGCCGCGGCGGCCCATTCCGGGGTGCCGGCGCCGGTCCGTTTTTTCCCGCGGCGGCCCATTCCGCGGTGACGGACCAAGTCCGTTTTTTGCCGCAGCGGCCCATTCCGGGGTGCCGGCTCCGGTCCGTTTTTTGCAGCGGCGGCCCATTCTGGGGTGCCGGCTCCGGTCCTTTTTTTGCTGCGGCGGCCCATTCCGGGGTGCCGGACCCGGTCCGTTTTTTGCAGCGGCGGCCCATTCCGGGGTGCCGGCGCCGGTCCGTTTTTTGCCGTGGCGGCCCATTCCGGGTTGCCGGACCCGGTCCGTTTTTTGCCGCGGCGGCCCATTCCGGGGTGCCGGAATTGGTCCGTTTTTTGCCGCGGCGGCCCATTCCGGGGTGCCGGACCAAGTCCGTTTTTTGCCGCGGCGGCCCATTCCGGGGTGCCGGGGCCGGTCCGTTTTTTGCCGCGGCGACCCATTCCGGGGTGCCGGACCCGGTCCGTTTTTTGCCGCGGCGGCCCATGCCGGGGTGACGGACCCGGTCCGTTTTTTGCCGCGGCGGCCCATTCCGGGGTGCCGGAGCCGGTCCGTTTTTTGCCGCAGCGGCCCATTCCGGGGTGCCGGACCCGGTCCGTTTTTTGCCGCGGCGGCCCATTCTGGGGTGCCGGGGCTGGTCCGTTTTTTGCCGCGGCGGCCCATTCCGGGGTGCTGGGGCCGGTCCGTTTTTTGCCGCGGCGGCCCATTCCGGGGTGCCGGGGCCGGTCCGTTTTTTGCCGCGGCGGCCCGTTCTCGGGTGCTGGAGCCGGTCCGTTTTTTGCCGCAGCGGCCCATTCCGGGGTGCCGCCGCCGGTCCGTTTTTTGCCGCGGCGGCCCATTCCGGGGTGCCGGCTCCGGTCCGTTTTTTGCCGCGGCGGCCCATTCCGGGGTGCCGGGGCCGGTCCGTTTTTTGCCGCGGCGGCCCATTCCGGGGTGCCGGGGCCGGTCCGTTTTTTGCCGCAGCGGCCCATGCCGGGGTGCCGGAATTGGTCCGTTTTTTGCCGCGGCGGCCCATTCCGGGGTGCCGGACCAAGTCCGTTTTTTGCCGCGGCGGCCCATTCCGGGGTGCCGGAGCCGGTCCGTTTTTTGCCGCGGCGGCCCATTCTGGGGTGCCGGACCCGGTCCGTTTTTTGCCGCAGCGGCCCATGCCGGGGTGACGGACCCGGTCCGTTTTTTGCCGCGGCGGCCCATTCCAGGGTGCCGGAGCCGGTCTGTTTTTTGCCGCGGCGGCCCATTCCGGGGTGCCGGGGCCGGTCCGTTTTTTGCAGCGGCGGCCCATGCCGGGGTGCCGGAACCGGTCCGTTTTTTGCCGCGGCGGCCCATGCCGGGGTGCCGGGGCCGGTCCGTTTTTTGCCGCGGCGGCCCATTCCAGGGTGCCGGACCCGGTCCGTTTTTTGCCGCGGCGGCCCATTCTGGCGTGCCGGGGCCAGTCCGTTTTTTGCCGTGGCGGCCCATTCCGGGGTGCCGGGGCCGGTCCGTTTTTTGCCGCGGCGGCCCATTCCGGGGTGCCGGCGCCGGTCCGTTTTTTCCCGCGGCGGCCCATTCCGCGGTGACGGACCAAGTCCGTTTTTTGCCGCAGCGGCCCATTCCGGGGTGCCGGGGCCGGTCCGTTTTTTGCAGCGGCGGCCCATTCTGGGGTGCCGGACCCGGTCCGTTTTTTGCCGCGGCGGCCCATTCCGGGGTGCCGGGGCCGGTCCGTTTTTTGCAGCGGCGGCCCATTCCGGGGTGCCGGCGCCGGTCCGTTTTTTGCCGTGGCGGCCCATTCCGGGTTGCCGGGGCCGGTCCGTTTTTTGCCGCGGCGGCCCATTCCGGGGTGCCGGAATTGGTCCGTTTTTTGCCGCGGCGGCCCATTCCGGGGTGCCGGCGCCGGTGCGTTTTTTGCCACGGCGGCCCATGCCGGGGTGCCGGAATTGGTCCGTTTTTTGCCGCGGCGGCCCATTCCGGGGTGCCGGACCAAGTCCGTTTTTTGCCGCGGCGGCCCATTCCGGGGTGCCGGACCCGGTCCGTTTTTTGCCGCGGCGGCCCATGCCGGGGTGCCGGACCAGGTCCGTCTTTTGCCGCGGCGGCCCATTCCAGGGTGCCGGAGCCGGTCCGTTTTTTGCCGCAGCGGCCCATTCCGGGGTGCCGGACCCGGTCCGTTTTTTGCCGCGGCGGCCCATTCCGGGGTGCCGGGGCCGGTCCGTTTTTTGCCGCGGCGGCCCATTCTGGGGTGCTGGAGCCGGTCCGTTTTTTGCTGCGGCGGCCCATTCCGGGGTGCCGCCGCGCCGGTCCTTTTTTTGCCGCGGCGGCCCATTCCGGGGTGCCTGCTCCGGTCCGTTTTTTACCGCGGCGGCCCATTCCGGGGTGCCGCCGCCGGTCCGTTTTTTGCCGCGGCGGACCATTCCGGGGTGCCGGACCCGGTCCGTTTTTTGCCGCGGCGGCCCATTCCGGCGTGCCGGGGCCGGTCCGTTTTTTGCCGCGGCGGCCCATTCCGGGGTGACGGATCAAGTCCGTTTTTTGCCGCGGCGGCCCATTCCGGGGTGCCGGAATTGGTCCGCTTTTTGCCGCGGCGGCCCATTCCGGGGTGCCGGAGTCGGTCCGTTTTTTGCCGCGGCGGCCCATTCCAGGGTGCCGGGGCTGGTACGTTTTTTGCCGCGGTGGCCCATTTCGGGGTTCCGGACCAAGTCCGTTTTTTGCCGCGGCGGCCCATTCCGGGGTGCCGCCGTCGGTCTTTTTTTTGGCCGCGGCGGCCCATTCTGGGGTGCCGGAGCCGGTCCGCTTTTTGCCGCGGCGGCCCATTCCGGGCTGCCGGACCAAGTCCGTTTTTTGCCGCAGCGGCCCATGCCGGGGTGCCGGCTCTGGTCCGTTTTTTGCCGCGGCGGCCCATTCCGGGGTGCCGGAATTGGTCCGTTTTTTGCCGCGGCGGCCCATTCCGGGGTGCCGGGGCCGGTCCGTTTTTTGCCGCGGCGGCCCATTCCGGGGTGCCGGGGCCGGTCCGTTTTTTGCCGCGGCGGCCCATTCCGGGGTGCCGGAGCCGGTCCGTTTTTTGCCGTGGCGGCCCATTCCGGGGTGCCAGCTCTGGTCCGTTTTTTGCCGCGGCGGCCCATTCCGGGGTGCCGGGACCCGGTCCGTTTTTTGCCGCGGCGGCCCATTCCGGGGTGCCGGAATTGGTCCGTTTTTTGCCGTGGCGGCCCATTCCGGGGTGCCGGAGTCGGTCCGTTTTTTGCGGCGGCGGCCCATTCCGGAGTGCCGGGGCCGGTCCGTTTTTTGCCGCGGTGGCCCATTCCGGGGTGCCGGACCAAGTACGTTTTTTGCCGCGGCGGCCCATTCCGGGGTGCCGGGGCCGGTCTGTTTTTTGCTGCGGCGGCCCATTCCGGGGTGCCGGGGCCGGTCCGTTTTTTGCCGCGGCGGCCCATTCCGGGGTGCCGGAGCCGGTCCGTTTTTTGCCGCAGCGGCCCATTCCGGGGTGCCGGAATTGGTCCGTTTTTTGCCGCGGCGGCCCATTCCGGGGTGCCAGAATTGGTCCGTTTTTTGCCGTGGCTGCCCATTCCGGGGTGCCGGACCCGGTCCGTTTTTTGCCGCGGCGGCCCATTCCGGGCTGCCGGGGCCGGTCCGTATATTGCCGCGGCGGCCCATTCCGGGTTGCCGGGGCCGGTCCGTTTTTTGCCGCGGCGGCCCATTCCGGGGTGCCGGACCCGGTCCGTTTTTTGCCGCGGCGGCCCATTCCGGGGTGCCGGACCAAGTCCGTTTTTTGCCGCGGCGGCCCATTCCGGGGTGCCGCCGTCGGTCCGTTTTTTGCTGCGGCGGCCCATTCCGGGGTGCCGGAGCCGATCCGCTTTTTGCCGCGGCGGCCCATTCCGGGGTGCCGGAACAAGTCCGTTTTTTGCCGCAGCGGCCCATGCCGGGATGCCGGACCCGGTCCGTTTTTTGCCGCGGCGGCCCATTCCGGGGTGCCGGAATTTGTCTGTTTTTTGCCGCGGCGGCCCATTCCGGGGTGCCGGACCTAGTCTGTTTTTTGCCGCGGCGGCCCATTCTGGGGTGCCGGCGCCGGTCCATTTTTTGCCGCGGCGGCCCATTCCGGGGTGCATGGGCCGGTCCGTTTTTTGCCGCGGCGGCCCATTCCGGGGTGGCGGAGCCGGTCCGCATTTTGCCGCGGCGGCCCATTCCGGGGTGCCGGACCCGGTCCGTTTTTTGCCGCGGCGGCCCATTCCGGGGTGCTGGCACCGGTCCGTTTTTTGCCGCGGCGGCCCATTCCGGGGTGCCGGCGCCGGTCCGTTTTTTGCCGCGGCGGCCCATTCCGGGTTGCCGGGGCCGGTCCTTTTTTTGCTGCGGTGGCCCATTCCGGGTTGCTGACTCCGGTCCGTTTTTTGCCGCGGCGGCCCATTCCGGGGTGCCGGAGCCGGTCCGTTTTTTGCCGCGGCGGCCCATTACGGGGTGCCGGAATTGGTCCGTTTTTTGCCGCGGCGGCCCATTCCGGGGTGCCGGACCCGGTCCGTTTTTTGCCGCGGCGGCCCATGCCGGGGTGCCGGGGCCGGTCCGTTTTTTGCTGCGGCGGCCCATTCCGGGGTGCCGGGGCCGGTCCGTTTTTTGCCGCAGCGGCCCATTCCGGGGTGCCGGCTCTGGTCCGTTTTTTGCCGCGGCGGCCCATTCCGGGGTGCCGGACCCGGTCCGTTTTTTGCCGCGGCGGCCCATTCCGGGGTGCCGGAATTGGTCCGTTTTTTCCCGCGGCGGCCCATGCCGGGGTGCCTGGGGCGGTCCGTTTTTTGCCGCGGCGGCCCATTCCGGGGTGCCGGCTCCGGTCCGTTTTTTGCCGCGGCGGCCCATTCCGGGGTGCCGGCGCCGGTCCGTTTTTTGCCGCGGCGGCCCATTCCGGCGTGCCGGACCCGGTCCGTTTTTTGCCGCGGCGGCCCATTCCGGGGTGCCGGCGCTGGTCCGTTTTTTGCCGCGGCGGCCCATTCCGGGGTGCCGGGGCCGGTCCGTTTTTTGCCGCGGTGGCACATTCTGGGGTGCTGGAGCCGGTCCGTTTTTTGCCGCGGCGGCCCATTCCGGGGTGCCGCCGCCGGTCATTTTTTTGCCGCGGCGGCCCATTCCGGGGTGCCGGCTCCGGTCCGTTTTTTGCCGCGGCGGACCATTCCGGGGTGCCGGGGCCGGTCCGTTTTTTGCCGCGGCGGCCCATTCCGGGGTGCCGGGGCCGGTCCGTTTTTTGCCGCGGCCGCCCATGCCGGGGTGCCGGGGCCGGTCCGTTTTTTGCCGCGGTGGCCCATTCCGGGGTGACGGACCAAGTCCGTTTTTTGCCGCGGCGGCCCATTCCGGGGTGCCGGTGCCGGTCCGTTTTTTGCCGCGGCGGCCCATTCTGGGGTGCCGGACCCGGTCCGTTTTTTGCCGCGGCGGCCCATGCCGGGGTGACGGACCCGGTCCGTTTTTTGCCGCGGCGGCCCATTCCAGGGTGCCGGAGCCGGTCTGTTTTTTGCCGCGGCGGCCCATTCCGGGGTGCCGGGGCCGGTCCGTTTTTTGCAGCGGCGGCCCATGCCGGGGTGCCGGAACCGGTCCGTTTTTTGCCGCGGCGGCCCATGCCGGGGTGCCGCGGCCGGTCCGTTTTTTGCCGCGGCGGCCCATTCCGGGGTGCCGGGGCCGGTCCGTTTTTTGCCGCGGCGGCCCATTCTGGCGTGCCGGGGCCAGTCCGTTTTTTGCCGTGGCGGCCCATTCCGGGGTGCCGGGGCCGGTCCGTTTTTTGCCGCGGCGGCCCATTCCGGGGTGCCGGCGCCAGTCCGTTTTTTCCCGCGGCGGCCCATTCCGCGGTGACGGACCAAGTCCGTTTTTTGCCGCAGCGGCCCATTCCGGGGTGCCGGGGCCGGTCCGTTTTTTGCAGCGGCGGCCCATTCTGGGGTGCCGGACCCGGTCCGTTTTTTGCCGCGGCGGCCCATGCCGGGGTGCCGGGGCCGGTCCGTTTTTTGCAGCGGCGGCCCATTCCGGGGTGCCGGCGCCGGTCCGTTTTTTGCCGTGGCGGCCCATTCCGGGTTGCCGGACCCGGTCCGTTTTTTGCCGCGGCGGCCCATTCCGGGGTGCCGGAATTGGTCCGTTTTTTGCCGCGGCGGCCCATTCCGGGGTGCCGGTGCCGGTCCGTTTTTTGCCACGGCGGCCCATGCCGGGGTGCCGGAATTGGTCCGTTTTTTGCCGCGGCGGCCCATTCCGGGGTGCCGGACCAAGTCCGTTTTTTGCCGCGGCGGCCCATTCCGGGGTGCCGGGGCCGGTCCGTTTTTTGCCGCGGCGGCCCATTCCCGGGTGCCGGACCAAGTCCGTTTTTTGCCGCGGCGGCCCATGCCGGGGTGACGTACCAAGTCCGTTTTTTGCCGCAGCGGCCCATTCCGGGGCGCCGGGGCCGGTCCGTTTTTTGCCGCGGCGGCCCATTCCGGGGTGCCGGGGCCGGTCCGTTTTTTGCCGCGGCGGCCCATTCCGGGGTGCCGGGGCCGGTCCGTTTTTTGCCGCAGAGGCCCATTCCGGGGTGCCTGGGGCTGTCCGTTTTTTGCCGTGGCGGCCAATTCCGGGGTGCCGGGGCCGGTCCGTTTTTTGCCGCGGCGGCCCATTCCGGGGTGCCGGAATTGGT